>NC_090646.1:273890910-274209973 GCF_040937935.1 Hyperolius riggenbachi | reverse complement strand
CTCTTCACCTTTGACCCAACCATAATGCAGTGATTAATGTTCACACTGTGAGTAAAAACATCTTAAAACAACTGAAGTTACAGAGAATAAAGAACACCAGGGTTTTGCCCTTTATGGGCAGTCATTGTCCTAAACATTTAATCATTAAATGCTATTTGGCACTCAGTAAGCCACACACTAATTTGGAAAAACAAAACAATGTTCCATATATGTGTTCCATAGTTTCGGCCTTTACAAATTATCTAATTATGAATACATCCTAATTGCTCTGCCTCACTTCGGAAAAATGTGTTATTAGACAAGCAACAGCAGACACACATAGCAAGATGCAGAGCCATACGCAGGAATAAAGCTACATACGCTACAGGGGTGTAACTATGTCATAGGGCCCCCTAGCAAAACTTTGACAGGTCACGCCAATATACACACCCTTCCCCTTTCCAGCCACTTGTGACCCTCACAACCTGGGGGACCATCTTGCAAGTGCCATAAAACAAGTGTGAACCCTGTCATTTTCACACTCATAACAAATGTAGCCACTAAAACATTTGATCTAAAAGATGGACCCCTTTATCAGTGAGGGGGAGAGAATTAGTAGTTAGAGCCCCCTTTACAGCTCTGCGCCCCCACACCCCCTCCCCTTGCATTTGCAGTGACTGCTCACCTGTAGTTATGCCTCTGGTACTCTTGACAGAACTCGGCTAAGGTTGGGGGTTGTCTCAGCTGTGAATCTAGCATGTTTACAGGTGAGCACCAGAAATCCCACCAACTGTAACACAGGCAGCAATATGACAGCAATCAAAATGTGCTTCCACACTGTGTCTATGAAAAATGCAAATGTGGTCCATATTTCCTACTAAAATGTTTTCCTACTCAAAACTGCAGTTTAATATTGGAGATGACCTATAACAATGACATCTGACTGAATCACAGACCAAGAACAGCCATGCAGATCAGACTTTTTGACTCCGTTTGCTGCATACTGAATATTTGACTCTGAAACTACTGAAGCCAAAACATAATTGTGACAGCTGGGCCCTTATTCCATTCACTTTTTTTTCCTAGGAGATAATTTTTCACCTCTTCAAAATAACTCTTTAGCACTCTGCAATTGAAAAAGCAGCAAAAACTAAGTGAAAAGGAATAATTGAGTATTTCTTTGCATGTTGATTGTATACAATGAACAGAGGCGCCAAAAGTATAAGATTAGATTAAATGAGCTTAAAAACCAATTTAAATGGCAAAATTGAAGGATGAAGTGGTGGTCTTACCTCCCTCAAGCAGACACGACAACGACTGAGATTCAGACAGTCAAACACATTTATTAGGAACTCCAAAAAGAAATGCAATGCGTTTCGCAGGTTCAACCCCGCTTCATCAGGCAATATAGGGAGGAGTATCAAACAATCTGCACAAGGATTCAAATTAAGCGCCTAATTTGAATAATTGTACATACAAATAGGTTAATTGTTTCACCTAAAAAAATGGCCTTAGATTGCAATAGGAACATAAGACAATGACTGACTATGGTAGGCATTATATTGTGTGCTCTGTTGAAAGACAGTCAGTGACATGACTATACACTATGTAATATCCCTACAGAAGATGTCAGCGCTATATAAATACTTGATAATAACATAACACTGGCATTTCTTTGTTCCCTTTTATTTATTTATAAGCCATTAACCACTTGAGGACCCACCCTTTACCCCCCCTTAAGGACCAGCGCTAGTTTGATTGATCTGTGCTGGGTGGGCTCTGCAGCCCCCAGCACAGATCAGGGTGCAGGCAGGGAGATCAGATTGCCCCCCTTTTTTCCCCCCTATGGGGATGATGTGCTGGGGGGGTCTGATCTCTCCTGCCTGCTGTGGGTGGCGGGGGGGGGGCACCTCAAAGCCCCCCTCCGCGGCGAAATCCTCCCCCTCCCTCTCCTACCTGGCCCCCTCCTGGAGATCCGGCTGCACAGGACGCTATCCGTCCTGTGCAGCCAGTGACAGGCTGTCTCCTGTCACATGGCGGCGATCCCCGGCCGCTGATTGGCCGGGGATCGCCGATCTGCCTTACGGCGCTGCTGCGCAGCAGCGCCGTACAAATGTAAACAAAGCGGATTATTTCCGCTTGTGTTTACATCTAGCCTGCGAGCCGCCATCGGCGGCCCGCAGGCTATTCACGGAGCCCCCCGCCGTGATTTGACAGGAAGCAGCCGCTCGTACGAGCGGCTGCTTCCTGATTAATTAGGCTGCAGCTGGCGACGCAGTACTGCGTCGCTGGTCCTGCAGCTGCCACTTTGCCGACGCACGTTATGAGTGTGCGGTCGGCAAGTGGTTAAACACTAACAATATTATTCTCATAATGTATTTCTATAGCACTGACACCTCCTTCAGCACTTTACAAAGTACATAGTCATGTGACTAATAGTCCATCAGAGGAGCTCAAATAATAGTCTACGGCCAATTTTGGGGCATCAATCAATTTACCAATATGTTTATGGAATGTGGGAGGAAAGAGGAGTGTCCAGAGGAAGCCCAAGAAAACATGGGGAAAACATATAAACTCTATGTAAGTACTGTCCTGGTCAATATTCACACCTGTGAGCTTGTCATTTGACGGTTAGTGTTAACCACAGTATTCGCGGTAGACGTGGAAAACGAACTCTTTTTGGCAAACCAGTAAAGTGAGTGAAAGTCTGTATCTCAAAACAATGAAATGCTAATCCGCCAAGTTGCCTTACCACATCCGCTTAGTTAAAATAATCATTTGTGTAGTCAAGTTTGGCGGGCATGCTGGCCAACTCATATATCCAGGCTTGTGTACGAGGAAGCCAGTAACAATGGAACTCTGGCAGCCAATGTGTGGAATGACACAGAGTATCTAGCTGAGTAATCACCATACAGGGCCTTATCCTGCATTGTCTTTAATTGTTGAAAGATGAGTCTGAACAAAAAGAATGAAGAAAATGATTTTTTCTAAAGTGCGAAGAATTAGTAAGGGACCAGAAAGGGTGACCTATTGAGAAAAGAACGCAGTTTCCTTTAGAAATTGAATGCCACTTAATTTAGGCTTTACTTAGACACTACTGACCATGCACTGGTAGGATGTGTAACCGCACACACTATGTGCTCTTCAGACTGAAAGAAAAATATTTTAAGAAGTAAACCTTATGGTAGTACCACAAAAATGACACACATGCATATTTTATTAACAACACAAAAACAATAAAGCCAACACAATGGTATACATTTTATTGGTTTTATTCTTTACATTAGTAGGGAATTACTCATTTACAATGGCATAACTACCATGGAAGCAGCTCCTACAGCTGCTGGGGGGCCACAGTGCTGGAGCAAGTAAACTGGCCATCTCTTTTATTCCCCAATTGAGGGGAAGGAGGAGTAGCAGAACTTTAACTTTGGAAACGGGGAAGGAGAGAATAACGGTGACAGTACTTTTTTGATAAGGAGGGGAGCATACTTGCTAGGGTGGGGGGATGGTTGCTATATTTGTCATGGGGGTAGGGAGGGGAGAAGCTTGCTGCACAATCATGTAATTAAGGCGCTGGGAAATTTGGGCACAGGGCAAAGCCAACAAACCGCTCCTGCAAAAGTTTGGGCGCTGACTTATGATGGCGGCCAAATTACTATCTGTGCACTGCTATAACCATAATTCACAATACAGTCTCTGGCACCGCACGGTGCACCCAAATTTTCCAGGCCCTTTTACTAGTCACTGCTTAAATATGAGGTGAGAGGGGGACTGTTCTTGGTACATAAGAAAGGAGGCTACAGTTGCTCCACCTGTTATGAAGGAAATAGTGACTGCACTTGGTATGAGGCAGATGGTGGTCACACTTGTGGGGGGTGGAATTGTTGTTGCGATTGCATGGAGGAAAGTGCAGTTGCAGTGGTTGCCCATGTTATGAGGGACATGTTATGAGTTACAGTGGAACTCAGATGTGACTCGGGGGACGCCTATCCACCTCCAGTACCGAGTGCTAACAAGTACCCAGACGGTGCAAGAGAGTTGCTGACGGGGTGAATTCACCACCTTCAGCTGCCAGTGTGTAATGGCCCGTACTCACGGGCTGCAGAAGTGGCCTGTCGCCAGCACACGTGAGCGTGTGGGCGACAGGCCGGCGACAGCTCCTCGCCAGGTCCCTCCACGTACACACGCGGAAGAGGGACCAGCGGCGAGACGGAAGCTGTCGCCGACGTTCCTCCTCCCCCCGCCAGAAGCTCCATTTACCACAATGGAGGTTGCTGTCGCTAGTCCGCGTACTCACGCGGACTAGCGACAGTTGCGGGGGAGGTGCGGCGGCGACTGTCGCCATGCGATTGAAACTTTCAATCGCATGGCGACATGAGCGACGGGCGACAGTTCGGGGTGCGCGCGCACGCGACGGCCCATACTCACGGGCGACCTGTCGCCGCAACACGCGCGCGCCGCGTGTTGAGGCGACAAAAGTCCCTCGTGAGTATGGGCCATTAGAGCCCTTATGGTGGTCGCACATTATGAGGAAAATGGAAGTTACAGTGGCTGCACATGTTATGAAGGAAAGGGGAGTTAGGCTTCCTTCAAGTGAACCTCCGGACTAAAAATCTACTCAGCAGCACTGAAAAGGCTTGGTGTTTCTTTAACAGTTTCACAGCATCAGAATTTTGTTTCTCTTATACAAGCCTCATTTTTAGCTGCACAGAAGAAAACTGCCTGGGCTTTTTTCCCCTGATGCTGTGCAAAGCATGATGGGATTTCTGATTTTGTGGTTCTCGTTCTGCTGTTTTGGTGCAATTTTTTTTTTTTTACATTTTGAATTTGACATTTGAAGCCTAGTGTGTGCAGCTGGGAGGGGTTATCAGGACACAGGACAGTTGGAACTGTGTCTCCTGCTCTTTGTCACCTCCTTTCAAACAAAAAGATGGCTGCCCCCATGACAAAGATGGCAGCCCCCATGAATCACAAACATTTGCCTGTTCTTTTAAAACAGGGTGGGTAAGAGATTATATTACCTATTTATTCTAATTAACATAACTAATGTAACTTGATGACAGTATGTTTGTTTAGGCTGAAGTTCCCCTTTCACATTGTCCAATGCAGATATCCATGCATTTACAAAAAGAGGTGGGGACCCCATAATTTACAGTTATGCCCTTTGATATTTTGTGTAATATATTTATGGTGTCATCCTTAGGATTTTCTTACTTACTAAAGAAATTAGAATCTATTAAATTAAATGTAAACTTAACTATCTGTGACATGCTAATTTATTTATACCTTTATTAGATCAAATAATGGCTAGAAAGTTAGAACTGTCGCTTTTTAATGTTACAAGCAAGGCGTGGTCTGCTGTTACTTATGAGATAGATCCAGGAACGTATTTACGAAAGTTGCTGTAGATATTATCTAAGCTATTTCATGCTGGCTTTTGCTGCTTCAAGGCATCTTTGTCAGGTCTGATGTAAATGGCTTGAAGCACCCAAAAGCCAGCAAGGAAACTCTGTAGTTAGTCTAGAAAGATATTATCTACTGCAGCTTGCTCTCTCGCCTTGCAGCTCTGGGTCCCTGTTTTGAATCCCAGCCAGGGCATTATCTGCAAGGAGTTTGTATGTTTTCCTCGTGTCTTGGTGGGCACTCCAGTTTTCTCCCACATCCCAAAACCATACAGATAAGTTAATTGGTTTCCCCCTTAATTGGCCCTAGACTATGATACATATGGGGGCCACATTTGTTATAAGGGGAGGGTGGGGAGATATGCTAGCCATACATGTTATCAGGGGGAAGGGGATGCAGGCCACAGTTGCGAATGGAGAAACATACTGGCTACACTGGTTATTGGAGGAGGGAGATATGGTGACAGGCAGGTGCTGAGGTAAAGGTGACCTAATAGGCACTTTGCTACAGTGTACCCAGTGAGTGTCTCTCTCTCCTCCATCTCTCTCTCTCTCTTCTATTAAAAGGTATGAGGGGTTTTTTTTTGTCTTCTGTTTTAGTTTGATGCACCAACATTTGTATAAAACAAATGTATATACTGTAAAAAAAATGTGATCTTAAGCAAGGTTAAAAAACAAAAGGAACACAGTTATTACAAAACAGAGTATCAACGTAATGCACTGCAAATGGAAACGCTAAAAGCAAAGTAAATAAACATTTAATAATTCAAAACCGAGCATGCATCTGCACCTGCATTTATCCCATCAGATGTCTTGTTTGTAAGTTATTGATATGTATAATCTCGGATCTATTTACAGCATTCGTTATAGCATAACTCCACATTTGTATATTTTAAAGAAATATATTATATTGTACACCAAACCTTTAACACACAAACTGCATTAAAAAAAATTAAAAGTGCACCTCTGCTCCCTAAAAAAAAAAAAAAAAAAAAAAGGCTAAGTGGACGAAGCAGGTCATTTAGGAACCAGAGGCGCCGGAGAAGTTTGGGCACTGCCAAAGGTGCCCATGTTTATTACAGTTGGCAGCTATAACTGGTAATTGGGCGCCTCTGGTGCTGGCGCCCCTTATTTATTTTAGCTTTGCATTATTTTTCATAGGAAATAGTAAGCACCATATCAAAATTTTCCCTAACACTTCCAAAAATTTCTGTTATCACTGTAGTGTGCCGGCTTTCTCAAGGCCCTGCCAACACTGCGGTAGTCTGGGACATATTCTACCTATGAGGCAGTGTATGTTTGGGTGCAGCACCTTTCTTCTCAGGCAACAGGAAGTGGCCAGCAGTCACATGACCAGGGTGTCAAGGGATTCTAAAAGGCATTTTATAGCAGATTTGAATATGAAAAATTAGCTGATATTGGTTTTGGAGCAGCCTTTGAATTATATGCAGTTCAAACAACATAAATAGCAAATTATATTACCATAGAAAAATATTTAAAAAATATGATTAATATAAATAAAGCTGAACACTTTTTCATTAATTTCTGTAGATGCGTATGTAGACCACAGCAAGCTTTTGACAATGATATAACACTACAGGTAAATTAAATGCCATATTTCAGAAGTATGACTTCTCGCCTCATAGGACAAGTTTTATGATTCAAATTTACTGACCTGACTTCATGCACATCTTCTAGCACTGAAGGGATTTTAAAAATAACGAAACTATTTAAGCTCTCATCTATGGCCAGAACGTGAAAGACAAAATTAACTAGCTTTTAACAGTAGAGTTATTATATTCCACATAAACCCTCCATAAAGCATTATTCTATACGAAAAAAATGTAGCTGTTTGCTCAATAGAACCAGGATATGAAAACTAAAGCATGATTTATTAATGAGAGCAAAGGTTAAACTAATAACACCATACTCAACAAATGTGTTATTTCAAGTCAAATGCTTCATAAAGTTAAACAATCATCAAACATGTTTCTGAACTTGTAGTGTTCCCCCCAAGCACATCTTGGCAATGTCTCATTGGTATCAAATGTTACCGATGTTTATCTAGCAAATAGCAGCTGGGTAACAAACTAATTTCATTGTTTGCCATTGACTTTTAGCCTTTCTAAAGCATAACCGAGTAAGTTGAAATATTATAATATGAATTTGTTAGAATTAGGAATCTGGGGTCTGTTAGATTTTCAGGTTTATTTAACCCCTTCATGTTTGCTCACTTTACCAGGAGGTGTTCAAATGATGTAAGGCCTAGTTCATAGTGCTCAGTTGCATGGCAGAATAATTTTGCATGTCAACTCACTGCCCATACAATTCTATGGGCCTGTTCACAGTACTGTGTTGTAACGGATCGCGTTATTTTAACTCGCTGCATGCAGGCTTTGTATTAAAGTCTATGTCCAGTCTCCATTGTTTTCACGCTCATTATAACGCGTGCGTTATGCAGCTGACCACTGTGAATCCAGGCTCAACGTATTAATAACGACAGAACAGGACTATCCAGCCTAACATAAACAGCCCACTGTATTAGCAAAAACTTCCCTTGGTGAACATACAGTATGTCTGCAAATTAGGACATAGCCCACATTTATTTCGGTAGTGGATGTTGAGGGCACTGACATGGTAAGTGGCCTAATGCTATTACTGCCCAATAAGGATGAGCGGGCAAACATAAAAAACTGAGCATTTGTGCAAACAGGCCGCTGCAAAGTAGGGTGAAGTGGTTAAATATTGGCAGTGTTGTTTACGAACATAAAATATACAGACAGGCAGTTCCAAAACCTGCCACCTGTCAACCTGTGATGTATTTAGATTTAGATATTTCTGTCGTTTCGCTAGTATGTGTTTATTTATTGCTTTAGGTTTATATTATATGTTTGTTATAGTTTACCAGCCAAGTACTGTATTTTTCAGAATATAAAATGCACTTTTTCTTCCCCAGAACTGTGTGTGTTTGTGTGTGTGTGTGTGGGGGGGGGGGGGGAGTGGGCGTGCCTTATATAGCAGATATATGGTAAAACGTTGTGCAATGCACGTTCAGGTCTTTCCCATCTATTGTGGCGCCCTACTCAATTCCCTGTGACCTCCATACATTTCCACATTTGTCCAGCTACTGAAATGCAAGTGGCACACATGCCCCCGGGTAATCACAAATACGGTACATTTTTAAACTTAACTATCCTATGGATCATGTAGGAAGAGGTTAGCTCTTTGTGAAATCTCTGCTAAACACATCACAATATCTGGACACTATATAGGCGGCATTTAAGAACTGCAGCAAGATTGTGATGCAAAAGCAAGAGTATCCCCAGTATAGTAGGAACCAGGAGTATTTGGCATAAACTAACAGGTTGCAGCTACCCTAGTATCAAACTGTGGATGCAAAGATCTATAATGCACTTGTATGATATAACTGATCAGGATCCCATTATTTTAGATAGATAGATAGATACATAGATAGATAGATACATAGATAGATAGTGAGACTATGTCTTCTATTAATTTTTGCACCAAAAGATGTGCTAGGGTGTATTTTCAAGGGAAGTCTTATATTTTTATGAACACACAAGTTCCTGTGCAGTGTATCCTCCTGCCTTTCCCACTGTGCTGCCTCTTCCTTTGCTGGATCCACCTCTTGTGTGCCCGTGTGTCTACCTTGTACTTTTAGTATCCTCCTGGTTACCCCCTCTATACCCATGTCCTCTTCTATCCCCTGTCCTCCTGTGTCCTCCGTTGTGTCCCCATGTCCTCCTGGTGTTCCCTGTGTCCTCCAATGTCCTCCTACATCCAGTTCCATGCCACGCTGTCCCCTGTGTCCTCCAATGTTCCCATGCACCCTCTTCTTTCCCCAAGCTCCATGCCGCTGTCTTGCCATACTTCAGCCTATGAGGAAGAAGTACGGCAACTTGTGTTTCTACTGGAGCCGATGGTCTGGACCATGGCCCATGAGTGGGCGATTCACTGCAGTTGCTGAGTAGCAGCGAGTGCAGCGATTGGCCCAATGATGGCGCCATGGTCC
This sequence comes from Hyperolius riggenbachi, assembly GCF_040937935.1. Lineage (NCBI taxonomy): Eukaryota > Metazoa > Chordata > Amphibia > Anura > Hyperoliidae > Hyperolius > Hyperolius riggenbachi. Next base: position 274,200,556 of record NC_090646.1, on the reverse strand, counting down.
CGTCTGTGAGACTATGGGTTCCTGTAATTTCCAAAATACATTTACAGTTTAGGATAGTTTTATGTTCTGCTCTGCAAAATATTGATTAAAGGTATAGCTTATTAGCAAATGTATATTGAACTGGAAACAAAACTATTGTTTCTTTATATTTCCTATAAATATAAGTAATATACAATAGATAGCAGGAAATATAGTATTGTAAGAAAAGCAGAGGGCCAGCATAAAAGCCAAATTCTTCATTTCAACAGCTAGCATAATATATGCAATAATAAGCTGGGTCTGCAGCCAGGTAAGTGTATTGTACAGAACTCGGGGGAAGAAAGGTTTTGATCCATAGTACTTATGTATTCTGTAGTCAGCCTCAAGCATTACAGCCCAGCACAAGAAGCCAAAGATCTGTCCAGGGTGAAGCCCGTGCCACCAAGCCGAGAAGGCAAATGTGTACAGTGTGCGTCTTCTCTGGCAGTTTTGGAAGATGAGCCTTCTTAGCCACTTTGCAGTGCTTTTGTTCCATGTCCTGGCAAACACTGAGATTTTATTGGTTGTCTCCAAGGTGAAGATATTGCCATCGCAAACACTCATGTGAGAATATAATTCTGTGGAAAATCCAGCAGTGTGAAATAAGGCTTCATCCAGTAGCCAGTGGGAGTAATATGTCAGTTTAAATAACAGTGCTGTGCTCCACATTACATACACACATTGGAGGTTCTTGCAGTCCATGAGATTGCCTTCAAAGTTCACTTTCTTAATTAGAACAACTTGCAATGCCTGAAGCAACATGAATAACATGCAGCCTCTGGTGACTGTCCAGGCACGCCTTAGGTTGGTGCACATGGAAGCTCTACTAACCTGTTGCTGGAATTCTACAAATGAACACAGTGGACCGCCCAGAAGAGCTGGGAAAAACATTAAATAAGAAAGGGTGTAGAGAACATTGTTCTTCCATGGGATATGGGAACTCTTCTTCATACAGCCATCTGCTGTAAGTGCCACCTTCCTTTCATGGAGATCCATAGCAAGGGATGTGACTTTCTGAGTCAAGAGCATAAGAGATGAAATTGTGATGGTTAACCTAGAGAGAATGTACTTTGAGAGTATACAAGTACTGCATGATGTTTAAGCTGGTTTGAGCTCTATTTAGTTTACAACTCTATAAGTTTGATCGTGGAAGACGTTACTTTCTCAAAGTTTCACTTGATCATCTGTTTTATAATTTATGAATATTAAAACAAGATCAAACCTTTTGTCACGTTATGCTATAGATGATTCCTTACTGCTTAAAAACTCCTGGTAGGGGGTCTGAGTCAATGTTAATTAGTGCTAGCAATAAAGAGACACTGAAGCGAAAAAAAAAAATATGATATAGTGAATTGGTTGTGTACTATGAATAATTACTAGAAGATTAGCAGCAAAGAAAATTTTCTCATACTTTTATTTTCAGGTATATAGTGTTTTTTCTAACATTGCATCATTCTATAATATGTGCAGATTACACAACACTCAGCATTCAAAATGAGTCTTTCAGAGCAGTCTGTGAAGTAATGACATCTCCTCTAGCAGAGGAAAAGTAAATAGTCCAATAACACTTGAGATAATAAAAGTCAGATAACAGCCCTCTCCACAACTAAAGGCTCATACACACATCAGACTATAGTCTTTGGAAAATGAAAGATCACAGACCAATCTTACCACCCTTCATGTAGTATGAGAGCCATACTCTACACAGTCTTTTCTATGGAGCTGAACTCCACAACAAAAAAATCTTTGCAAGATGCTGCACACACAGATGCTGTACAGACACAATAGATCAGTATCTGCAAAAGATCCGTTCCTGCCAAAAATCCATTCCTGCAAATCGCAATGATAGTGTATGAGATCTGCAGATCATCATACACACATAATTTAACTGACATTCATCTGCAGATCAAGCAATCATCTGCAGATCTGAAAATCCATCCTGGTGGATCTGATCTGCAGATGAATGTCAGTAAAATCATGTGTATGATGATCTGCAGATCTCATAGACTATCATTGCAATTTGCAGGAATGGATTTTTGGCAGGAACAGATCTTTTGCAGATACTGATCTTTTGTGTCTGTACAGCATCTGTGTGTGCAGCATCTTGCAAAGATTTTTTTTCTGATGTGGAGTTCAGCTCCATAGAAAAGACTGTGTAGAGTATGGCTCTCATACTACATGAAGGGTGGTAAGATTGGTCTGTGATCTTTAATTTTCAAAAGACTATGGTCTGATGTGTGTATATGGCCTAAAACTTAGTCGGAGAGTTAATGGCTTGTTTGCATAGAGATAACAACTGGAGTTTCTTAACTCTTCCTGTACTGGAAACAATTAGACTGATGTATCTGATCTTAATGTTTTATTTCTTAGCTGTACTACACATACAAATCATAATATCATAATTTTTTTTTTCGTTTCAGTGTCTCTTTAAAGAGACACTGAAGCGAAAAAAAATATATGATATAGTGAATTGGTTGTGTACTATGAATAATTACTAGAAGATTAGCAGCAAAGAAAATATTCTCATACTTTTATTTTCAGGTATATAGTGTTTTTTCTAACATTGCATCATTCCATAATATGTGCAGATTACACAACACTCAGCATTCAAAATGAGTCTTTCAGAGCAGTCTGTGAAGTAATGACCTCTCCTCTAGCAGAGGAAAAGTAAATAGTCCAGGAACAGTTGAGGTAAAAAAAAAGTCAGATAACAGCCCTCTCCACGACTAACTTAGTCCTAGAGCTTAATGGCTTGTTTGCATCTAGATAACAACTGGAGTTTCTGAACTCTTCCTGTACTGGAAACAATTACACTGATGTATCTGATCTTAATGTTTTATTTCTTAGCTGTGCTACACATACAAATCATAATATCATCATTTTTTTTCTCGCTTCAGTGTCTCTTTAAGGGCTAGCAAAAGCCTTGTACAGAATGTTGGACTCCTGTCATCTGGCAGAGATTGGTACTGGATCCCTTGGGTGACAGTCCTGAGCCAACACTGTACAGGTGTACCACTAGCCTCTAGGCTAGCAACGCATATTTTGCTATGAAGGGAAGCGGAGAGACAACAAGCGGTGCACGATATAGCAGTTTTTGGTGGGCAATGCTAGTCTTCAGGGCCAGCATTCTATAAAGGCAAAAGGGGAAATTGCCCCAGAGCCTGCAGGGGCCCCCAAGGTGCCCCCCCAACTTATCTGGGCCCCTGAAATGTCTTTGGCAGAGAAGCGCCTCACCTGTCCTGGCTGGCGCACTCTTCTGTCATTCTGTGGCTCTGTGCTCCCTATCTTCATCCACCGCTGGATGTGCCCCACAGCATGTTATTACATAATAACATGCACCACGTCAAGAGAGGTGCTCCTGTGAGGATGGATATGGGTGTGTATGGAGCCATGGACTGACAAAGGAGTGTGCCCGCCAGGACAGTTGAGTCACTACTTTGCCAAAGACATTGCAGGGGTGCGCAGCTACGTTGGAGGTGGGGGAGGTGATGGGGGAAGGCTGTAGCTGGCACAGGGGCCCCAGGGATAAATTTGTTTGCAGCAAAGGGCACCTAATGCCACTTTTTGGTGGGGGAGTTATCTGTCAGGGGGGCCCTCCAGTTTAATCTTGCCCGGGGCCCCATTGTTACTAGAAACGACCTTACTAGTCTTGCGTTGAGGATTGCTAAAGATCCGGGAACTCAACCGAGGCTGCTGTTCAGGGCCTTCTTGGCTAACAATCTAGCGTATTTACAGCGCAGGGCAATGCCGATAAACCCAAATTACACTGTGTGCACCTCTATAGCCACTCATTTCATAGTGGCCTATAGTGGTGCCCAAATTAATAGACTTGTCTCACACTGTTTATACCCACTTCACTTTTCTCTTTATTCAATTGCTGAATTTATGCTTGGGTGGCATTTTTTAGACCAAAAATACCTCTCGCTAAGAAAGCGGTGCTAAATATAATTTTTCATTCTGAAAACAAGGTATTTGCAATAAATAATATGCAAATGATCTCTTTATGGCCCTGTATCAAGGCTGCACATCCAGAACTGCTGGTGTATAGTGAGCCTATGTATGCATACACCACTGTTTCGTACACAGCGCTGTATGCATATTCGATTGATGTATTATAAAAGAAGGATTTGCATATTCAGGAGTGATGTATCAAGGAAACACCACACTTGCTCACTTAAAGATTAACTATTGCAAATACCTTCTGTTTTAAGAAGGAAAAATTATATTATTCAAACCGCACATTAGCAGGCGCTGCAAAAGGGAGGAACAGCTACACTGTTGCTTTTGTTAAATAATAATAATATTAAAAAAAAAAATAAATAATATATATATATATATATATATATATATATATATATATATATATATATATATATATATATATATATATATATATATATATATATATATATTAGTTAAACACGAAATGATAAGTGAAAGTGATGTTTGTTGCTGAAAACCAATATAAATTATCCACCAATATGCCTAAATCACAGGGGCACCGCCAGCGTACAGGGGAGCTACCTATCTAACCTATACTGCATGCACTTACCTATCTAACCTATACTGGGGGCAGCTACATATCTAACCTATACTGGGAGTATCTACCTATCTAACCTATACTGAGGGGTACCTACCTATCTAACCTATAATACGTGCACTTACCTATATAATCTATACTGGGGGCATCTACTTATCTAACCTATACTGGGGAAAATATACTGGCTACCTATATTGGAGGCACCTACCTATCTAACCTATATGGGAGCACCTACCTATCGAACCTATATTGGAGGCACCTACCTATCTAACCTATACTGGAGCACCTACCTATCAAACCTATATGGAGGCACCTACCTATCTAACCTATACTGGGGCAACTATACGGGCTACCTATACTGGGGGGACCTATAGCTGACTACCTATACTGGGAGCAGCTAGATCTGGCTAATCTATACTGCGGGCACCTATACCTGTCTCCACTTTCGGGGGACGCATTTTACGCCCTCACCTTGGGTGCAATTTAATCTAGAAACTGCTAGTATTTGGCTCCACGTACATCGTGTTTTGGCCACGCCCATTTTTCCACAGCGGCGTCGCCGCTTTGTTTTGTGGTGTGGCTACCCATGCTTCTTTTATGGATGGGGGCCTCAAGTTATGGACTGCTTGGGGCCACCAAAAAACTCTGCACCCCTGCTAAATCAGATTCTGTTTTAAGGGCCTGTTTCCAGTGGCGTATCTAGGCAAGACAGCGCCCATGGCAAATAGTAAAATTGCGCCCCCCAGCCACCCCCCCCCACACACACACACCTACAATCAACAGCATCCTGTCTAACCTTTTTGGACAGGGTAACCCCATCATGCATTCAGAACACACACGCACAGTGTTGCCAACTCATCCCTTTAATTACTGACACATCTAAGTCATACAGGTTCTGGGGCAACTTACACATAATCAGTGCCTTACCTGCATCTACCTAGCCACGAAACCTGTATAATTCATATGTGTCAGTAATTAAAGGGATGAGTTGGCAACACTGCACAAGCACACACAAATACCAGAATGTATCAGTCACTATGAAATAAATGAGGCTATCCTTCTGATCCTCTGCCTCTAATACTTTAAGGCAGGGAACATACTTGACTGTTTTCATACGCGTTTTCTGCACAGAAGAACTGAAAACTCATGTTAATCAAGGGGCTAGTTCACACTTAATGTGTTTTTCTTGCAATGAAAAAAAAACTGACATTCTGCATGATAATTCTGCTCATTTTGTCAGTTTTCTGTATCAATTACATTAACTGTTGTGAAAAAAGCACACGTTTTTCTGCATAGAAACACACTTGGTGTGCAGAAAATGTGCGCAGAAAAAGCTGAGTTGAAAACTGAAAAACAAGTGTGATCCCTGCCTTAGCCATAGACCCTGAACAAGCATGCAGATCAAATGTCTATAACACATCTGACAAGATTAGCTGCATGCATGTTTCAGGTGTGTGATTTAGACCCTAGTGACCAGAAGGATCAGCAGGATTTCCATGCAACCAGTATTGTTTAAAAGGAAATAAATATGGCAGCCACCACTCTCATATGAATGAAAGCAATGAAACATTTGCAGTGACAATTATAACATAATAAAAGGCTGACAACCTATTAAATATCAGTAGATAGGTACTGAGCTAGAATATAATGCTTTTTAACCACTTGAGGACCGTGGGCTTTACCCCCTTTAAGGACCGGCCACTTTTTTTCCATTCAGACCACTGCAGCTTTCACGGTTTATTGCTCGCTCATACAACCTACCACCTAAATGAATTTTGGCTCCTTTTCTTGTCACTAATAAAGCTTTCTTTTGGTGCTATTTGATTGCTCCTGCGATTTTTACTTTTTATTATATTCATCAAAAAAGACATGAATTTTGGCAAAAAAATAATTTTTTTAACTTTCTGTGCTGACATTTTTCAAATAAAGTAAAATTTCTGTATACATGCAGCGCGAAAAATGTGGACAAACATGTTTTTGATAAAAAAAAACCCATTCAGTGTATATTTATTGGTTTGGGTAAAAGTTATAGCGTTTACAAACTATGGTGCAAAAAGTGAATTTTCCCATTTTCAAGCATCTATGACTTTTCTGACCACCTGACATGTTTCATGAGGGGCTAGAATTCCAGGATAGTATAAATACCGCCCAAATGACCCCATTTTGGAAAGAAGACATTCCAAAGTATTCACTGAGAGGCATAGTGAGTTCATAGAAGATATTAATTTTTGTCACAAGTAAGCGGAAAATGACACTTTGTGACAAAAAAAAAAAGTTTCCATTTCTTCTAACTTGCGACAAAAAAAAATGAAATCTGCCACGGACTCACCATGCCCCTCTCTGAATACCTTGAAGTGTCTACTTTCCAAAATGGGGTCATTTGTGGGGTGTGTTTACTGTCCTCGCATTTTGGGGGGTGCTAATTTGAAAGCACCCCTGTAAAGCCTAAAGGTGCTCATTGGACTTTGGGCCCCTTAGCGCAGTTAGGCTGCAAAAAAGTGCCACACATGTGGTATTGCCGTACTCAGGAGAAGTAGTATAATGTGTTTTGGGGTGTATTTTTACACATACCGATGCTGGGTGGGAGAAATATCTCTGTAAATGACAATTTTTAATTTTTTTTACACACAATTGTCCATTTACAGAGATCTTTCTCCCACTCAGCATGGGTATGTGTAAAAATACACCCCAAAACACATTATACTACTTCTCCTGAGTACGGCGATACCACATGTGTGGCACTTTTTTGCACCCTAACTGCGCTAAGGGGCCCAAAGTCCAATGAGTACCTTTAGGATTTCACAGGTCATTTTGAGAAATTTCGTTTCAAGACTATTCCTCACGGTTTAGGGCCCCTAAAATGCCAGGACAGTATAGGAACCCCACAAATGACCCCATTTTAGAAAGAAGACACCCCAAGGTATTCCGTTAGTAGTACGGTGAGTTCATAGAAGATTTTATTTTTTGTCACAAGTTAGCGGAAAATGACACTTTGTGAAAAAAACCAATAAAAATCAATTTCCGCTAACTTGTGACAAAAAATAAAATCTTCTATGAACTCACCGTACTACTAACAGAATACCTTGGGGTGTCTTCTTTCTAAAATGGAGTCATTTGTGGGGTTCCTATACTGTCCTGGCATTTTAGGGGCCCTAAACCGTGAGGAGTAGTCTTGAAACAAAATTTCTCAAAATGACCTGTGAAATCCTAAAGGTACTCATTGGACTTTGGGCCCCTTAGCGCAGTTAGGGTGCAAAAAAGTGCCACACATGTGGTATCGCCGTACTCGGGAGAAGGAGTACAATGTGTTTTGGGGTGTATTTTTACACATACCCATGCTGGGTGGGAGAAATAACTCTGTAAATGAACAATTGTGTGTAAAAAAATCAAAAGATTGTCATTTACAGAGGTATTTCTCCCACCCAGCATGGATATGTGTAAAAATACACCCCAAAACACATTATACTACTTCTCCCGAGTACGGCGATACCACATGATTGGCACTTTTTTGCAGCCTAACTGCGCTAAGGGGCCCAAAGTCCAATGAGTACCTTTAGGATTTCACAGGTCATTTTTGTTTCAAGACTACTCCTCACGGTTTAGGGCCCCTAAAATGCCAGGGCAGTATAGGAACCCCACTAATGACCCCATTTTAGAAAGAAGACACCCCAAGGTATTCCGTTAGGAGTATGGTGAGTTCATAGAAGTTTATATTTTTTTGTCACAAGTTAGCGGAAATTGATTTTAATTGGCTTTTTTTTCACAAAGTGTCATTTTCCGCTAACTTGTGACAAAAAATAAAATCTTCTATGAACTCACCATACTCCTAACGGAATACCTTTGGGTGTCTTCTTTCTAGAATGGGGTCATTTGTGGGGTTCCTATACTGCCCTGGCATTTTAGGGGCCCTAAACCGTGAGGAGTAGTCTTGAAACCAACAATGTCGCAAAATGACCTGTGAAATCCTAAAGGTACTCATTGGACTTTGGGCCCCTTAGCGTACTTAGGGTGTAAAAAAGTGCCACATATGTGGTACCGCCGTACTCAGGAGAAGTAGTATAATGTGTTTTGGGGTGTATTTTTACACATACCCATGCTGGGTGGGAGAAATATCTCTGTAAATGACAATTGTTTGATTTTTTTTTACACACAATTGTCCATTTACAAAGAGATTTCTCCCACCCAGCATGGGTATGTGTAAAAATACACCCCAAAACACATTATACTACTTCTTCTGAGTACGGCGATACCACATGTGTGACACTTTTTTGCAGCCTAGTTGCGCTAAGGGGCCCAACGTCCTAATCACAGGTCATTTTGAGGCATTTGTTTTCTAGACTACTCCTCACGGTTTAGGGCCCATAAAATGCCAGGGCAGTATAGGAACCCCACAAGTGACCCCATTTTAGAAAGAAGACACCCCAAGGTATTCTGTTAGGTGTATGGCGAGTTCATAGAAGATTTTATTTTTTGTCACAAGTTAGTGAAAAATGACACTTTGTGAAAAAAAAACAATAAAAATCAATTTCCGCTAACTTTTGACAAAAAATAAAATCTTCTATGAACTCGTCATACACCTAACAGAATACATTGGGGTGTCTTTTTTCTAAAATGGGGTCAGTTTGTGGGGTTCCTATACCGCCCTGGCATTTTACGGGCCCAAAACCGTGAGTAGTCTGGATACCAAATGTCTCAAAATGACTGTTCAGGGGTATAAGCATCTGAAAATTTTGATGACAGGTGGTCTATGAGGGGGCGAATTTTGTGGAACCGGTCATAAGCAGGGTGGCCTTTTAGATGACAGGTTGTATTGGGCCTGATCTGATGGATAGGAGTGCTAGGGGGTGACAGGAGGTGATTAATGGGTGTCTCAGGGGGTGGTTAGAGGGGAAAATAGATGCAATCAATGCACTGGGGAGGTGATCGGAAGGGGGTCTGAGGGGGATCTGAGGGTTTGGCCGAGTGATCAGGAGCCCACACGGGGCAAATTAGGGCCTGATCTGATGGGTAGGTGTGCTAGAGGGTGACAGGAGGTGATTGATGGGTGTCTCAAGGTGTGATTAGAGGGGGGAATAGATGCAAGCAATGCACTGGCGAGGTGATCAGGGCTGGGGTCTGAGGGCGTTCTGAGGGTATGGGCGGGTGATTGAGTGCCCTAGGGGCAGATAGGGGTCTAATCTGATGGGTAGCAGTGACAGGGGGTGATTGATGGGTAATTAGTAGGTGTTTGGAGGAGAGAACAGATGTAAACACTGCACTTGGGAGGTGATCTGATGTCGGATCTGCGGGCGATCTATTGGTGTGGGTGGGTGATCAGATTGCCCGCAAGGGGCAGGTTAGGGGCTGATTGATGGGTTGCAGTGACAGGGGGTGATTGATGGGTGGCAGTGACAGGGGGTGATTGATGGGTGATTGACAGGTGATTGACAGGTGATCAGTGGGTTATTACAGGGAAACACAGATGTAAATATTGCACTGGCGAATTGATAAGGGGGGGTCTGAGGGCAATCTGAGCGTGTAGGCGGGTGATTGTGTGCCCGCAAGGGGCAGATTAGGGTCTGATCTGATGGGTAACAGTGACAGGTGGTGATAGGGGGTGATTGATGGGTGATTGATGGGTAATTAGTGGGTGTTTAGAGGAGAGAATAGATGTAAACACTGCGCTTGGGTGGTGATCTGATGTCGGATCTGCGGGCGATCTATTGGTGTGGGTGGGTGATCTGATTGCACGCAAGGGGCAGGTTAGGGGCTGATTGATGGGTGGCAGTGACAGGGGGTGATTGATGGGTGGCAGTGACAGGGGGTGATTGATGGGTGATTGACAGGTGATCAGTGGGTTATTACAGGGAAGGACAGATGTAAATAATGCCCTGGCGAATTGATAAGGGGGGGTCTGAGGGCAATCTGAGCGTGTAGGCGGGTGATTGGGTGCCCGCAAGGGGCAGATTAGGGTCTGATCTGATGGGTAACAGTGACAGGTGGTGATAGGGGGTGATTGATGGGTAATTAGTGGGTGTTTAGAGGAGAGAATAGATGTAAACACTGCGCTTGGGTGTTGATCTGATGTCGGATCTGCGGGCGATCTATCGGTGTGGGTGGGTGATCAGATTGCCCGCAAGGGGCAGGTTAGGGGCTGATTGATGGGTGGCAGTGACAGGGGGTGATTGATGGGTGATTGACAGGTGATTGACAGGTGATCAGGGGGGATAGATGCATACAGTACACAGAGGGGGGGGGGGTCTGGGGAGAATCTGAGGGGTGGGGGGGTGATCAGGAGGGGGCAGGGGGGGGGTAAAAAAGAAATAGCGTTGACAGATAGTGACAGGGAGTGATTGATGGGTGATTAGGGGGGTGATTGGGTGCAAACAGGGGTCTGGGGGGTGGGCAGGGGGGGGTCTGAGGGGTGCTGTGGGCGATCTGGGGCAGGGGGGGGAGAAATCAGTGTGCTTGGGTGCGACATAGGGTGGCTGCAGCCTGCCCTGGTGGTCCCTCGGACACTGGGACCACCAGGGCAGGAGGCAGCCTGTATAATACACTTTGTAAACATTACAAAGTGTATTATACACTTTGTATGCGGCGATCGTCGGGTTAACATCCCGCCGGCGCTTTCGTATGGCCGGCGGGATGTTGCGGCGGGTGAGCGGAGACAGGCGCCGGCGGAGGATCGCGTCACGGATGACGCGAACGCTCCGCCCATGCCCCTACAAGGACCGCAGCCATTTGTCAATACGGCGGTCCTTGCGCAGTCCACTTCCCGGCCGCCAATTGTCAATACGGCGGTCGGGAAGTGGTTAACAACTGAGGTACACTGTACAAGAGAGAGGTTGTTAAAGAGAACCCGAGGTGTGTTTAAAGAATGTTATCTGCATACAGAGGCTGGATCTGCCTATACAGCCCAGCCTCTGTTGGTATTCCAAACCCCCCTAATGTCCCCCTGCACTCTGCAATCAGTCATAGATCACAGCCGCGCTGTGCGTGCTGTGTTTACATCTGTAGTGTCAGTCTCGGCTGCTCCCCCGCCTCCTGCATAGCTCCGGTCCCTGCCCCCATCCCTTCCCTCCAATCAGCAGGGAGGGAAGGGATGCAGGCGGGGACCTGAGTTCTGCAGGAGGCGGGGAGAGCAGCAGACTGACACTATAGAGATAAACACAGCCAGCTCTGACAAGCTGTTTGTCAGCAGCGTGGCTGCGATTTATGAGGGATTGCAGAGTGCAGGGGGACCTTAGGGGGGTTTGGGATAGCAACAGAGGCTGGGCTGTATAGGCAGATCCAGCCTCTGTATGCAGATAACATTCTTCAAACCCACCTCGGGTTCTCATTAAATCTGGCCACAGAGATGCCAGCAGTGTAATGGTTAAAGTGCAGAGAGTGTCATAAATAAAAGTAAGTAAACAGCACACTGAGATAAGGCTGAGGAATGAGATACGCGTCTGCCTGTTTCCACTACACGCAGATTGGATGCAGAATGGATGCAGAAAAACTGACTCCAATGTATGTCTATGGGAAAATCTGCATCAGAAAAATCGCGTTTAGTGGAAACAGGCCCATAGGCATTCATTGGAGTCAGTTTTTCTGCATTCATTCTCCATCCAATCTGCGTGTAGTGGAAGCAGGCTAACCAAATATGTCAATGTGCCTAGCAAAGTCATTATCACACCAGCATTGCAAGTCTTAGTTTGTTACTCATTTTTTTTTATTCCTTGAATTCAAAATGTATATAGTGAAGTATTTGGTGCAAATTGTACATCAAATAAAATGACAGTCAACGTATTACCATTGTTTGATGCATTTACAGCCTTAAAGTGAACCTGAGACGATCAAATAAAAAAGTTTTATACCTACTTAGGGGCTTCCTTCAGTCCCCTTTGCGCTGACTAGTCCCTTGTCATCCTCCTCCACTGCCTGCAGCCTCCGCAATCCGGGCCAATAATCGCAGGAGTTGGGGACTTACTGTGCATGCGCGGCCCGGCCGCACACACTCGCCCATCGCGCTCCGGTCCCCAGGAGAGTTCTACGCAGGTGCAGAAGGCTTCCAGACGGGGTAGCATTCTTGGCCGAACTGTGCCTGCACTGACTGTCTCCGAGTTGCTGAATTACCGGGCTGGATTGTGGAGGCTGAAGGTGGCGGAGGAACGCGATGAGGGAGGAGGGAGCGATCAGGCCGAAGGGGGCTGGAGGAAGCCCCAGGTATGTATAAAACTTTTTTTTCCCCTTGTCTCAGGTACACTTTAAAGGAATACTGTAGGGGGGTCGGGGGAAAATGAGTTGAACTTACCCGGGCCTTCTAATGGTCCCCCGCAGACATCCTGTGCCCGCGCAGCCACTCACCGATGCTCCGTCCCCACCTCCGGTTCACTTCTGGAATTTCAGACTTTAATGTCTGAAAATGACTGCGCCTGTGTTGCCGTGTCCTCGATCCCGCTGATGTCAACGACCATACTGGGCTTGTGCTATACACACCAGGTGACGTCAGTGAGATCGAGGACACGGCAACGCAGGCGCAGTGGTTTTCAGACTTTAAAGTCTGAAATTCCAGAAGTGAACCGGAGGAGGGACCGGAGCATTGATGAGTGGCTGCGCGGGCCCAGGATGTCTGTGGGGGACCATTAGAAGCCCAGGGTAAGTTCAACTCATTTTCTCCCGACCACGTACAGTATTCCTTTAAGTCTTGTACACACGTTGGATAAAAGCTATTTGAAACACATTGCTATTGCGTGTTCTACTGGATCCAACTGTTGGATCAATTCAGACTACTATTAGCAGATATCGTGCAGTAGCACAGTGTGTATACTGCCTTTTAAAATTAAATTGTTCCGGAGCATGCGAGCATACAGTATGTCGTGAGAAATGTCCCTTCTGCTTGCGCACACCGTATTCGAACAACATAATCATTTGCAAAGTGGGTGTCTGTGAAAAATGTAATTTAAACTACTTGTTGTTTTTTTCTGCTGGGAAATGTTGATGGAGTCATATCGCTGGTTTGTATACACCGACTTCTAATCTAGTGTTTTAGGAGCAATTGGTGAATTTTAAATGTTTTGTTTAGCAAAAAAAAAAATTTGCAGTTTGCTTCATGACCTATCAAATTCGTGCCCTTTCTCAGGTGAAGATAAGTGTACAGTATATTTCTGAGAGACATTGAATTTTGCCTTGCAAGTCCATCCCACTAACAAGTTCATAGAAGCAAGGTAGATAGAAATGTGCCCCCTTGAATATAAAATGGTGTAACATGATCCTGTTTGACTTGCTAATTCCCTCTGATTCTCTGCCCAAATCCTTCCTGTCATGTAAAGTAAACCTGTAGAAACATTATGCTTGTTAGTGTCTTATAACTGCTCTATATCTGGTTTCACATTATATCTTGAAATTGCCATTATGAGATGAGATTTTAGCCCTGAATTGTAGTTTGTGCCCAGCTGTTCCTCTCTCGCTAAGCTGTTTCCATTGGCCATCTGTCTCCATCTCTAGTCTTGTGATCTTAGGGAACAGGATTGGTGGGCTCCAGTGATCATTTAAAGGAACACTATCGGAAAAAAATAGGCAGTTAAAATCTGACAGAGCCGACAGGTTTTGGGCCAGTCCATCTCCTCAAGGGGATGTTTTCTACAGCATTTCTTGAACAGCAGTTTACCTGCCAAAATAGCAAGTTACCACCCAGCCTCCCTACTCACTTGCACACTATTTTGTCAGTTAGACTTTGCAACTGCTGTTCATGAAATGCTGTTGAAAACAAAGAAAACCCTGAGAATACCCCATGAGGAGATAGACTGGCCCAAAACCTGTTGGTTCTGTCAGATTTTAACTGCCTCCTTTTTTCGCGATAATGGTCCTTTAGCGTAGAAAAGCTTCATGTGTGGGAAGTATTTATGATTTTTGACATTAGCAACCATCATCTTTCTTGTTTTATGTGCAAATCAGCAGTGTAAAAGTAGCAGTTGGAAGCAGGACAAATGTATCTGAAGGACCCAGCCGCCCTTGTCGCATACACTGAGGAAGGCAAATCCAGGGATCTGACTTCAGGAAGGAGAGATTTAAAACGAGAACTTCCTGTGCAACTTTAGTCCATCTGTATTTATAGAAAAAAAATGTAAACCAGTAAAAATGTTTCTGTAATGATTGCTCCTTCATACTTACTTTATAGGCAGGGTCTCCTCTAAGTAGTGTTGTCTGTACATAAGCCATAGATGACAACCTGTTTGCCATGCCATCTGTAGCAGAAATGTCCACACATGGACAGACTGCCAGCTAACTGTATAAAGCAGTACCAGAGAGCCAAGAGCAGGGATGAAGATCAATACTGCATACTGCCCCATGGAAACACAAGCTAAAATAACTCCTCCAACTAAGAGATATGCCAGTCTGAAAAACAAACAAAAAGCAAATTCAAAGTTTAGTTAAATACTCGAAAGGATTTGCTAATGCCCATTAGATTTATGTCCATTCGAATTACGCCCATTACTCTATGTGGCCACATATGGTGCTTAAAAGTTTTGGATAAGAAAATGCACAATTGCCATAGCTGTCCCATTTTATTAGAAATCTGTACTTTGAATAAAGAGAACTACCAGCTTTTTAAAGTGTACCGAACCGAAGTTCAGGACCACAAAATCAGAAACTTGCCTAAAGAGAGGGAAGCCTGAGGATCCTATTGAGGCTTCCCTCTCTATTCTAACGTCCCCTGTCGCTGATCGCGGCCACCTGGAAAATTAGCGACAAGGCATTGTCAGTTTACGTTGCAAATTTTCAATATTCAAATTTTCCTTTTTAAAAATGCAAGTGGGTTGGCGATAGATATCCTTACTTTCAGGCATTACAGTAAACCCGAGGTGAAAGCTGCAAGAAGAAAACAGATCCTTACCTATGAAAAGGGAAGTCCTTGGTTCCTCCAGCCCATGTGAATGTTATTTGCGATGCGGTATTCACCCCCCTAGTATAAGTAAAGTATACGGTACAGGTGCCCCAGTATAGGCAGCCAGGCATAGGTGCCTCCAGTACAGGCAGCCAGGCATATGTGAATTCAGTATAGGTAGCCAGGCATAGGTGCCCCCAGACCCCAGTATTAACCAGGCATAGGCACTGCCTGTACAGGTTAGCCAGGCATATGTGCTCCAAGTATAGATCATAGAGGGGGGAGCCGTGGCCACACTGGTACTCAGCCACGTGGAGGGGGGCCCGAGTTCTCCATCCCTCCCTCTCACTGGGGAAGTAGTGAGAGTATAAGCAGCTATGCATACAGAGGAGACCAGCAGCAAGTGATCGTCACTTGGAGTTGGGAAGGAGGCGAGCTGTTCCTATGGGTCTTCAGCTGCGCTTACTCTGCCATGGAGGAGGCCCCCCAAAGAAAGGAAAGGAGGGAGAACTCAAGCCCCCCTCACAGCGACTTAGTCCCAATGTAGCCGCAGCTGCCACCTCCATCACTGCGACCCCATCCCTCACTGCACTCTGGGTAGACACCAACCTCGCCTGCCCCTTAAGGTGGCCATACACTGGTCGATGTGCCATTAGATCGACCAGCTGACAGATCCCTATCTGATCGAATCTGATCAGAGAGGGATCGTATGGCTGCCTTTACTGCAAACAGATTGTGAATCGATTTCAGCCTGAAACCGATTCACCATCTGCTGAGCTGCTCCTGCCGCCTGTCCCCCCCCCCTGTATACATTACCTGATGCTGGCTCCGGGTCCTCTTCTCCGCATTGCACGGCTCTGTTCCGGCTCCATTACGGCGCTTCCTGTGTTACTCCGTGACCGGGAAGTTCAAATAGAGCGCCCTCTATTTGAACTCCCTGGTCACTGCAGTGACACAGGAAGCGCCGGGATGGAGCCGGAACAGAGCGGTGCAGCGCGAAGAAGACGCCCGGGAGCCAGCCTCAGGTAATGTATACTTGATCGGATCGGCCGCCGCTAGCGACGCGCACTTTACCCGCGGGCGATCGAGGGTAATTTCCCGCACGGCGCGATCGACGGACCGATCCGATTTCGGGAGGAAATCGGATTGGCGGCTGCGTTTACCGCGAACGATTGGCAGCAGATTCGATCCCAGAATCGAATCTGCTGTCGAAACGGCCGGGAATCGAGCCAGTGTATGGCCTGCTTTAGTAGGTAACCCCACTTACCTACTTGCACTCCCGCATCCAGAATTTCTCATGTGCTTCTGTTTTGTTATGCAACTTCCTCCCTAAATCAGTTTGACACTCTCCATCTTTAGTTTTATTCACATGTGGCCAGTTTTAGAGAAAATAAATGTATTCCTTTCGCCAGAGTATCAGTGTTTAGTTAACAAAACTTATTCAGTACTTATCAGTTCCCTGGGTACGCTCCAAGCACAACAAAATATATGAAATGCCCGTCTGTAAATGAGTGCAGCCACACTGCACAGGGGCAGAATACCTTGCTCCTGTGCAGTAGCACAAAGTCAATCAGGATTGGCTTTTTCTGCTGAGACCAAGCAACTCTGTGCTACTGCGCAGGTGCATAGTTTACTGTTACACAGAGAACTGAATGTGTGCATTAAACACCAAGTGAACACCTCACATATCTGGCTAAGCAAATTTGGCCTAATTGGCTATTCATGAGGCAATGCTCATGCAAATATGCATTCGCTTTCGCATGCCAGCTTATGCAGGGTCAAAAACCAATGCCGCAAAGCGGTTGCCCTGCGGGAATTAGTTCATGCTGCAATAGCACTATCCAGGAACGCCACGGGGAGGCTTCCCAATGCCCCCATACAACCGGGGGGACCGCGGGGTCCCAGGCTCTCTCACTGCCTGGGAACCACAGCGGCACCCCGGAGGGGGAGGCTGGGTGGCGCAGGCGACCCCCCCCCCCCCAAGCGTGGCCAGCGCTGGGGAGAGCGTCCGCACCCACCTCCTAATATTTAAAAACAGGCACTTAACTTAACGTCCATTGCGTTCTGCTACTGAGCATAGCTTGGGTGCAACACATTTGAAAAGGAAAGGAATGAAGCATAGGTCGCACTGAGCTTTGGAGCTCAGGGCTGGCTCACACACAGCACTCCAATGGGGGGGGGGACAATTCTTTGTGTAATGGTTCATTTTGTATCCCCCCTTTGGAGGCGGGTGGTGGATGGCTCATTCCAGGTGGTGAGAGCCCTGGAGTGGGCCGTCTGCGCCTGTCCTCCCCCCCCCCCCTTTGGAGTGCAGTGTGTGAGCCAGCCCTGAGCTCCAAAGCTCGGGGTGACCCATGCTTCATTCCTTTCCTTTTCAAATGTGTTGCACCCAAGCTATGCTCAGTAGCAGAACGCAATGGACGTTATGGTAAGTGCCTGTTTTTAAATATTGGGAGGTGGGTGCGGACGGCTCTCCCCGGCGCTGGCCACGCTTGGGGGGGTCACCTGCGCCACCCAGCCTCCCCCTCCGGGGTGCCGCTGTGGTTCCCAGGCAGTTAGAGTGCCTGGGACCCCGCGGTCCCCCCGGTTGTATGGGGGCATTGGGAAGCCTCCCCGTGGCGCTCCTGGATAGTGCTATTGCAGCATGAACTAATGCCCGCAGGGCGACCGCTTTGCGGCATTGGTTTTTGACCCTGCATAAGTTGGCATGCGAAAGCGAATGCATATTTGCATGAGCATTGCCTCATGAATAGCCAATTAGGCCAAATTTGCTTAGCCAGATATGTGAGGTGTTCACTTGGTGTTTAATGCACACATTCAATTCTTTGTGTAATGGTTCATTTTGTATACCCCCTTTGGAGGCGGGTGGTGGATGGCTCATTCCAGGTGGTGTGAGCCCTGGAGTGGGCCGCCTGTGCCTGTCCTTCCCCCCCTTGGTGTGCTGTGTGTGAGCCAGCCCTGAGCTCCAAAGCTCAGTGCGACCCATGCTTCATTCCTTTCCTTTTTAAATGTGTTGCACCCAAGCTATGCTCAGCAGCAGAACGCAATGGCATTAAGGTAAGTGCCTGTTTTAAAATATAGGGAGGTGGGTGCGGACGGTTCTCCCCGACGCTGGCCACGCTTGGGGGGGTCGCCTGCGCCACCCAGCCTCCCCCACCGGAGTGCCGCTGTGGTTCCCAGGAAGTGAGAGAGCCTGGGACCCCGCGGTCCCCCCGGTTGTATGGGGGCATTGGGAAGCCTCCACGTGGCGCTTCTGGATAGTGCTATTATAGCATGAACAAATTCCCGCAGGGCAACCGCTTTGCGGCATTGGTTTTTGACCCTGCAAAAGTTGGCATGCGAAAGCGAATGCATATTTGCATGAGCATTGCCTCATGAATAGCCAATTAGGCCACATTTGCTTAGCCAGATAGGTCAGGTGTTCACTTGGTGTTTAACCACTTCCCGACCGCCGTATTGACAATTGGCGGCCAGGAAGTGGACCCCGCAAGGACCGCCGTATTGACAAATGGCGGCGGTCCTTGTAGGGGCATGGGCGGAGCGATCGCGTCATCCATGACGCGATCCTCCGCCGCCGCCTGGCTCCGCTCAACCGCCGCAACATCCCGCCGGCCATACGAAAGCGCCGGCGGGATGTTAACCCGACGATCGCCGCATACAAAGTGTATAATACACTTTGTAATGTTTACAAAGTGTATTATACAGGCTGCCTCCTGCCCTGGTGGTCCTAGTGTCCGAGGGACCACCAGGGCAGGCTGCAGCCACCCTAGTCTGCACCCAAGCACACTGATTTATCCCCCCCCCTGCCCCAGATCGCCCACAGCACCCATCAGACCCCCCCCTGCCCACCCCCCAGACCACTGTTTGCACCCAGTCACCCCCCTAATCACCCATCAATCACTCCCTGTCACCATCTAAAAACGCTATTTTTTTTTATCCCCCCCCCTGCCCCCTCCTGATCACCCCCCACCCCTCAGATACTCCCCAGACCCCCCCCCCCGACCCCCCCCCCCCCCCGTGTACTGTATGCATCTATCCCCCTGATCACCTGTCAATCACCCATCAATCACCCATCAATCACCCCCTGTCACTGCCACCCATCAATCAGCCCCTAACCTGCCCCTTGCGGGCAATCTGATCACCCACCCACACAAATAGATTGCCCGCAGATCCGACGTCAGATCACCTCCCAAGTGCAGTGTTTACATCTATTCTCTACCCTAAACACCCACTAATTACCCATCAATCACCCCCTATCACCACCTGTCACTGTTACCCATCAGATTAGACCCTAATCTGCCCCTTGCGGGCACCCAATCACCCGCCCACACGCTCAGATTGCCCTCAGACCCCCCCCTTATCAATTCACCAGCGCATTACTTACATCTGTTCTCCCCTGTAATAACCCACTGATCACCTGTCAATCACCTGTCAATCACCCATCAATCACCCCCTGTCACTGCCACCCATCAATCACCCCCTGTCACTGCCACCCATCAATCAGCCCCTAACCTGCCCCTTGCGGGCAATCTGATCACCCACCCACACCAATAGATTGCCCGCAGATCCGACGTCAGATCACCTCCCAAGTGCAGTGTTTACATCTATTCTCTACCCTAAACACCCACTAATTACCCATCAATCACCCCCTATTACCACCTGTCACTGTTACCCATCAGATCAGACCCTAATCAGCCCCTTGCGAGCACCCAATCACCCGCCTACACGCTCAGATTGCCCTCAGACCCCCCCCTTATCAATTCGCCAGTGCAATATTTACATCTGTTCTCCCCTGTAATAACCCACTGATTACCTGTCAATCACCTGTCAATCACCTATCAATCACCCATCAATCACCCCCTGTCACTGCCACCCATCAATCACCCCCTGTCACTGCCACCCATCAATCAGCCCCTAACCTGCCCCTTGCGGGCAATCTGATCACCCACCCACACCAATAGATCGCCCGCAGATCCGACGTCCGATCACCTCCCAAGTGCAGTGTTTACATTTGTTCTCTACCCTAAACACCCACTAATTACCTATCAATCACCCCCTGTCACTGCTACCTATCAGATTAGACCCCTATCTGCCCCTAGGGCACTCAATCACCCGCCCACACCCTCAAAACGCCCTCAGACCCCAGCCCTGATCACCTCGCCAGTGCATTGCTTGCATCTATTCCCCCCTCTAATCACACCTTGAGACACCCATCAATCACCTCCTGTCACCCCCTAGCACACCTACCCATCAGATCAGGCCCTAATTTGCCCCGTGTGGGCTCCTGATTACTCGGCCAAACCCTCCGATCCCCCTCAGACCCCCTTCCGATCACCTCCCCAGTGCATTGATTGCATCTATTTTCCCCTCTAACCACCCCCTGAGACACCCATCAATCACCTCCTGTCACCCCCCTAGCACTCCTATCCATCAGATCAGGCCCAATACAACCTGTCATCTAAAAGGCCACCCTGCTTATGACCGGTTCCACAAAATTCGCCCCCTCATAGACCACCTGTCATCAAAATTTGCAGATGCTTATACCCCTGAACAGTCATTTTGAGACATTTGGTTTCCAGACTACTCACGGTTTTGGGCCCGTAAAATGCCAGGGCGGTATAGGAACCCCACAAGTGACCCCATTTTAGAAAAAAAGACACCCCAAGGTATTCTGTTAGGTGTATGACGAGTTCATAGAAGATTTTATTTTTTGTCAAAAGTTAGCGGAAATTGATTTTTATTGTTTTTTTTTTCACAAAGTGTCATTTTTCACTAACTTGTGACAAAAAATAAAATCTTCTATGAACTCGCCATACACCTAATGGAATACCTTGGGGTGTCTTCTTTCTAAAATGGGGTCACTTGTGGGGTTCCTATACTGCCCTGGCATTTTAGGGGCCCTAAACCGCGAGGAGTAGTCTAGAAAACAAATGCCTCAAAATGACCTGTGAATAGGACGTTGGGCCCCTTAGCGCACCTAGGCTGCAAAAAAGTGTCACACATGTGGTACCGCCGTACTCAGGAAAAGTAGTATAATGTGTTTTGGGGTGTATTTTTACACATACCCATGCTGGGTGGGAGAAATCTCTCTGTAAATGGACAATTGTGTGTAAAGAAAATCAAACAATTGTCATTTACAGAGATATTTCTCCCACCCAGCATGGGTATGTGTAAAAATACACCCCAAAACACATTATACTACTTCTCCTGAGTACGGCGGTACCACATGTGTGGCACTTTTTTACACCCTAAGTACGCTAAGGGGCCCAAAGTCCAATGAGTACCTTTAGGATTTCACAGGTCATTTTGCGACATTTGGTTTCTAGACTACTCCTCACGGTTTAGGGCCCCTAAAATGCCAGGGCAGTATAGGAACCCCACAAATGACCCCATTCTAGAAAGAAGACACCCAAAGGTATTCCGTTAGGAGTATGGTGAGTTCATAGAAGATTTTATTTTTTGTCACAAGTTAGCGGAAAATGACACTTTGTGAAAAAAAAAAACAATTAAAATCAATTTCCGCTAACTAGTGACAAAAAAATAAAAACTTCTATGAACTCACCATACTCCTAACGGAATACCTTGGGGTGTCTTCTTTCTAAAATGGGGTCATTAGTGGGGTTCCTATACTGCCCTGGCATTTTAGGGGCCCTAAACCGTGAGGAGTAGTCTTGAAACAAAAATGACCTGTGAAATCCTAAAGGTACTCATTGGACTTTGGGCCCCTTAGCACAGTTAGGGTGCAAAAAAGTGCCACACATGTGGTATCGCCGTACTCGGGAGAAGTAGTATAATGTGTTTTGGGGTGTATTTTTACACATACCCATGCTGGGTGGGAGAAATACCTCTGTAAATGACAATCTTTTGATTTTTTTACACACAATTGTCCATTTACAGAGTTATTTCTCCCACCCAGCATGGGTATGTGTAAAAATACACCCCAAAACACATTGTACTACTTCTCCCGAGTACGGCAATACCACATGTGTGGCACTTTTTTGCACCCTAACTGCGCTAAGGGGCCCAAAGTCCAATGAGTACCTTTAGGATTTCACAGGTCATTTTGAGAAATTTTGTTTCAAGACTACTCCTCACGGTTTAGGGCCCCTAAAATGCCAGGACAGTATAGGAACCCCACAAATGACTCAATTTTAGAAAGAAGACACCCCAAGGTATTCTGTTAGTAGTACGGTGAGTTCATAGAAGATTTTATTTTTTGTCACAAGTTAGCGGAAACTGATTTTTATTGGTTTTTTTCACAAAGTGTCATTTTCCGCTAACTTGTGACAAAAAATAAAATCTTCTATGAACTCACCATACTCCTAACGGAATACCTTGGGGTGTCTTCTTTCTAAAATGGGGTCATTTGTGGGGTTCCTATACTGTCCTGGCATTTTAGGGGCCCTAAACCGTAAGGAGTAGTCTTGAAACTAAATTTCTCAAAATGACCTGTGAAATCCTAAAGGTACTCATTGGACTTTGGGCCCCTTAGCGCATTTAGGGTGCAAAAAGTGCCACACATGTGGTATCGCCGTACTCAGGAGAAGTAGTATAATGTGTTTTGGGGTGTATTTTTACACATACCCATGCTGAGTGGGAGAAATCTCTCTGTAAATGGACAATTGTGTGTAAAAAAAATGAAAAAATTGTCATTTACAGAGATATTTCTCCCACCCAGCATCGGTATGTGTAAAAATACACCCCAAAACACATTATACTACTTCTACTGAGTACGGCAATACCACATGTGTGGCACTTTTTTGCAGCCTAACTGCGCTAAGGGGCCCAAAGTCCAATGAGCACCTTTAGGCTTTACAGGGGTGCTTACAAATTAGCACCCCCCCAAAATGCGAGGACAGTAAACACACCCCACAAATGACCTCATTTTGGAAAGTAGACACTTCAAGGTATTCAGAGAGGGGCATGGTGAGTCCGTGGCAGATTTCATTTTTTTTTTGTCGCAAGTTAGAAGAAATGGAAACTTTTTTTTTTTTTGTCACAAAGTGTCATTTTCCGCTTACTTGTGACAAAAAATAATATCTTCTATGAACTCACTATGCCTCTCAGTGAATACTTTTGGATGTCTTCTTTCCAAAATGGGGTCATTTGGGGGGTATTTATACTATCCTGGAATTCTAGCCCCTCATGAAACATGACAGGGGGTCAGAAAAGTCATAGATGCTTGAAAATGGGAAAATTCACTTTTTGCACCATAGTTTGTAAACGCTATAACTTTTACCCAAACCAATAAATATAGGCTGAATGGGTTTTTTTTAATCAAAAACATGTTTGTCCACATTTTTCGCGCTGCTTGTATACAGCACAGAAAGTAAAAAAAATCATTTTTTTGATAAAATTCATGTCTTTTTTGATGAATATAATAAAAAGTAAAAATCGCAGCAGCAATCAAATAGCACTAAAAGAAAGCTTTATTAGTGACAAGAAAAGGAGCCAAAATTCGTTTAGGTGGTAGGTTGTATGAGCGAACAATAAACCGTGAAAGCTGCAGTGGTCTGAATGGAAAAAAGTGCCTGGTCCTTAAGGGGGTTAAAGCCCACGGTCCTCAAGTGGATAATGCACACATTCAATTCTTTGTGTAGTGGCAAAGTTTACTGTGACTGCAGTGCAGCTGCACTTGTTCGCTGATGGGAGTGAGACTGTGAACGGTCAGAGGGTCCCAGTGTTGGATCATTGGTCTGAAGGAGGACTGTGGCTTACCTCTACCAAGATAAGTATCTGACTTTAAAATTACAGGCATACCGGTCACCCATAGTATACATTGACTGCTATGGGGACAGTTCACGGCAGGGGTATACGGAAACAACGCTTGACTATAGCTGAGTGACATGTACTATTCAGTGGAGAGAGGAGAAGAGACAATGGGGTGGTACATGAGCACGTGGGTTCCAACAGACAGTTAAGGTGCCCATACACTCGTCAGATTGGCAGCAGATAGATAAGAAATGCATCTGATGATCTATCTGATGCGTTTTTAGAACATTTTTTACCAGGATAGAATTCCAATAGATTTCAGTTTGAAATCTATTGAAATTCGATCTGATGGCATTTTTTTGCCATCAGATTTCCATTAAGGCCAATGCAAACTGATAAGCAATCTCATCAGATCGACCTAAATTTTCCACCCTGCAAGTTCGATGGAAATCCATCGAAATCGGCCGTCGATCGGTCGATTGGCCAACCGATTTGCAATCGATTGATCGATCGATCGATCGATCGGGATCGATCGGTCGGCCAAAAAAACCGGCTGAGTGTATGGGCTGCTTTAAGCAGGAAAATAATATGCTCATTCATCACTCCCTCAATTGTTGTCCTTTAGAGATCTGACATGCTAGATCACTAAACAACGTTAGGCAGCTGTACACACACTAGACTCTCTGCAGAAAGGGCATCAGATGATCACCTCAGCTGTGGATCGCCTAGCGTAACAAGGCTTTTAGTATGTGCATATAGAATCAGCAACTGTCATATTCTACCTGTAAGCAGCTTTAGTGTATTGGTGAGGTAAGAAAGTTTATATTTTATATCAACAGGACAGCAATGATAGAAGCAGACTCCATTACTATAATTATTGATATAGTGCTGACATTTTCCTTGGTGACGTACAGAGTACAAAAAAACAGACAATAGTGGGGACCATAGGTACATAAATAGTTCACACACACAGTACAACTTAAACACACAACAATAAACAAGCAACAACAGAAGTACAAAATACATAAGGGCTCTTTTACATTAGACAACGGGTGCAGGAGCCGATTCCTGTACTCGTTGAATAGGCTGCGGCGTGTCGTCTGGAGTCTGCGGTGCGACGCAGAGTAGTGGCGGTAGTGATTAATTAACCCGATGGGAAAATGCAGATTCCCAACAATAAAATGCTCCGGGGGCGTTGTACCGCAACGCATCGAAACGCAGCATCAGGTGTGAAAGGTAAAAGGTAAAATGAAAGTCTATGGACTTTCGCCTTACCTTGGCCAACGCAAAGTTTCGACTTTGCGTTGAAACGCTGAAAAAGGGCTCTAGTGTTAAAGAGCCCTAAATAAGTAAATGGTGATTGATGGTCTGAGATCTATCTATCTATCATATATATATATATATATATATATATATATATATATATATATATATATATATATATAATATATATATATATATATATATACAGTGGAGGAAATAATTATTTGACCCCTCACTGATTTTGTAAGTTTGTCCAATGACAAAGAAATGAAAAGTCTCAGAACAGTATAATTTCAATGGTAGGTTTATTTTAACAGTGGCAGATAGCACATCAAAAGGAAAATCGAAAAAATAACCTTAAATAAAAGATAGCAACTGATTTGCATTTCATTGAGTGAAATAAGTTTTTGAACCCTCTAACAATAAAAGACTTAATACTTAGTGGAAAAACCCTTGTTTGCAAGCACAGAGGTCAAACATTTCTTGTAATTGATGACCAAGTTTGCACACATTTTAGGAGGAATGTTGGTCCACTCCTCTTTGCAGATCATCTCTAAATCCCTGAGGTTTCGAGGCTGTCTCTGTGCAACTCTGAGCTTGAGCTCCCTCCATAGGTTTTCTATTGGATTAAGGTCCGGAGACTGACTAGGCCACTCCATGACCTTAATGTGCTTCTTCTTGAGCCACTCCTTTGTTGCCTTTGCTGTATGTTTTGGGTCATTGTCATGCTGGAACACCCATCCACGACCCATTTTCAGTTTCCTGGCAGAGGGAAGGAGGTTGTCGTTCAGGATTTCACAATACATGGCTCCGTCCATTTTCCCGTTAATGCGATTAAGTTGTCCTGTGCCCTTAGCAGAAAAACACCCCCAAAGCAAAATGTTTCCACCCCCATGCTTGACGGTGGGGACGGTGTTTTGGGGGTCATACGCAGCATTTTTCTTCCTCCAAACACAGCGAGTTGAGTTAATGCCAAAGAGCTCTATTTTGGTCTCATCAGACCACAGCACCTTCTCCCAGTCACTCATAGAATCATTCAGGTGTTCATTGGCAAACTTCAGACGGGCCTGAACATGTGCCTTCTTGAGCAGGGGGACCTTGCGAGCCCTGCAGGATTTTAATCCATTGCGGTGTAATGTGTTTCCAATGGTTTTCTTGGTGACTGTGGTCCCTGCTAATTTGAGGTCATTCACTAACTCCTCCCGTGTAGTTCTAGGATGCTTTTTCACCTTTCTCAGAACCATTGACACCCCACGAAGTGGGGAGCCCCAGAGCGAGGTCGATTGATGCGAACAATCGCACCAACAGTTGTCACCTTCTCTCCCAGCTTCTTGCTAATGGTTTTGTAGCCCATTCCAGCCTTCTGCAGGTCTACAATTTTGTCTCTGACATCCTTGGACAGCTCTTTGGTCTTTCCCATGTTGGAGAGTTTGGAGTCTGCTTGATTGATTGATTCTGTGGACAGGTGTCTTTTATACAGGTGACTAGTTAAGACAGGTGTCCTTAATGAGGGTGACTAATTGAGTAGAAGTGTCTAACCACTCTGTGGGAGCCAGAACTCTTAATGGTTGGTAGGGGTTCAAAAACTTATTTCACTCAATGAAATGCAAATCAGTTGATATCTTTTATTTAAGGTTATTTTTTCGATTTTCCTTTTGATGTGCTATCTGCCACTGTTAAAATAAACCTACCTTTGAAATGATACTGTTCTGAGACTTTTCATTTCTTTGTCATTGGACAAACTTATATATATAAAAATATATATCTGCAAAAGAGAAGTGAACAAACAAATGACTAATCAGGCATATGGTTGCATTACTAGTTTTGCTCAGCCAAGTGATGTAGCAGCAAACACACAGATCTGTCTTTCCTTAAAATGAATGTCACATAAGACAACTTATATCACAACAACATTAAAAAGGACAGCGAATACCTCAAACTTAGCACATCAAAGCATACCTGAATGTAACTGGCAAAAGGCCAGCAGAGCAGAGATAGCCATAGAGGAAAGCACAAGGGAAGGCAGCCATCTGGTACAGAGCAACTGGATGAAATGTAACCTGAATGTAATCCATTAAAGTGCTTCTATTAGCCTATATGTGACAGGTAGGTTGTCTGACAAGGATGACCCTCATCACCACTGTGAGGCATGCTCTGTCTTCATCCTTTATAGTGACACATGTCACACAAGGCACTAGTGAAAATAAACACTGCAGGCATTCACTGGAACAGATAACCAAGGTAACTATGTTATCCTAAACAGGATTTATTTATGCACATCAATGCAGAGCAGTGAGTGTTTGTTATTCCAGGAGCTGTTTCCAGCACTTCTCTTTGTCTTCAGGAGGATAATGAATGTGAAATCTGTGAAATGCTAAGCTTGCTAGGTTTACCAAAAATCCCACACAGCTCTGATCAAGTGGCAGATAATGAAGAGAGGGAAATTGGAGATATCTTAATCTTTTTAGCAGGTGGCCATAGTCTGCTAAAAGTCTAATGGAAAATGAAGAATAGTCAGTCTTGGTAATTTCCTGTGAATAATGATCCGTATCTGATGGAAAATTAAAATATGTTTATCACCTACCATTCAAGTTTCCATTAGGGATGGACAATGATATGGTTTATGTGACTGGTCAATTTCCAAGCTGCAAATATTTGCATAATATTAAAATAGTATTTGCATCAACTTTAAAATTATTAAAGTGGACCTGACCATGGTCCTGACATCCCACTGTGGGAGGGGTTTCACCACAATATCAGCCATATAGAGCCCCCTGATGATCCAAATGAGAAAAGGAAAAGATTTCTCATAGGAAAGGGGGTATCAGCTACTGATTGGGATGAAGTTAAATTCTTGGTCACGGTTTCTCTGAGTAATACAAAAAAAGGTTTCCCTTACCTGGGGCTTCCCCCAGCCCCCTGCAGATGTCCTGTGCCTGCCCCATCACTCACTGATCATCCAGTCCCCGTGGCTCAGTTTCATTTTCATCGGCTTGTCAGTCACCGAGTCAGTGCACCTGCGCAGTCCGCAGTTCCTCAATCGCGCTCCTGTCCATGTGGCCAACCTGCACATGCGCAGTACACGTACTACGCATATGCATGTACGTATGTAGTACGTGTACTGCGCATGACCAGGAAGGCCACAGGGACGGGAGGACGCACACAACCAGGGTCGCACAGGTCACTGGCTCGGCATCTGCCCAGTCGCCAAAATCTAGACTGAGCCACGGCAGGGGACCGGATGATCAGTGAGTGAAACATTTTTTTTTTGATTACTCAGTTAAGGTTCACTGTACAGATTCAGTAGGGTTATTCTGCACAAGCAGATTTAAAGTGGACCTATAAGCAGGCATCAACATCCATATTCTAAATTTGTTTGTGAGCTGGCCATCTCTCTCCTCTACCTCATATGATGTGTAATTCTGTTTGTCCAGTAACGTAATTTGAATAACATGGGCAGATAACACAATCCCGGATTTCACTTAATTTTACTCTACTATAGTGAAGCAATTTGCAAACTCACAGTGTGAGATTTTATGATAATGTGCAATAACACCAGTCAGAGTCCATCTCAAAACCTTTTGAAACAGAGCCTTCTGTCACGCTGCTTCTACACTTTGGAACTCTTTGCCACACCCAATCCATCCTTGAAAGCATCTAATACTGCCTATACGTGGTACAATTTTTTCATTGTTTTCCGAGACTTGGGTGCAGGATACAGCGGTTTATGGCTGATCCTGCTGCTGCACAAGTTCCCGGCCGTGTTAAATACTATTCCCCCTCCAGGCCACCATGGATGGTGAGGAATGAAATAATTTGGCTTCCAGCAATTGCTGGAGGACGAATTATTGTGTTTTAAAAGTAACTTCAGCTCCGTCTTCTGACGGCGCCGAAGTTACTCCCTGTGCGCTGCTATAGCCGTAATTCCCATTACGTCCTATGGTGGCGCCAGCTGCACCCAAGTCTCTTGCGCTGGATTCACTGTGTTCGAGATTAGATCACATAGACATGAGGTGTGGAGTTATGACATCAATCCCCCAGCATCCTTTGCACCTATGGTTCGGAAAGAAAAAAAAATCGCTCCCGCCTCCTGCCATTACTTCCCATTCACCGATCTAAGTCCCCCACAGAAAAACCGATGGTTTCTCATCAGGGACCGCGGTATTTCTGCAAAAAAAAAGGTTCCCCATCTTCATTCTAGTTCCTGGAAGCGTCATCGCACGCATTATTTAAAAACTATAATGGCCGAAAACTGAAAAATAATGATTTTTTTCCCACATTTTTCCTATTTTCCCATTAAAACATATTTAGAATAAAATAATTCTTGGCATAATGTCCCACCTAAAGAAAGCCTAATTGGTGACTAACAAAAACAAGATATAGTTCATTTCATTGTGATAAGTAATAATAAAGTTATAGACAAATTAATGGAAGGAGCGCTTTAACCCCTTAGTGGTGAAGTGGTTAAAGGACTTACAAGGTGAATTGCTTAAAAAAAAGTTATGTACCTCATTGCTAAAGCAGACTTCAGGACAGCACCTTCCTTTTCACTATCAGGTGCTTTATCAGCCTAATCCACGTTTCATTGTGGCCACAGGGTTGCCTTATCAGAATCGCCGCTTTAAAAATTTACCTCCTGCGCAGCTCGCATAGCCGTGGCTGCGCAGGATTACAGCCCTGCCCGTGGCCGCCCTCACTCGGTTCGCTCCGTTATACGTCATGTGGGCGGCTCCACATGACCAGTGACATGACTAACTACGCTGCCAGCCAGCCGCGCCCCCTCAGCAGAGAATACAAGTGCTGAGCGAGTGATGACTCGCTCGCTCAGCGCTTGTATTCTCTGCTGAGGGGGCACGGCTGGCTGGCAGTGTAGTTAGTCATGTGGGTGGTCATGTGGAGCCGCCCACATGACGTATAACCAGAGCCGGATTAAGGCTAAATGGGGCCCTAAGCAAAGTAACTGATTTGGGCCCCCCCATCATGTTGTAATAGAATCAGAAGATGCAGCTGCACAGCAACATGCCGCACACACTGGGGCAGCCGAGCTACTGGTTGCTATGGGCAACAGCCCGCTTTCCTCTGTGGGTGCACAATGCAGGGAATAGCAGCGGCAAAATGCAGCATGAGAGATGAATGGCTGGGACATTTGCACTCAGGGGCTGGGGCACCCCTGTGAAGAGGGCACCAGATATCACAGCAGCAGCACTTTCCCCCTGCATCTCCAGCCTGGCAATAGCAGAAAGCTCTGGACACCACCAAACCGGAAGCCGTTCCCCAGACATAATTACATAACCACCCCCACCACCGAACAACCGATTTCCTCCCAAACTAGACAGCCACCATGCGGCCTCCATCCCAGTGAATACAATAGTCCAGCAGAGAAGGCAGCCGCAGCGGGCGAGAATGACAGCACCAGATGACTCACATTCACCTATTGCGATCCAAGCAATAGAGGTCCCGTCATCCGGAGCCCATCTGTCTCCTCTAGAGTGCTGCCGCTCTGTTACTACTACTATTACTACTTCCTACTTCCTGTCTGATCTGAGAATCAGGATGTTCAGAGCGAGCGGCTGCACTGTAGAAGAGACAGATGGGTTTCAGATGATGAGATCTCTATCGTTTGGATCATGGATAGGTAAGTGAATGTTTGCCATCTGCTGCTATCATTCTTGCTGCAGCTGTGGTTCTCTGTGAGAAGGGAGGGAGGAGTGGGCAGTGGCAGAGCGCACAGTAGCAGGAGGGGGACCTAGGAGGAGAGCCTGGATCTGAAGACAATCAACAGCGCACGGCATCATTTGACAAGACAAGACAAGACAAATAACATTTATATTGCGCTTTTCTCCTGGCGGACTCAAAGCGCCAGAGCTGCAGACACTAGGACGCGCCCTATAGGCAGTAGCAGTGTTAGAGAGACTTGCCTAAGGTCTCCTACTGAATAGGTGCTGGCTTACTGAACAGGCAGAGCCGAGATTCGAACCCTGGTCTCCTGTGTCAGAGGCAGAGCCCTTAAAGGGACTCCGAGCAGTGCCTGTGGGTATGCCTTTAAGCATACCCACAACTAATTAATTACATCCTCACACCTACCAGCATGATGTTTGTAATTATATCCCCCTGGGTTCCTTATATTTCATTGCATTGTGCTGAATCGAGCTGCCGATTTTGGAGAAAAGTCGTCCTGTGTAATACAATGTAACTATGGAAAGATGCATATCATTTTGAAGCTCTCTTTCTCCTCTTTCCAATGATAGATAAACAGCCACCCTACGACTTTTAGTTTTCGCTATTTTCGCGATCGAAATTGCCGTGGCCGCGATTTCGATCATGAAAATAGCGAAAACTAAAAGGCATAGGGCGGTGGTTTATATATCATTGGAAAGAGGAGAAAGAGAGCTTTAAAATGATATGCATCTTTCCATAGTTACTGGACTGCTCAGAGTCCCTTTAACCATTATACCTTCCAGCCACCGCTGACAGGATGGCGAGGGCTGGATTATATGCTGATGGGGCCCCTTTGACTCTGAATGGGGGGCCCCAAGCGACTGCTTTTGTTGCCTGGTTGGTAATCCGGCCCTGCGTATAACGGAGCGAATGGAGTGAGGGCTGCCACGGGTAGGGCTGTAATCCTGCGCAGCCACGGCTATGCGAGCTGCGCAGGAGGTAGATTTTTAAAGCGGCGATTCTGATAAGGCGAACCTGTGGCTACAATGAAACGTGGATTAGGCTGATAAAGCACCTGATAGTGAAAAGGAAGGTGCTGTTCGTCTGCCCTGTGGTCTGCTTAAGCAATGAGGTACATAACTTTTTTTAAGCAATTCACCTCGTAAGTCCTTTAAGTGGTTAAGGGACTGTCAGGGTCATTGAAAACCAGCATGCAATACTCACTGCCGACTTTACAGGACAAGCGGAGGAGAGCGGCATGGGAGCGATCCGTGCGTATGGGGCTGGAGGAAGCCCCAGGTATGTATAAAATCTTCTTTCTGGGGCCTCTTGTTCCCTTTAAGGGCAGATTGTAGGCCTGACACGCGTTAGTTGATCCTGTGATTTTATTGCACCATTTTTTTGTCATGTGGAATTTTCTAATAAAGAACAGACATTTTTCGCCAAGTCTGGTTTGCGGAACCTTTCCCTATATATCGGCGGGAAAATCGTTAGGTGTATGGGCCCCTTTAGACTATCAGTACTGAGCCCCGCCAGCAATGGGCTTGTACAGGCAGTGTATTGACATTTTAGCTGTTAATCTCTGGCACATATGTTTTTGCAGTTCTCGCACAGGCATGTGTAAAACCTGAGCTATGGTCAATTTTATTGTACCTTTCTTTTAACAAATAGTCCTGAGGTGAACAAATAAACAAATTAGTTCAAAACATGCTATTTTTTTTATTAGCATTAAGAAAAATAACTTTCCCTTTTTTTAATATCAGTCAGGCCTTTTTTTTGCCTATGCAGGCAGAATCAGGCACAATGACAGTTAACCAAGAGGCGGCATGGTTTCTTGTAAGCATTTAAAAGCAGGTGAGGTCTGCAGTAAGGAGAATTTCAGCTGGAAGCATGGATCAGTTCACATCATCCACCCCTGATCCTGAGGTGTCTCCCAGTGTGGCAACTCATGGTGTCACCCGCCTCCACCAGAACCACCTCCGTCCTAGCAGTAGATAGCCTTAGGTTTTTGCAACCCTTCCTGATTCCGTTCCATCAATTATTTTGAGCTGTGCCAAAAATGTGTGAAGACCTCAGCCGATGAGGACTGAAGTGGGACATCCCTGCCATGGGCGTAACAATCACCCCTGCCATCGCGGGGGGGGGGGGGGGGGGCCCAGAGGCTTGGGGGGCCCACCTCCCTCTCCCCAAACGCAAGTGCAGCCAATTAGCAAAAAATCCTCACAAAAACTGTCCCTGCCACCTTCTCACACCATGCAGAGTAGCAAGTAGTGAGTCTGTAATTTTTTTCCTGCTTCCAGACACTGCTGCACAGCAGAACACTCTCTGTTGCCATTTGCCGACTCCCAATCATGTGACCCTCATGGTGTTTGGGTGACCTAGGGGGCATGTTTGCAGGGGGGTCCTATTAAGTCTAGTTATGCCACTGATCCCAGCCAAAAGATGTGAGAGGGCACAGCCCCCCTTCCCCCCACCCCATCAAAAAAAAATCTTGCGACCCATCCACATCCCTAACTTAACCCCACCCCCTTATGCATTATCTTTAGTGCCAGGGAGAGGGGATCTGACTTGTTCCCTCCCTCCCTCTCCTAGGGTCTCCCTCCTTTGATCCCTTAGTACTAAGCAGACACTACTTCAGCATCTTCAGTGCCATATTTCCCAACTATTCTCCACTTTAATCTCCTATTCTTTACTTTCTGCTTCTAGTGCATGTCATGTGACATGATGCGCAATAAAACTAGATGGTAGAGAGTGAGTGGCCACAGTGGAGGATGTTCAGGACTTGGGACACATGGTGCTGGAGATAGTAAGGTTGCAAAGGACATCCATTGCTTTGCCAGTCTCTGTTGATAAGACAGCAAAAGGGAGGCCCTAGGAAAGGGAGGAATTAAGTCAGGCCCTCCTTCCTGCATCCCTTCCTAAATTGTGGCCAGAGGCTGGAGTCTCAATCCCCTCTAGGCTAAATAGCTCTCATGGGACATTGTAAATTGAGGTTAGCCAAAGAGGCCACAACCAGTATTAGGTAGCCAGAGTGTGCTCCCAGTATAGGTATCCAGATTCCCCTCTCCCCAGTATGGGCAGCCATATGTTCCTCATATAAGGAGGTTAGTAATGTTTCCTTTTTTGTACTTCTTTTTTCTTTGTAGAAAACTATTGAAAAAGTTCCCCTCCACTTAAGCAGAATTCCAAAATTGAAAAGATGTCACCCCAGTACTATTAAACTCCTTCCTACTTGGCCACAGGAAGTCTGCCAGAAACACATACATAGTAGTACTCCAGACACATGTAAACTTATTGAAGAACTAATGGGTACAGTTAAAAAGGAAATGCATTCCATTTTTTCAGTCTTTAGAGAGGCAACTGTGAACCATTTTTGCAGCTCCCTAGAGGTTTAAGCAAGGATATTGAGTCATTTGCCGACTTCTCCAACAATGAGTCTTTAGAGGAAGGGAAACAAGATAGTTAAGAGGATTTTGCTTCAGAAGGAAAACCTTCTAGAATTCCAACATTTCCTGCAGAAGAAACTGCAAAATTCCTTACTGCCTTTTGCTACTCAACAGATCTCTGAACCCACCCATTAGTTTCAGTTCAGGATGAGATTTAGAAAGACCTCCAGACCGAAGCTCACAGTGCTTCCCCATTCACCAATGTGTTAAAAATATTGCTAAGGTGTAATGGGAAGAGCTTGACAAAAACCCTTTAAACTTTGATCCTTTAAAGGAGGTTCCCCTTTAAAGATGAGGACAAGAAGGACTGGGCCAAGGTCCCTAAATTGGACGCTGCCTTATCTCAATATGCATAGGAAACAAATCTTTTCTTTGAGGATTGCTTGTAAATAAAGGAACTTGCTGTTTCATGGAGCTCACAGTCACATTTGATATGCAGGGTGCCTACCTACAGTACATTTTTCAGTACACTAGTCTTTGCCCTAGATATCTTGAAGGAACCCTCTATTATCAGTTTGTTTGGGCTGGCTTCTCACATCTGTACAGCCTTAAGCAGGGCCGGGTTTACCATAAGGCCAGGGCAGTTTGTAGGCTAAATTTCACCCAGTTCGAGAGTCAAAAAATATGCCTCCCCTCCCCAAAATCAAAGCTGCTAAGTGAAATCATGTCAAAAGGCTTCTTGAAACCAACTCACCATTTTTATTTATTTATTTTTTTACTACCCCTCTTCCATGGGCTTGCTCCTGGCTGGCTTTGGCTGCCTGCGAGTCTGCTAGTCTCTGGACTGACTCAGGCTGAGAGGCTCTGCGAGTGCAACGCAGTCACACACTGCGTATTTATGGCTGCATGCGGCCACCCTACTGTTGCTCGCTGTCG
Source organism: Hyperolius riggenbachi (assembly GCF_040937935.1). Classification (NCBI taxonomy): domain Eukaryota; kingdom Metazoa; phylum Chordata; class Amphibia; order Anura; family Hyperoliidae; genus Hyperolius; species Hyperolius riggenbachi. The sequence goes on along the minus strand of NC_090646.1, from coordinate 274,165,194 downwards.
TCGGCTCCTCCCCCAGCCAAGCCCAAGCGTGAGGTGGGCTGCCTGTATCTTTCCCGTTGCGCCGCACAGCCTGCCAGTGTTGCCAACCTTTCACGTTATTTTTTACTGACAAATACCTAAAAAATTACTGACAAAAGATTTTTACTGACAAAATTTCTCCACTAAATGCACATAAGAGACCGCTTTTCACCAGTAAATGCACATAAGAGACAGCTTTTCACCAGTAAATGCACATAACAAGAGACCGCTTTTCACCAGTAAATGCACATAAGAGACAGCTTTTCACCAGTAAATGCACATAACAAGAGACCGCTTTTCACCAGTAAATGCACTTAACAAGAGACCGCTTTTCACCAGTAAATGCACTTAACAAGAGACCGCTTTTCACCAGCAAATGCACTTAACAAGAGACCGCTTTTCACCAGTAAATGAACTTAACAAGAGACCGCTTTTCACCAGTAAATGCACTTAACAAGAGACCGCTTTTCACCAGTAAATGCACATAATGACAAACAGCCAGTGTCCCCAGTATATGGAGCCAGGGGGTATATGTGCCCAGTATATGGAGCCAGGGGGTATATGTGCCCAGTATATGGAGCCAGGGGGTATATGTGCCCAGTATATGGAGCCAGGGGGTATATGTACCCAGTATATGGAGCCAGGGGGTATATGTGCCCAGTATATGTAGCCAGGGGGTATATGTGCCCAGTATATGTAGCCAGGGGGTATATGTGCCCAGTATATGGAGCCAGGGGTATATGTGCCCAGTATATGGAGCCAGGGGTATATGTGCCCAGTATATGGAGCCAGGGGGTATATGTGCCCAGTATATGGAGCCAGAGGTATATGTGCCCAGTATATGGCGCCAAGGGGTATATGTGCCCAGTATATGGAGCCAGGGGTATATGTGCCCAGTATATGTAGCCAGGGGGTATATGTGCCCAGTATATGGAGCCAGGGGGTATATGTGCCCAGTATATGGAGCCAGGGGTATAGGGACCCGAGTGAGTGAGTGAAAGGGGACCCCCCTCTAGCCGCCACCGCTACCCCCTCACCTTGCAGCAGCGTCAGACCTCGATCAGCGGGCGACCCGACCAGTAAGAGGGCGCCGGACGCACACGCTCTATAAGCAGAAGTGATGTCACTTCCGCATATCAGTGCGGCGTGCTAAGTCCTTGCGCCCGCACTACTGGTCACCGCCTGATCGAGGTCTGACGTGGCGGCGCCCCCGGCTAGAGGGAGGGAGAGAGCGGCGGCCACAGGGGGAGAGCGTCCGCCCAGGCTCGGCCCTGCGCAGGAGCGCCCAGAAGGATCTAGGAAGCCGGTGATCGCGCTAGTGCACAGCTCCTCCTGCCTCTCGCTGCACTGTGTCTGCGTGTCACCAGCTCCTAGCAGTGACGTGACGTCACATCCTTCTGCCTGGCGCCCCCCAATCAGTCACTCTCATTGGCGCCCCGTTCAGCAGAACCGGCTGAACGGGGCAAGAAACGGCCCTGCATACGGCACTGTAGGCACGTGCCTACAGGCGCCTGATGATGGAAAGGCGGCTCACTCCCCTCCCAGAGCACCTCCCTTCCTTCCCTATGCAAAGTCCTGAGCAGATCATAAATGAGAGGTTACACACCCTCCACTCTGCATTCCACTGACCAGATCTCCCTTCAGTCAGAGGCACCACTAGCTACTTAATACTGAGGATAGCTCTTGCTACCTAATGCTAAGGGACACCTGTAGCTACCTATGACCTAAGTGACTGCTGGGCTAGCCAACACACTTGCGGTTCAGTTCAGCTGGGGTTTGTAGGTTCATGGAGAGTGAAATCTTGGGTGCCAGGACACCTGTGCCTATATGCTCCAGTGATGTAAATCCGGGCCTGGCCTTAAAGGGACACTTAAGTCAAACCAAAAAAAATGAGTTTTACTCACCTGGGGCTTCCAATAGCCCCCTGCAGCTGTCCGGTGCCCTCGCCGTCTCCCTCCGATCCTCCTGGCCCCGCCGGCAGCCACTTCCTGTTTCGGTGACAGGAGCTGACAGGCTGGGGACGCGCGTTCCTGGCCACAATAGCGCCATCTTTGCTGCTATAGCATATATCATATACCATATAGCAGCATAAAGGGTGCTAATGTGTCTGGGAACGCGAAGAATCACTCGCGTCCCCAGCCTGTCAGCTCCTGTCACCGAAACAGGAAGTGGCTGCCGGTGGGGCCAGGAGGATCGGAAGGAGACGGCGAGGGTACCGGACAGCTGCAGGGGGCTATTGGAAGCCCTAGGTGCGTAAAACTCATTTTTTTTGTTTGACTTAAGTGTCCCTTTAAGGTAGCCACAGACCATGCTATTGCTTAAAATTTATTTTCTATTCAACAGTTGCAACCAATTGTTCTGACTGATTGTAACCTTTCAAAAATCTGACCAATGTATCACACACATTCTCATAAAAGTTGATCAGAAAAATCCACTACTCCTGATTTTCTTTTATCAAACAAAAACTGGAAATTTTATCATATTTCTTGAACGAATTAATAAAAAAAGCTTTCCATTTTTCTATACAATTGATCGTTTTGTATCGAACTGCTGTAAAATTGGATCATTTTATTGTATTGTGTGTGGCCACAATTTCGCCAGACTGATCGGCTCCCGATCCCCTCAGGCAACAAGCCTCGTACTTGTGGAACTTGCTTGATTAAAGTTGGCTGAGGTGGCCATTAACGACAGCCTCAAGGTGGCCACACACCATACAATTTTTTAAATATCTGTTCAATTCAAGAATAGCAATCAATATTTCTGACTGATTGTAACAATTCAAAAATCTGACTAATGTGCCACACACCTATGTTTAATGTTCCCCAATCATGAATAAGTAATTGAAAGCTCAGAAAAAAATTATTGGAACTGTACATCAAGTAATTGGCAATCAATCACACACCATACAATTTTGATAAAGTTGGTCTGAAATTTCCAACATGTCCAATCTCCAAAAATTGGAGAGAAAAAAATGGAAAATCGATCAGATTTATCTATTGAAAACAAAGACAAGCTCTAGATTTTTCGGGAAAACCGGGAAATTATCGAATTGGTGAAAAATTGTATGGTGTGTGGCCACCTTTAGCCTATAATCTGGCGTGTGTACAGTAGCCCCAACTGCCGCCTTGCAGGTGAGCCATCGGGCAGATTAACCTGATTGAGCGACGGACGACTCCTCTGTGCCACCACTTACCCTGCCCGCGGCTTGAGATCATGCACACGCCACTCTGTTTGCCCCCCCTCGCATAGCAACAGAGCATGTTGTCAGCTACACAGCTGACTTTGCGTCTGCACAGTCTTGGCCGATTGATATCACCAATGGGATTGGGTCCCGATCCCCGACAGCCGACATCAGTCACTGGTGTTTACGGGCTTTCAGATAAAAATGATTACATTAAAGGTACCCATACACTTACACGATTTCCCACCGATATACAGCAGATTCGATCACTGATCGAATCTGCTGTGAAATCATTGCGCAAACGCTGACCTAACGATCGATTTCCGTCCGAAATCGATTATTCCCATCGATCTGTCTGCGTGGAAGATTTCCCTCGATCGCCGGCGGGTCGGGGGTGCGTCGATAGCGGCGTTCAGATGTCCAACGACCGACGCTAGCGGCAATACATTACCTGTTATTATTATTATTTAGTATTTATATAGCGCCAACATATTACGCAGCGCTGTACAGTGTATATATATATTGTCTTGTCACTAACTGTCCCTCAAAGGAGCTCACAATCTAATCCCTACCATTGCCATATGTCTATATTATGTAGTGTAAGTACTGTAGTCTAGGGCCAATTTTTAGGGGGAGCCAATTAACTTATCTGTATGTTTTTGGAATGTGGGAGGAAACCGGAGTGCCCGGAGGAAACCCACACAGACACGGAGAGAACATACAAACTCTTTGCAGATAGTGCCCTGGCTGGGATTCGAACCAGGGACCCAGCGCTGCAAGGCGAGAGAGCTAACCACGATGCCACCGTGCTGTCACTGCGTTCCCTTCTCCGCGCTGGGCTCCGGCTGGCTTCCCTTCTTCCTGTCCCAACACGAAGTTTAAACATTACAGCGCCCTCTACTGTTTAAACTTCAGAGAAGCTTGAGCCCTGGAGCCCAGAGCGGATAAGAGACAGTGGAGACCGGGGGACTCGCATCGGCCGGATCAGGTAATGTATGCAAGGGGGGGGGGGGGGGGGCAGCGGCAGCTCCACAGATTGTAAATCGGTTTCATAGTGAAATCGATTCAAAATCTGTTTGCAGTGTAGGCAGCCAATAGGTCCCTCTTTGATCAGATTCGATCACAGAGGGATCTATCTGCTGGTCGATCTGGTGGAAATTGATCAGTGTATGGCAGCCTTAAAGAGACTCCGTAACAAAAATTGCATCCTGTTTTTTATCATCCTACAAGTTCCAAAAGCTATTCTAAGGTGTTCTGGCTTACTGCAGCACGTTCTACTATCACCATCTCTGTAATAAATCAACTTATCTCTCTCTTGTCAGACTTGTCAGCCTGTGTCTGGAAGGCTGCCAAGTTCTTCAGTGTTGTGGTTCTGTGATGCATCTCCCCCCTCCAGGCCCCTCTCTGCACACTGCCTGTGTATTATTTAGATTAGAGCAGCTTCTCTCTTCTCTCTTATCTTTTACAAGCTGGATAAATCCTCCTCTGAGCTGGCTGGGAGTTCACATACTGAGGAATTACATACAGGCAGAGCTGTCTGCACGCTGCAGGAAGAAACAGTCTGACACTTCAGTGGAAGATAGCTGCAGGGGGAAAGAAACACACAAATGATCTCTTGAGATTCAAAAGGAAGGGTGTATACAGCCTGCTTGTGTATGGATGTATTTTCTATGTGTGGACATACTGTACATCAACCTACTTCCTGTTTTGGTGGCCATTTTGTTTGTTTATAAACAAACTTTTTAAAACTGTTTTTAACCACTTTTAATGCGGCGAGGAGCGGCGAAATTGTGACAGAGGTTAATAGGAGATGTCCCCTAACGCATTGGTATGTTTACTTTTGTGCGATTTTAACAATACAGATTCTCTTTAAGAGGTGACAAAGAGGGATAGTGCAGAACGAATGCTGCTGTTGTGAGAATATCTGATGAATTGGGATGCTAAGAGGCAAAACACTGCTTTAGGTATAATCAGAGGAGAATGTACAATACATTTTATTGAAAAAAACAAACAAACATAGATTTCAGGTATACATTAATGCAAACTATAGTTTGACTGAGTAATAGAGATGCCCCGGAGCATCTCAGTTCCACTTTGCTTCATTACATTTATTCACATCTATGAAGCAGCAATAAATAAGGCACATCATTCTGACAACAACAACTTTTCTTAACATTTTTTTTAAAGGTTTTGTTTTTATTATCTTGATTTGCTTCAGATTTGTTTTATGACCTCCTTAAAAAATATTCCCAGCACCAGCATTACTTCTAGACCTCATATGAATTATGGATAATGCGTGTTGCATATACTGACACTACATACTCTCATGATATAACAAAGCATGAGATGGCTCCTGCCTGTTTTGGTCATTCACTGTTATTTCCCATCTGATAAGCTGGTGCCAGTGTTGTCTGTGTGCAGATCTTCCATTCCCCTAGCCATAGAACTGAAAGCAACCCCTGGCTAAGCTGAACATTTCTAATGATTTGACAGTGAAAAGATCAAAAGCTCCGAAGTTGCTTAGATCATGCTACATGATTAACTGCCATCTGATTTCTATGGGCTGCTCAGATACAGAGACTAATGACTGATACAAGCCAATGTACAAGCTAATTAATTGTGCTTTTGTAGTTGATGTTTGCAGCTGGCTCTCAGTGTAAGGTCAGAGTGACCCAGAAACAAAATGTGTTCTGTGAATCAGACTGTACAGTGTAAATAAGATATTTTCACTAATTCTGACAAGTAAATGTAGGGTGACCATACATTACTCTATTTGCGGCATCTATATCTGGCAGATTTGATCTTAATGACTGAATCTGAAAGAGATCTCAATGCCACAATGTGGCCGCACAATCATCATTTTAATTTCCGGGCAGGTAGACAGAGGTGGCTGCACAGATTTCCTATAGATTTGATGCTGAAACCTATTGGAAATCCTTTTGCACTTTACTGGCAGCAATAAATCCCTCTCTGATCAGTTTCCATCAGGTCTCCAGCGGTTGCCGAAGAGATACGTAGAGGGTGCACTTCTTTTGTGCAGACTGGCCGATACTGGCTGAAGTTACGGGACCCGATACCGGAGAGGGAGAAGTCTGAGGATAGTGGCATGGGAGCGATCCGTGCGCAAGGGGCTAGAGGAAGCCCCAGGTATGTATAAAAATTTTATTTTAGTTCAGCTCTAGTACACTTTAAGGTCTCTCTTTAATGATAGTGGACAAAAATATAGTACTACGTTTATCATTCATTCTCTTTACAGGAAACCTGAGATGTGAATTATTGGAGTATTAATACTTAGCTGGCGCTTCCTTCTGGCCCATGAGGTGAGTGGGCTCCTTCTCCATCCTTTCTGGCTGCTCCATTCTCTTGCCCCTCCCCCCCCCCCTCACCCCGAGTAATCTGGCCAACCCCACCACTGTACTGCACATTCGCGGCTCAGCCGCACATGCACCCCCTTTGCACTCCTGTAGCAAGGGGTGTTCTGTGCCTGCGCAGTAGTACTGCAGCAGGCGCAGAATACTCCTGGGAACGGGAGTTTGAAGCAGAACGGCACGACTGGCCAGATTAATGGCGAGAAAACAAGGAATTGGAGTAGCTGGAGACAAGGGCAAGGGAGCCCACCCACCTCGTGGGGCTGGAAGCAGCCCCAGGTAAGTATAAATACACCAATAATTCACATCTCAGGTACACTTTAAAGGGATTTCAGTATGGTTTTCATAAAATATATAAAACAATCCTCCCCCTGATGGAGGTTAATAAACACAGTAGTGTGGGCAGTTCAGCGGCTGGCAAGCATTACTAACCTTCAGGGGGTTGCTACTTTATCTCTCCCCCCCCCCCCCCCCCATCTGGCTGGGCTCCAATAAATGGCGTAACTGAGGAGCTTGGGCCCCAGAGTGACTTTTACATGGGGCCCCAAGCACTCTATGGATATCTATTGACTCTATTGATATGATGCCCCAAAACCTATCAAGGACATCTGCAGTGCCAGAGAGGTGTATTTAGAGTAAGGAAACAGTCAAGGATTACTACTATTCAATGCACATATAGAGGTGTTCAATACCAGCATTGCACCAATGAAAATCAAATGAAATGGATGAAGGTGGACCCCTAATGGGCCCCTCTGGTCCAAATGCAATCACAACCTCTGCATCCCCTATTGCTACGCCACTGGCTCCGCTGTCTTCTCCATCCAGAGCCCCAAGTGCCACAGTTTGACTCACCCACAGCAGTAGCATGCATCCCCATCCGCCTTTGTTATAAAACTGACATTGATAAAATTGGGGAGGAGGCCCCACGAAATGCATTGATCCTATTAATAAAGAACTTATACTTTAATTACCCTGGTGGGTTGATTGATCCATCATTGTCTTCCACCCTGTCAGTTCTGAATATGGGTTTACAGGCTACAATTGAATCATTCTGCAAGCGCCTGTAATGTCCTCTCCATTGTGTTACCCTATTCCTAGTGGCTGATGCTCTACATCCCACTGTTTAGTCAAGGTGAATAACTCCTTTATTTTATCCTAGGCAATAAGGCCCATTTCAAAAATGTGTGCATGATACAGTTACAGTGACTGCCGCACGCATGGTGGCATCCACCCGCATGCACCCAGAAGCACAAATGGCAACAGCTCCATGACTGTGTACTCGGGGCTGGACACGGACACAGCCCATGGAGGCAGGTCCCAGGGCTTTTATTAGGTAAGATTCTACTAATTCTCCTCTATGGGTATTATACAGAGAGCACTTCTCTTTGTCTTTTCCTACAGAGCTTTCCCATGAAGCTACACACTGTGAAGTGCTTGGTAATCATCCACTTGAAAGCCTCAAGTCCCTTTGCTATAGAGGTTCTTGGTATTTGATGAACAGGCAAATAAAAAATCCTGAACAAGTCCACAGACAAGTTTAGTCCCTCTAGGCATAATGCAGTACAGGGTAAAACTTTGCTGTACTTATACTTTAACCTTCAACTTGTATGGATTGTAGGGATGTTGAAATGAGTTCTACAAGGAATGGTCATTGATTTACCATCGATATAGCTGAGCTATGCTATGTCTATTCTGTGACCGGGTGATCTGTCTAGGCTGAGAAAAGTTGTAGATATGACATGTTATATTGCTTATAACTGTGCAGACTTCATGTAACTCTGTCTCCCTATCACTCACTACATCACTTTGATACATGTTCTACCACTGGATATATACAGAAGATAGTGATCTAATGGGATGGTGAATATATTATCTTTTATCAGAGCAGTGGCATAATAGCTAGTGGTGACAGTTGCTTTGGTTTTATAATGGTTTGGTGATTTGATCAATGGGATTCATATGTGAGTTTGTGATACTATGATAAATAGGGGCTATCTATCTCTGCAAATCTCTTCAAGCAAGTTTGTTCAGAAAAAAAATCATTCTAGCAATAGTGTTTGAATTTAAACTTAACTATAAAAAGCTTTCCTGGGCTTTCCAAATAACTGTTGTGATTACTACCATGCAAGTAAGAAAGTAAGCATGTTAAACATAAAAGGCCAACAAGTTTCATCACTAGCCTTCTTAGCATCTAAGCTTAAAGGAATACTGTAGGGGAGTCAGAGGAAAATGTGTTGAACTTACCCGGGGCTTCTAATGGTCCTCCACAGCCACTCACCGATGCTCTGGCCCCGCCTCCGGGTCACTTCTGGAATTTCAGTCTTTAACCACTTGAGGACCCACCCTTTACCCCCCCTTAAGGACCAGCGTTGAATTCTGTGATCTGTGCTGGGTGGGCTCTACAGCCCCCAGCACAGATCAAACACCAGGCAGAGAGATCAGATCACCCCCCTTTTTTCCCCACTAAGGGGATGATGTGCTGGGGGGGTCCGATCTCTCCTGCCTGCGTGTGGCTGGCGGGGGGGCACCTCAAAGCCCCCCCCCTGCGGCGAAAATCCGCTTCCCCCTCTCCTACCTGGCAGCCCTGGTGATCGGGGCTGCACAGGACGCTATCCGTCCTGTGCAGCCTGTGACAGGACGTCCCCTGTCACATGGCGGTGATCCCCGGCCGCTGATTGGGCGGGGATCGCCGATCTGCCTTAGGGCGCTGCTGTGCAGCAGCGCCGTACAATGTAAACAAAGCGGATTATTTTCGCTTGTGTTTACATTTAGCCTGCGAGCCGCGATCGGCGGCCCGCAGGCTATTCACGGAGCCCCCCGCCGTGAATTGACAGGAAGCAGCCGCTCGCGCGAGCGGTTGCTTCCTGATTAATTAGCCTGCAGCCGGCGACGCAAAAGTGCGTCGCTGGTCCTGCAGCTGCCACTTTGCCGACGCGCGGTATGAGTGCGCGGTCGGCAAGTGGTTAAAGTCTGAAAACCACTGCGCCTGCGTTGCTGTGTCCTCGCTCCCGCTGATGTCACCAGGAGCATACTGCGCAGGCCCAGTATGGTCTGTGCCTGCGCAATACACTCCTGGTGACCTCAGCGGGAGGGAGGGCGCAGCTGCGCAGGCGCAGTGGTTTTCAGACTTTAAAGTTTGAAATTCCAGAAGTGAATCGGAGGCGGGGCCGGAGCATCGGTGAGTGGCTGTGCGGGCACAGGATGTCTGCGGGGGACCATTAGAAGCCCCTGGTAAGTTCAATTCATTTTCCCCCGACCCCCCTACAGTATTCCTTTAACCACTTGAGGACCTAGGGCTTTCTACCCCTTAAGGACCGGCCACTTTTTTTCCATTCAGACCACTGCAGCTTTCACGGTTTATTGCTCGCTCATACAACCTACCACCTAAATGAATTTTGGCTCCTTTTCTTGTCACTAATAAAGCTTTCTTTTGGTGCTATTTGATTGGTCCTGCGATTTTTACTTTTTATTATATTCATCAAAAAAGACATGAATTTTGGCAAAAAAATGATTTTTTTAACTTTCTGTGCTGACATTTTTCAAATAAAGTAAAATTTCTGTATACATGCAGCGCGAAAAATGTGGACAAACATGTTTTTGATAAAAAAAACCCATTCAGTGTATATTTATTGGTTTGGGTAAAAGTTATAGCGTTTACAAACTATGGTGCAAAAAGTGAATTTTCCCATTTTCAAGCATCTATGACTTTTCTGACCCCCTGTCATGTTTCATGAGGGGCTAGAATTCCAGGATAGTATAAATACCCCCCAAATGACCCCATTTTGGAAAGAAGACATCCCAAAGTATTCACTGAGAGGCATAGTGAGTTCATAGAAGATATTATTTTTTGTCACAAGTAAGCGGAAAATGACACTTTGTGAAAAAAAAAAAAAAAAGTTTCCATTTCTTCTAACTTGCGACAAAAAAAAATGTAATCTGCCACGGACTCACCATGCCCCTCTCTGAATACCTTGAAGGGTCTACTTTCCAAAATGGGGTCATTTGTGGGGTGTGTTTACTGTCCTGACATTTTGGGGGGTGCTAAATTGTAAGCACCGCTGTAAAGCCTAAAGGTGCTCATTGGACTTTGGACCCCTTAGCGCAGTTAGGCTGCAAAAAAGTGCCACACATGTGGTATTGCCGTACTCAGGAGAAGTAGTATAATGTGTTTTGGGGTGTATTTTTACACATACCCATGCTGGGTGGGAGAAATATCTCTGTAAATGACAATTTGTTAATTTTTTTTACACACAATTGTCCATTTACAGAGATCTTTCTCCCACTCAGCATGGGTATGTGTAAAAATACACCCCAAAACACATTATACTACTTCTCCTGAGTACGGCGGTACCACATGTGTGGCACTTTTTTGCACCCTAACTGCGCTAAAGGGCCCAAAGTCCAATGAGTACCTTTAGGATTTCACAGGTCATTTTGAGAAATTTTCGTTTCAAGACTACTCCTCACGGTTTAGGGCCCCTAAAATGCCAGGGCAGTATAGGAACCCCACAAATGACCCCATTTTAGAAAGAAGACACCCCAAGGTATTCCGTTAGGAGTGTGGTGAGTTCATAGAAGATTTTATTTTTTGTCACAAGTTAGCGGAAAATGACACTTTGTGAAAAAACACAATTAAAATCAATTTCCGCTAACTTGTGACAAAAAATAAAATCTTCTATGAACTCGCCATACTACTAACGGAATACCTTGGGGTGTCTTCTTTCTAAAATGGGGTCATTTGTGGGGTTCCTATACTGCCCTGGCATTTTAGGGGCCCTAAACCGTGAGGAGTAGTCTTGAAACGAAATTTCTCAAAATGACCTGTGAAATCCTAAAGGTACTCATTGGACTTTGGGCCCTTTAGCGCAGTTAGGTTGCAAAAAAGTGCCACACATGTGGTATCACCGTACTTGGGAGAAGTAGTACAATGTGTTTTGGGGTGTATCTTTACACATACCCATGCTGGGTGGGAGAAACACCTCTGTAAATGACAATCTTTTGATTTTTTTACACACAATTGTCCATTTACAGCGGTATTTCTCCCACCCAGCATGGGTATGTGTAAAAATACACCCCAAAACACATTGTACTACTTCTCCCGAGTACGGCGATACCACATGTGTGGCACTTTTTTGCACCCTAACTGCGCTAAGGGGCCCAACGTCCTAATCACAGGTCATTTTGAGGCATTTGTTTTCTAGACTACTCCTCACGGTTTAGGGCCCCTAAAATGCCAGGGCAGTATAGGAACCCCACAAGTGACCCCATTTTAGAAAGAAGACACCCCAAGGTATTCCGTTAGGTGTATGGCGAGTTCATAGAAGATTTTATTTTTTTGTCACAAGTTAGTGAAAAATGACACTTTGTGAAAAAAAAACAAAAATCAATTTCAGCTAACTTTTGACAAAAAATAAAATCTTCTATGAACTCGTCATACACCTAACAGAATACATTGGGGTGTCTTTTTTCTAAAATGGGGTCCGTTTCTGGGGTTCCTATACCGCCCTGGCATTTTACGGGCCCAAAACCGTGAGTAGTCTGGAAACCAAATGTCTCAAATTGACTGTTCAGGGGTATAAGCATCTGCAAATTTTGATGACAGGTGGTCTATGAGGGGGCGAATTTTGTGGAACCGGTCATATGCAGAGTGGCCTTTTAGATGACAGGTTGTATTGGGCCTGATCTGATGGATAGGAGTGCTAGGGGGGTGACAGGAGGTGATTGATGGGTGTCTCAGGGGGTGGTTAGAGGGGAAAATAGATGCAATCAATGCACTGGGGAGGTGATCGGAAGGGGGTCTGAGGGGGATCCGAGGGTTTGGCCGAGTGATCAGGAGCCCACACGGGGCAAATTAGGGCCTGATCTGATGGGTAGGTGTGCTAGGGGGTGACAGGAGGTGATTGATGGGTGTCTCAAGGTGTGATTAGAGGGGGGAATAGATGCAAGCAATGCACTGGCGAGGTGATCAGGGCTGGGGCCTGAGGGCATTCTGAGGGTGTGGGCGGGTGATTGAGTGCCCTAGGGGCAGATAGGGGTCTAATCTGATAGGTAGCAGTAACAGGGGGTGATTGATGGGTAATTAGTGGGTGTTTAGGGTAGAGAACAGATATAAACACTGCCCTTGGGAGGTGATCTGATGTCGGATCTGCGGGCGAACTATTGGTGTGGGTGGGTGATCAGATTGCCCGCAAGGGGCAGGTTAGGGGCTGATTGATGAGTGGCAGTGACAGGGGGTGATTGATGGGTGGCAGTGCCAGGGGGTGATTGATGGGTGGCAGTGACAGGGGGTGATTGATGGGTGATTGAAAGGTGATTGACAGGTGATCAGTGGGTTATTACAGGGAAGAACAGATGTAACTAATGCACTGGCGAATTGATAAAAGGGGGTCTGAGGGCAATCTGAGCGTGTAGGCGGGTGATTGGGTGCCCGCAAGGGGCAGATTAGGGTCTGATCTGATGGGTAACAGTGACAGGTGGTGATAGGGGGTGATTGAAGGGTGATTGATGGGTAATTAGTGGGTGTTTAGAGGAGAGAATAGATGTAAACACTGCGCTTGGGGTGGTGATCTGATGTCGGATCTGCGGGCGATCTATTGGTGTGGGTGGGTGATCAGATTGCCCGCAAGGGGCAGGTTAGGGGCTGATTGATGGGTGGCAGTGACAGGGGCTGATTGATGGGTGGCAGTGACAGGGGGTGATTGATGGGTGATTGACAGGTGATCAGTGGGTTATTACAGGGAAGGACAGATGTAAATAATGCCCTGGCGAATTGATAAGGGGGGGGTCTGAGGGCAATCTGAGCGTGTAGGCGGGTGATTGGGTGCCCGCAAGGGGCAGATTAGGGTCTGATCTGATGGGTAACAGTGACAGGTGGTGATAGGGGGTGATTGATGGTAATTAGTGGGTGTTTAGAGGAGAGAATAGATGTAAACACTGCGTTTGGGTGGTGATCTGATGTCGGATCTGCGGGCGATCTATTGGTGTGGGTGGGTGATCAGATTGCCCGCAAGGGGCAGGTTAGGGGCTGATTGATGGGTGGCAGTGACAGGGGGTGATTGATGGGTGATTGACAGGTGATTGACAGGTGATCAGGGGGGATAGATGCATACAGTACACAGAGGGGGGGGGTCTGGGGGGGGTCTGGGGAGAATCTGAGGGGTGGGGGGGTGATCAGGAGGGGGCAGTGGGCAGGGGGGGAGATAAAAAAAAATAGCGTTGACAGATAGTGACAGGGAGTGATTGATGGGTGATTAGGGGGGTGATTGGGTGCAAACAGGGGTCTGGGGGGTGGGCAGGGGGGGGTCTGAGGGGTGCTGTGGGCGATCTGGGGCAGGGGGGGGGAGAAATCAGTGTGCTTGGGTGCAGACTAGGGTGGCTGCAGCCTGCCCTGGTGGTCCCTCGGACACTGGGACCACCAGGGCAGGAGGCAGCCTGTATAATACACTTTGTAAACATTACAAAGTGTATTATACACTTTGTATGCGGCGATCGCGGGGTTAACATCCCGCCGGCGCTTCCGTATAGCCGGCGGGATGTTGCGGCGGGCGAACGGTGACAGGTGCCGGCGGAGGATCGCGTCACGGATGACGCGATCGCTCCGCCCATGCCCTTAGAAGGACCGCCGCCTCTGTGGGTGAGCCGGTCCTTCAGGGCTCCACTTCCCGGCCGCCTCTGTGCGTTAGGCGGTCGGGAAGTGGTTAAAGCATCTTCTATTATTTGCATCTATCACAGTATTTATTTTCCTTGTATTGTCATTTCCTTGCCTTCATGGAATTAAACCATGCTGATCCTACTTTAGCAGGGTGTTCAATGTATCTGCCATAAGAGATGCAATAGAGGAAGTCCGCTCTACCTCTGATACCTTATGCAAGGTGCTGGATACCGGACAGCAGAACAGGAACACAGTGAAGATGTCCGCACACTCGCTGGTATGATCCAAGGGTTTTTATTTCAATCCAACTCGCAAATACAGAAAATTGGCTGACATGTTTCGGATAAGATCCTTACTCATAGCCTAAACACACTGACATCTTGGTGGAGCATATATACTATCAAGACCTGCCCCTAAGGGCGTATACTCCTACAGCCATAGGAGAAAAGCCTTAACTCAAATTTAAAGGCACAGACCTGAGGTCTGGTAAAATATGTCCACCATGCAACTATACATAAAATAACAGGATGACAAAAATACAATGACACGAATAAAAAGGTACAAAAGTACAAAATCACCAAAACAGTTAAAACGATATCAGTATATAAAATTAATATCCCACCTGGCATTTAAGCCGTTAGGTTCCCTAGTGCCCATCTGTAGAATCCAAAAAGCCTTTAATTTTATATACTGATATCGTTTTAACTGTTTTGGTGATTTTGTACTTTTTTCATTGCATTTTTGTCATCCTGTTATTTTATGTATAGTTGCATGGTGGACATATTTTACCAGACCTCAGGTCTGTGCCTTTAAATTTGAGTTAAGGCTTTTCTCCTATGGCTGTAGGAGTATACGCCCTTAGGGGCAGGTCTTGATAGTATATATGCTCCACCAAGATGTCAGTGTGTTTAGGCTATGAGTAAGGATCTTATCCGAAACATGTCAGCCAATTTTCTGTATTTGCGAGTTGGATTGAAATAAAAACCCTTGGATCATACCAGCGAGTGTGCGGACATCTTCACTG
Organism: Hyperolius riggenbachi; assembly: GCF_040937935.1. Taxonomy (NCBI): domain Eukaryota; kingdom Metazoa; phylum Chordata; class Amphibia; order Anura; family Hyperoliidae; genus Hyperolius; species Hyperolius riggenbachi. The sequence continues at coordinate 274,149,952 of NC_090646.1, read as the reverse complement.
TGTTCCTATCTGCCATAAGCCTGGTAACAATGGCTAAATCTGCATTAAGCAAGGCCACATAGAGTTTGATCAAACTTGTAGGTCTTTACCGAGCTTAGAATTCTTTTTTAAATGTAGTTTGATATTCATGGGTCTTCATTTATAAGTCTACTAAACAATGAGGTCATATGTGGTAATAAAACAGAAGATTTTATTATTTGTTTATATCACTGACCTCTCTTGCAGCACTTTCCACAGAATACACTGTAACTTAACTGTCCCTTAGACTTTGTTCACACAAACGATTTTCTATTTTGTGAGTGATTTTTTTTCCCCCTCCCGGCGTTTACCTGCACGCTTCATTTTTTTGTAAAGCGCTTTTCAAAGGGCTTTAGCAGAGCGATTTGTTTTTTCACTTCCTGACACAAGTCAGGAAGTGATCTCTTTGACCCGGAAAATAATAAATACAATGTATTTATTCTTAAAAGCGCTGGGGAAATCGCTATACCAAGCGCTTTTTCAAGCGTTTTTCTATTACCCTATACCTGCCATTATCACACCGAAGTATACCAAAGGTCTCAAGTTCATCATTATACAGGCTGGGATACACATTCATATACGCTACAAGGATACACATTATGTGTTATATTGCCATCTTGTGGCATTATTTGGTCACAGCGACGTTACTGTATTTTTATGATCATTTCCATTTTCTGTGTAATGTGTTTTGGTTTTAAAACTTTTGCCAATAAGATTTAATTTTACCTTCAATAGTACTTGCTGATATAGCATATTGGAGTTGCCTTTTCCTCTTCTGAGTGGGGAGATCACCACCCAGTAGAGGTAAATACCTAATGAGTTTTAAATTGAGTCTTGTGCATACAGTTTGGATTGACACGTATGGTGTGTACACACTTGAAAGATAAATGAAAGATATCAGACCAATTTTACCCTCTTCCATGTAGTATGAGAGCCATACTCTACACAGTCTATCCTATAAAGCTGAACTCCCCATCAGATAAAAATCTTTGCAGGATGCTCTACACAAATTTGTGATTCTGATTCTGACAAAGATGCTGTACACATTCAAAAGATCATTATCTGCAAAAGATCTGTTCCGGGAAAAGATCCATTCCTGAAAAATGCATTCATAGTCTATGATATCTGCAGATCCTTATACACACCTTGTTTAACAGACATTCATCTGCAGATCAGATCCACCAGGATGGATTTTCAGATCTGCAGATGATTGTCAGATATGCAGATGAGGTCTGTTAAACAAGGTGTGTATGATGATCTGCAGTTATCATAGACTATGGATGCATTTTGCAGGAACGGATCTTTTGCAGGAACATATCTTTTGCAGATACTGATCTTTTGAATGTGTACAGAATCTTTGTGTGCAGCATCCTGCAAAGAGTTTTATCTGATGGGGAGTTCAGCTCCATAGAATAGACTGGCTCTCATACTACATGTAAGGGGGTAAAATTGGTCTGATATCTTTCATTTATCTTTCAAGTGTGTATGTAGCATTAGGCTCTCATACTACATTGAAAGTGGTAAAATTGGGCTGTGATCTTTCATTAATCTTTCAAGTGTGTACACAACGTTACTCCTGTTGGTAGAGTATATTTCAGATTAATTATGTTGAAGCCTTGAAGGTACATGTCTGGCTTCTGGCAGGTTGCATTCAGAAGCTCCATCTTGCCAGAAGAATGACGGTTCTTTTCCCAGCACAGAGCAGATCATGCAGGCTACAAAAGAAAAAAACGACACTTGGCTTTAAGATCCCAAAATAACTTTTTACAAAGTGCCTCTAAATACAGTGCCTTCATATGCCTGCTGTAAACTCCATTCCAGCCAATGCAACCACAATCCCACAAAGGTAGAGTCAGGGCCGGCCCTAGACTTTTTGCCGCCTGAGGCATAATAAGAAAAAAATCGCCCTCCCCCCAGCCATGGGGGGGGGGGGGGGGGGGCGCCGAGCTGGAGGGGTAGCTGACAGAAAGGGGGTATTGGGCCTAGCGGTGGTGAGGGGTCTGGGTCCCCCGATCTGCGCTCCTCCTCCAGCGTTAAGTAACCAGCTGCGTGCATAAAGATGAAGAGGCAACGGGCGGGGGAATCACTCACCTCTTCCGCGTTCCATCGTGCGCTCCACCGACGTCACTTCCTGCAAGGCCGTCCACTTACAATACAGTGGGCGGCGTTGCCGGAAGTGACGTCAGTGGAGCATACGATGGAACGCGGAAGAGGTGAGTGATTCCCCCGCCCGTTGCCTCTTCATCTTTATGCACGCAGCTGGTTACTTAACGGTGGAGGAGGAGCGCAGATCGGGGGACCCAGGCGAGGGAGGGGGGGGTCCGACCCCCCTCCCCACCGCTAAGCCCAATACCCCCTTTCTGCCAGCTACCCCTCCAGCTCGGTGGGCGGCACCCAGCATCCACAGACAGGTGGGTGCCGCCCCCCCCCCCAGATCTGCCGCCTGAGGCAAATGTTTCACCCCGCCTCATGAGCGGGCCGGGCCTGGGTAGAGTTGTCCAAGCAATCCTGAGATTGCTTCTCTTAATGTGCAGCATAAGAAAAAGTAAAAACTGGTGGCTTGAAATCATAAAGCTGTTGTTCCTCCTTCATACACACCAACAGGTTCTTGGGTCATCTGATTTGTCAGCACTCCTTTCCCATGCAGCATCATGACTCCTCTACATCTATAAAGCATTGCTGAGCATTTTCAGGCTCGGACTGACCCGCCGAAGTACTGATTTTCCATCGGGGGGCCCTGGCCGCCCCGCCTCCTGGGGGCCCCAGTGCTGAAAAAGAGGGGGGCACAGAGCAGGAAAAGGGGAAAGAGGGCACAGAGCGGCGGAGAGGGGGGAAGCCCCCCCCCCTCCCTCACCTAGGGCCCTCCTTTCCAAAATTGCAGCCAGCCGGCGGAACGGCTTACCGAGAGCGATAGCTCTGTGTGCCGCTGGTCTGGTCTTCTGCACTGACACTGTCCAATCACGTTCTCACAGTACTTCCTGTGAGAGCGTGATTGGACAGTGCAGTGCAGGAGACCAGACCAGCAGCGGCACGCAGAGGTCTTCTCTCGGTAAGTGATTCCCGGTCGCTGCCGCTGCTGGCTGCAATTTTGGAGGGGGTAGCACGGAATGGGGGGCCCTAGGTGAGGGAGGGGGGAGGCTTCCCCCCCTCCCCGCCACTCTGTGCCCACCTCCCCCCCCCCCCGTTCATTATGGGGGCCCCCACTAACTGGGGACCTGCCTACCTAAACTGGGGACACCTATAGACCTGGGTATATATATACTGGGGACACCTATATACTTGCCTACCTAAACTGGGAAATCTGCCGGCTGCTGCCAATCTGATTGCATTTTGTGTAGAAATCTGCCGCCAAATCTGATTGCATTTTGTGGGGAAATCTGCCACCAACCTGAATGCATTTTGTGGGGAAATCTGCCGCCAATCTGATTGCATTTTGTGGGGAAATCTGCCACCAATCTGATTGCATTTTGTGGGGAAATCTGCCACCAATCTGATTGCATTTTGTGGGGAAATCTGCCGCCAATCAGATTGCATTTGCTGATTGCAAGGCTGAAACTTTCTTGGTGGGCCCTTAGCGTCCCAGTCCGACCCTGATTTCAATAGTAAGGCTGCCTCTCTGTTTCACTATAGAGCCAATAGTAGACCCAGTGGCTTTGAAAGAATGGAATTGTAAACAAAATTCCTGCTCCTATAATTACATTTCCAGGGGACAGATCAGGCCATTAGGGTGCTGAGACTGGCAGGCGTCTCGTAGTTGCCCGTGTTAAATTTCAGCAATCACCTGCCCAGACAGTCATTAGGACACCCAATGTGAGTAGTAGGATATGGAGGCTGACATATTTATTTCCTGTGAACAATGCAGATTGCCTGGCTGTCCTGCTGAGCCTCTGTCTCTAATACTCTATGGTAGGGATGCTCGGAAAATTCCGCGGAATTATAAATTCCGTGATTCCGGCCGGAATTAGGTCAATTCCGATTCCGGTAGTCAAATCGGAATTCCTATACCTCTCAAACGTTCCAGAATGACATAAAAATCTCTCAGTCTCTCTCTCAGTCTCTCTCTCAGTCTCTCTCTCAGTCTCTCTCTCAGTCTCTCTCTCAGTCTCTCTCTCAGTCTCTCTCTCAGTCTCTCTCTCAGTCTCTCTCTCTCTCTCTCTCTCTCTCTCTCTCTCTCTCTCTCTCTCTCTCTCTCTCTCTCTCTCTCTCTCTCTCTCTCTCTCTCTCTCTCTCTCTCTCTCTCTCTCTCTCTCCATCTCATGCAGTAGGGAATTGCAGATTTTCAAAACAGCTTACATACCATAGCTGGGATTTGAACCCAGGACCTAGTGTGTAGTAGGTATCTGTCTTACCCTCTAGACCATGAACCACACTGCATGGAAGTAGGTATCTGTCTTACCCACTAGTAAGGCTGAGGCTGGAGAGGCTGCAGCCTCAGGGCGCAGTGTAGGAGGGGGTGCACAATTCATTCAGCTGTCATTCCCAATTGTGTTTGAAGCAGAAAGAAATAAGAAAAGGTGATACATGGCAGCGACAGCAAGCCAGAGAGGTAGAGATTAAGGTGTTGGGGGGGGGGGGGGGGCCTGGGGCACCTCTTAGTGTAATAGCAATCAGTGTGTGACAGCTGGGGTGGGAGGGATGGGGGGGCGCACTTTGCTGTCTCAGCCTTGGGTGCTGAAGGACCTTGTCCCACCTCTGACCACACTACATGCTAAAGCCTGGCCCTGAGTGTGGTTGATGGTCTAGAGGGTAAGACAGATACCTACTACACACTAGGTCCTGGGTTCAAATCCCAGCTATGGTATATAAATAAGCATGCTTTTCAAAAAGTAAAAATCCTTAATCATGCTACTTTTTCTATCGAATTGATCATAATGGAAGTATGGTTTATGCTACCGGCAGCTTTAGCATGTAGTGTGGGTCATGGTCTAGAGGGTAAGACAGATACCTACTACACACTAGGTTCTGGTTCAAATCCCAGCTATGGTATATAAATAAGCATGCTTTTCAAAAAGTACAAGTATGTAAGCTGTTTTGAAAATCTGCAATTCCCTACTGCATGAGATGGATGGATGGATGGATGGATGGATGGATGGATGGAGGAGGAGGAGGAGGAGGGAGGGAGAGAGAGAGAGAGAGAGAGATTTTCCGACGGAATTCCGTGTAAATCGGAATTCCGTGGAACTGACCCGGTATACCGTCGGAATGGAACGGTAACGGAATTTCTATATGTCGGAATGCAGAATTGTGCCGGAAACAGAAATCGGCTATTCCGACCATGCCTGCTCTACGGCCTGGTGCACACCAAAAAACGCTAGCAGATCCACAAAATGCTAGCAGATTTTGAAACGCTTTTTCTTATTTTTCTGTAGCGTTTCAGCTAGCATTTTGCGGTTTTGTGAAGCGTTTTTGGTGTAGTAGATTTCATGTATTGTTACAGTAAAGCTGTTACTGAACAGCTACTGTAACAAAAAACGCCTGGCAAACCGCTCTGAAGTGCCGTTTTTCAGAGCGGTTTGCGTTTTTCCTATACTTAACATTGAGGCAGAAACGCATCCGCAATCCAAAATCTGCAGCAGCCCGGGAGTATGCGTTTCTGCAAAACGCCTCCCGCTCTGGTGTGCACCAGCCCATTGAAATACATTACCCTAGCGGATTCGCACACCCGCAAGCGGATCGCAAACCGCAGCCGAACCGCTCTGGTGTGCACTAGGCCCTTAAGGTGGGTACACACGTCAGATAAAAGTCTTTGGAAAATTAAAGATCACAGACAGTCTATGATATCTGCAGATCCTTATACACACCTTGTTTAACAGACATTCATCTGCAGATCAGATCCACCAGGATGGATTTTCAGATCTGCAGATGATTGTCAGATATGCAGATGAAGTCTGTTAAACAAGGTGTGTATGATGATCTGCAGATATCATAGACTATGAATGCATTTTGCAGGAATGGATCTTTTTCAGGGACTGATCTGTTGCAGATACTGATCTGTTGCGTGTGTATAGCATCTGTGTGTGCAGCATCTTGCCAAGATTTTTATCTGATGGGGAGTTCAGCTCCATAGAATAGACTGTGTAGGTATGGCTCTCATACTACATGAAAGGGGGTAAAATTGGTCTGTGATCTTTCATTTTCCAAAGACTTTTATCTGACGTGTGTACCCACCTTTAGCCGTAGACCCTGAACAGGCATACAGATCAGATGTCTCTGGCTGAAGTCTGTCTGGATTAGCCACATGCTTGTTTCAGGTGTGTGATTCAGATACTACTGCAGCCAAAGAGATCAGCAGGGCTGCCAGGCAACTGATATGCTTTAAAATGAAATAAATATGGCATCCTCCATATCCCTCTCAGTTCAGGTGAACTTAAATGGTTGCAGCCGATCGTAGACAATTGGCTACAACTATGAATAGTTTGGGTTCCTGAAGTTAATTAGTGTTAAGTACTTTTAGAGGGGTTACAGTTAGGTATTAAGTAGGGGGGGTTTAAGGTTAGGCACCTTCGGTGGGATGTGGTTAGGGTTAGACATGCATTCGATGGAGGGGTAAGGCTAGAATAGGTGCCAGGTAAGCCAATATTTTATTAATAGGGGCCTATCCCAGCGCCCAACTGAAGCTGCTATTACACATACTCCCTGTGGAAGGCTATATGGATAGTACCTTGGCTTAAGGTGCGTACACAAATGCGACTATAGTTGTTTGAAACGATCGTTCCCCGATCCTTTCAAACGACGATCGTTTGAAAAAAAAAGCAGCTAACGACCATGAAGTCTAACATCGTTCTTTCATCAATTAAAAGTTTGTTCGTCGTTGACAACGAACGATCATTGTCGCATGTGTGTACGTAGCATTAGGATTATTCAGGCAGAAGTTTCTTAACAGCTACCCTTCACCCATTGCTCTAATGCAACTTAAAAGTAGTGGTGATTAGTATGCATCATTACTCCTATTTCCTTGGCTACTATAAAGTATCATGGTGACAGCATGCTAATAATTACATTTTTTTCCAACTTGATGCAAACATGGCTGCAAATTGCAATTTATATGCAGATTAAACTGGATTTATGAGATGCAGATGATTTGGATAGGTACAATTCTAATCTGCATAAAAAAGTGTGATGCTTTTTCACTATATGCAAAGATCAACGGCACATTGAAACCAATCACTAACAGGAAGCATACACTAAAGGTTCGTATACACGTCCGATAAAGATCGTTCGTTACGAACGATTCGTGACGTTTACACGATATTCAAATTAGACCAAAAAGATCGTTCGTAATGAACGATTGTGTACACACGTGAACGATATAAGTATAAAGTACTGAACGACGAACGATAAAAAAATGCGTGCGCAAACGGAAGTGACGTTATGACAGGCAATAGGAACATGCGTACTACTCCACAGATAATCATTATCGGACGATCTTTGTACACACTGCAACGATTGAACGATTATCTTTTGAAAAAATCCGCCGGGTTGGATCGGCCGGATTGAACGATAACGGTCGTTATCGTCCAAAAAAACGATCGTTGGAAAATTTGGAACGCACGATTATCGGTCCGATTGTCGTTATCGTTCGTTTTCGAATGATCGTTATCGTACGTGTGTACTCAGCTTAAGGCTGCTTTCACAGTGAGACGTTACAGGCGCACGTTAGTGCAGCCTGTAACGCAGCCCACCGCACAGTAATGAAAAATCAATGGGCTGTTCACAGTGCCCACGTTGCGTTACATTGTAACGCAGGACGTCAGTTGCTACGGCGTTATGCGCGGCTAAGCCGCGTTAGACTGTGCGCACATGCTCAGTAGTGTTGGAGGAGGAGGTCTTCCCTCCTCTTCCTCGGCCAGGCACATGGCTAATTAATATTCACTGCACGGTGTGACGTGCAGTGTTTACTTCCTGGAGCGCCGCTCTATGCGGCGATTGGCTGGCGGGACCACGTGATGCTGCATGCATCCAAAAGTACGCATCGCGGCATCACGGACGTCAGAGTGAGCTGCACAACGCTGCTCACTCTGACGTCCACATCTAAGAGCACCAGGTGTTGCGTTAGGGGCACGTTATGCGACCATAACGTCCCCTAAAACGCAACGTCTTGGTCTGTAAGTAGCCTAAAGGATCTGTTTATAATGCAATGATAAGTGGGGAGTTATCATTTCTGTATTTGTACTAAAGATCAACTTTATTTTTCACTCCGTCTATAAATGGACAAATAAGCAATTCTGACTATCAATGTGGCCAAAAGATTCCATTCCAGTATAATAAAATAGTTTTGTAACATCTGTTGGGGTGTAATCATAACCCCCCCCCCCACCACGGCCTTATCTTTTTCCCAACCCCCACGTGAACCACACCCCCATCTACCGCAAATAGTGGCCGGTCATTCACAGTCCACATACCCCAAAGGAGGCCCGTAATTCTGCTCCAAAAAAACAAAAGAAAAAATATTCAATTATGGATCATGGTCAGGGGCGTAGCAATAGAGGTTGCAGAGGTTGCGACCGCATCAGGGCCCTTCGGCCACAGGGGCCCCGAAGGGCCCTCCCTCAACTACAGGATCAGCTTCTTTTTGGTCCTGTGCTCATAATAATCACTTCTATATATACTTAGTAATCATTAACACACTGTTCCCCATCCCCTTCTTGCACCTCTGACACTGTAGTTGCCATTGGCAGGTTTTGATGCGCTGTATCAATTGTTATGTATAGAGTGCTTGGGGGGCCCATTGCAAAACTTGCATTGGGGCCCACAGCTCCTAAAGGTACGGACACACGTCTGATTTTTCCAAACGACCGCTCGATAAGACCGGTCGTTTGGATGTCAAATCGGGAGTGTGTACAAACGATCGTTCGATCGTTCGTGGTTTTGACGGATCTGCTTGGCGGATCCGTCAAAATAAGCCTTATCAAGCAAACGATCGTTTGTGCACACGCCCAATTTGATTTCTGAACGATTGGCCGTTTGGAAAAATCACTGATCACATGGTCTAATTGCAAGTGCCAGCACTGGTAATGAATACATACAAACAAACAAACAAACAAACAAGAAATAGCACTAACCAGTATATGCTGCTCAAACTGCAAATGTTTATTCATAGTGATAGTGACTATGTTCAATAAGGTTGAAGTTGGCTAAGTAGAACGCACAATCATCGTTCATAATATATGAACAACAATCAAACATTTGCAGTTTGAGCAGCATATACTGGTCTGTGCTTTTTTTCTTGCTTGACAGTAATTCTGCTTCCCTTGCTGAGTAGTGAAAGAAGCGCCACCATAATATTTACTTGGACCACGCTGCATTTTGTCTCCTCTTCCTCCGGAGCTGGAAATTTCAATAAAAAGTGTGCTGCTGCTGAGAGGAAAAGGAGATATGATGGAGCATGGATCAGATAAATATTATAGCACTCCTTTCACTATTCTGTAAGGTGGGAGGGAGGAGGAGTATTGTTACACTACTAGTGCCACTGCCAAGCAGGCTGCAGTGATTATGAAGTGTTACAAAAGAGTAGCACGGTTTGTACTCATAACCTTAGCTGTAGTAGAAAGACTGGCACATAGTAATGGAACCAAAAATACAATGGGGTTGATTAATCAAACATTGGTAATACTGCAGTGCCCACATAGCACAGGGCAATATTACCTTCACTTCTGCCTGCAACACCCTGAGTTAGATCAGTAGCGCGACCCATGGCACTAGAGTAGTACAACCGTTGCTACAGAAACACGCGTTACTAATGATAACATTTGATGAATCTACCCCTATGTGATTAATAGGTTAATCAACCATGTAGTTAGCTAGCACTAGGTATAAGCTTCTGTGAAATTCAGAAATTTAAGTCTCTGCTCAAAATTTCAAAGCTCTATTAATTCTGAGAATTTTGCATTGAGGTCTATGGTACTGCTTTTCCAAGGTACAGTAGCTTTAAACCCACACTTATTATTGGATACCAGCTATTACTAGGGGAGCTATGGGGACTTGTCTCTCTTTTGGTCCCTTGCCGATGTTCCGCTCTATACCAGTCAGTATCTATCCCCCTCCAAAGGCTGCATGCGCGGCGCACGCGCCTCCTCAATCACGCTTCCAGGAGCGTTCTGTATTTGCACAGTTTGTAAAAGTTACAACTGCACATGTGGTAAATGCGCGATCGAGGAGGCCCGCAGCTGGTGTCGCACATGTACAGTAGCCGATGACTAGCACAGTTGGCCAGCTTTGGGAAAAGCACAGCTGCAGAATGGAGCAGTCTCTGTGTCTTGGAAGTTGCTGTACATTTTGTTAATCGTGTTACATTTGTCACTGTAATTACTTTAATGTTGGTAATACAGGGTTCGTTTTTAAGCCATTTAGATGGCTCAATAGATAATTGGCCTCAATTCACTAAGCTTATCTCCTGTCTTTAATAACTCTTCTAGAGTTGTTACCATGGTGATAAGGCATGTAGTATTCAGGAAACATTTTACCTCAGGCAAACCTAAAGTTACCTCTACTGTCTTTAAGTTAACTCTCCAATCCTTAAAATAACTCCAGAGTTAAAGACAGGCTGTTAATTAACTGCGTGTGAAAATAACTACAGAGGAGGTAAATTAACTACAGAGGAGGTAAATTAACTACAGAGGAGGTAAATTAACTACAGGAGAGTTAAGGAATGAAGAGGTAAGATAACTCTCTCACGTATGGAGGTAAGTTTTCTCTTGCTTTATTATCTCTAGCATGATCTTAGTGAATTGAGGCCAAAGTCAGCTAGTTTTATAGTCAGAGTGACCCACAATAATCCAACATGCATAGAGATAGAGTGGCCAGACGTCCCGGGGTCCAGAGTGACCAGACGCGTCCCGGATTCGGGGTCCGCTGTCCCAGGCTGCATGAGGGACTCTGGTCATTGTATAACATGAACTGGCTGCGGCGTCTATAGACGCCGTGCCAGTTCATTGCCCGCAGCCCCGCTCCACCCTCCTTAGTCTTCCGGTGTCTGTTCCGACACCGGCAGGCGAGCAGGGCTACGGCAAGATGGCTGCCGAAGCGCTGTACTGGAGACTATTTGTGTCTCCAGTACAGGGCTTCGGGCACCATCTTACCATCCGTAGCCCTGCACTCTGAGCACAGGAGACTGCAGGAGGAACAAGACTGTCCCAGGAGCAGCGCGCCAGAGGAGACTTCTGTTAGGTGAGTAAATGCTTGTTTTTCCAGGTGAACTGTGCCCCCATTGCGTTTATTTTCTGGTGAAATGTTTGCCCGCAGTGCGTTTATTTTCTGGTGACATGTTTGCCCGCAGTGCGTTTATATTCTGGTGAAATGTTTGCCCGCAGTGTGTTTATTTCCTGGTGACATGTTTGCCCGCAGTGCGTTTATTTTCTGGTGAAATGTTTCCCCGCAGTGCGTTTTATTTTCTGGTGAAATGTTTGCCCGCAGTGCGTTTATTTTGTGCTGACATGTTGCCCGCAGTGCGTTTATTTTGTGCTGACATGTTGCCCTCAGTGTGTTTATTTTGTACTGACGTTGCCCACAGTGCGTTTATCTTGTGCTGACATATTTGCCCACATTCATTTATTTTGTGCTGACATGTTGCCCGCATTGCGTTTATTTTGTACTGACATGTTGCCCACAGTGCGTTTATTTTGTGCTGACATGTTTGCCCACAGTGCGTTTATTTTGTGCCCGCAATGCGTTTATTTTGTGCTTACATGTTGCCCACAATGCGTTTATTTTGTGCTGACATGTTGCCCATTGCGTTTATTTTGTACTGACATGTTGCCCATTGCGTTTATTTTGTGCTGACTGTTGCCCATTGCGTTTATTTTGTGCTGACACGTTGCCCACAATGCTTTTATTTTGTGCTGACATGTTGCCCATTGCGTTTATTTTGTGCTGACATGTTGCCCATTGCGTTTATTTTGTGCTGAAATTTTGCCCACATTGCATTTATTTTCTGGTGTCTGGGGTAACTGTCGCTGCATTTATTATTTAATGGTCATAGTTGGCTATGTTTGCTGCTTTGGGGTTACGGTATACTATTAAATAGCATCACACAGTTTCTGCACACCTATGATGCGAAACCTCGTCTGACCACATCATGGCGTAAACACTGCTTTCTTATGCCTCACTGTTACATCATTATGTTAGCTCTGCCCATACAATGTCATGGCCACACCCATTTTTCAGCGCGGCGTGCTACGTGCGCCGCCCCCATCCCCCCCTCCCTTCCCAGGTTGAACCAACAAAAAAAAGGTCACTCTAATAGGCCTGGTGCACACCAAAACCCGCTAGCAGATCCGCAAAATGCTAGCAGATTTTGAAACGCTTTTTCTTATTTTTCTGTAGCGTTTCAGCTAGCGTTTTGCGGTTTTGTCTAGCGGTTTTGGTGTAGTAGATTTCCTGTATTGTTACAGTAAAGCTGTTACTGAACAGCTACTGTAACAAAAAACGCCTGGCAAACCGCTCTGAAGTGTCGTTTTTCAGAGCGGTTTGCGTTTTTTCCTATACTTAACACTGAGGCAGAAACGCATCCGCAATCCAAAATCTGCAGCAGCCCGGGAGTATGCGTTTCTGCAAAACGCCTCCCGCTCTGGTGTGCACCAGCCCATTGAAATACATTACCCAAGCGGATCCGCACCTGCAAGCAGATCGCAAACAGCAGCGGAAACGCTCCGGTGTGCACTAGGCCATAGAGACTGTTTCGGATTACTATGATACAGATGGCACAGATAACTCACGGTGCTTTATTACTTTGATTTATTTTTAATTACTATGATTACTAATTAACTAACATACTAATTATGTATTATGTACCAATGTCTGTATTGCGTATACCTTTGTGTTTGTTTCTTACTTTATAAAGTACCACACACAGAATATTTTGGCAATTTATAAATCAATATAATATCAGATTCAGTAATATAAATAACTAACATTCTGGCAACCGGTACGTGGAGGGGGTAGCAGTCTCCCAATGTTTTGCCTTTCTTTAGGTATCTAAAAGTGTCAGCTGATCTCCTTTAAAAACACGTTAGGAATTAACCTAAATTTCAGTTAAGATATAATTTAATAAGGCCGCCGTTTTTAAATATAAAAATAGTTTTTAATCACAAGCGTTGATAGCATCTTAGTAGAATGATTACAACGGTCGACACCTCCTTACGTAACAGAGCAAGGAAGATACGCGTGGCTAATAGAACACCCAGTGACCAATGAACAACCGAAGCTTGCGATGTCAACACTAAGAGCCATGGCGCTTCCGCCCCTACATCATCTTTTCTGCGTTCCACTCGATTGGTTATGCCTGCCTGTACTCCGACGTGTTTTACATGCACATGCAGGGCAACAAGATAATTGCCGATCTACCACTCCTTGCCTGTAAAGATGGCGGAGCTCCTGAAACAAGCACAGCTGCAGAAGAGGTAATAGTTTACACTGTTTATGTTTGCTTTGCTTTGTGTCTGCGCATGTTTATTTCATGGACTATGCAGCGAGACGCATGTCTGCAGCCTGGCACTGGCATCTGTTATAAAGGCATGGGGGAGTGCTTGTTATGTCATTGTCAATCTTCGCAAGACTAGTGTAAAAGTGTATTATGTTCTATAGCTGTGCTTTTACTATTACATAACATCACATTACTTTTCCAACCTATTTTCTGAAACATAGGGAAGTCGGGGATCTTGGTCAATAAACCCCTTTAATAAATAGTTTTAGATCACGTTTTAGGTCTGCTCATTTTCAATTGATATGCAGGGCTTTAACTACTATAGAGAGGCAAAGACTGGGGCTGCAACCTTTGCTGATGTATATCATCATAGCAAGCATCTTGTTAGTCATAAGGTGGCCATACACTGGTCGATTTGCAATCAGATTCAACCAACAGATAGATCCCTCTCTGATCGAATCTGATCAGAGAAGGATCATATGGCTGCCTTTACTGCAAACAGATTGTGAATCGATTTCAGCATGAAACCGATCACAATCTGTGGTGGTGGTGCTGCCGCTGAGCCCCCTCCCTTGCCGCATACATTAACTGCTCCGGCCGGCGCGAGTCCTCCTGATCACCGCTGTCTCTTCTCCGCTGGGTTCCGGACCGGCAGGCTTCACTTCTTTCTGTCTGGGGAAGTTTAAACAGTAGAGGGCGCTCTACTGTTTAAACTTCCTGTCGGGACAGGAAGTTCAGTGAAGCTGCAGCCCTGGAGCCCAGCGGAGAAGAGACAGCCGTGACCGGGAGGACTCGCGCCGGCCGGAGCAGGTAATGTATTGCATCGGTCGTTGGGCATTTCAACGCCACTATCGACGCACTCCCGAATAGCCGGCGATCGAGCAAAATCTTCTGCACGGTTGGCTCGACGGGAATTGATGGGAACGATTGATTTTGGACGGAAATCAATCATTTAAGTTTGCGCAACGATTTCACAGCAGATTCGATCACAGTGATCGAATCTGCTGTATATCGGCAGGAAAATCGTTAGGTGTATGGGCCCCTTTAATCAAACAATCAGGAGCTCAGCCAGAGTTGTTTTCTTTGTTTGTTTTTTAGCCTTTTTCACAACTATTGCTGCTGTCTGCAAACGGTAGTTACACAGTTCAATTCTTAAAAGGACCACTATCTCAAAAAAAAAGTAGGCAGTTAAAATATGATAGAACCAACAGGTTTTGGGTCCATCTCTTCATGGTGGATTCTCAGGGTTTTCTTTGTTTTCAACAGCATTTCCTGAACAGCAGTTACAAAGTCTAACTGACAAAATAGTGCGCAAGTGAGTAGGGAGGCTGGCTGGTATCTTATTATTTTGGGGGAAGCCAATTAACTTATCTGTATGGTTTTTGGGATGTGGGAGGAAACCGGAGTGCCCGGAGGAAACCCATGCCGACACGGGTAGAACATACAAACTCCTTGCAGATGTTGACCTGGCTGATAAGACATGCTAGTAAATTCGCTGGATGAGGGTACAAGATAGTATTGCCTTCATATTCCAGTTACACACCTAACCCTGGTGTGTTCTGTTTTGTTTTAACTTTTTTTTTTTTTTTCTGTGCCCATATGCAATTCCCTTTTTCATCTGGGTAGGTGCACACATAACATGAACGGCTGCGTTTTATGTCATGTTTTGATGCATTTTTCAACCATTTTGCATGCATTTTAATGCGTTTGCGTTTTGCATATACAAAACGCATATGCGTTTTCTTTTGCGTCTTATGCAAATCACTAAGAAGACGGAAGTCCATCAGAAAACTATTTTTTTATTATTTTTACAAAAGCACATGAAAAAGCATTCCATTGCGTTTCCATTGACTTTAATTTTGTGTGTTTTTGATATGTATTTTTTTTCTGCAGCCTGTAGACTTCCATTAGCACCAGCGTTTTCCGCAATGCTAGCGTTTCTGCGAAGTGTGCTCCTAGCCTCAGTGTTTTCTCCTAGGGGATACATTTTCATCTTCTATTTAAAATTATTTTTTTTATCATTTTGCAAATGAAAAGTACCAAAAAGAAGTTGAAAAAGCACTATTGAAATTGTGAACATTTTTTTGCTTGCTGGTAGAAGGCACTTTACTGACAAGTTTGAAAATATCACCTAGGAGAAAATTGAGAAGAAAAAGTTAATTACATGTGGGCACGTGTCTTTAACCACTTGAGGACCGCAGTGTTAAACCCCCCTAGTGACCAGGCCAGGCTTTAAGGCCTCGCTGCAGGGCCATACAACTCAGCACACTCCCCTGCAATCCCCATTCCAGGCCATTCATGCCAACGGCGTGGAGTGGTCCTAGAGCTGCCGCTGTGGTTACGCCAAATGGTGTGGAGCGGTCAGCAGGTAGTTAAAGCCCAATGAAGCTCTTGCCTTTCAAACGTCTGAGTCTCCATTCACTATTGGGTTTTACACCTAAGCCTAATAGTGAATACATAATAGTAATAATACCATGGGTTATACCATGTAAGACCAGTTCACCTTTTGTGATGCTTGATTAAAAAAACAGGCAGCAGTTAAGCTTCTAAAGTTTAAATGTTTTTTTTTTTTTTTGTAGAAACGGTTATATTGACATACACAAGGGGCATCACTAACAAATTATCATATTTTCTCTTTTTGGTTACAATGTTGCATTTCTTATTAGTCGACTGTTTTAAACTTGTCAGCTATGGTCATTGTTTCTGTCATTGCAGTTTGAAGAAAGTAAGGTAAGGTAAGTTTGTCTCTTTGACAGAACCGCAGCCTTGTCATCCCTGCTGCATTGAAAGAAACTGGGATAAGAAGACCATGCTTTGGCTATTTCTAACAGGGGCAGCACTCTCTGAACTCTATTCACTAACTAACCCCCCCCCCCCCCCCCCCCCCCCGGCCTTCCTTAGCACATCACCTCCTCATAGCTGTCACCGATAAACACACAGTTGCACCGCCACTTACTGTACATAGCCAGACAATTCTTAAGTCGTCTCTATGTGTTAAATTGCTGTATTCCTGATCTATGTGTCTTACTATCTCTATATGCTGAATGATCCTCTGATGTATTCTAAGTGTTCCATCTATTTTTTGTGAGCCTGTACATGCCAAATCCAATTCCGGGCATGGCATAGTCGTGCTTGGCGAAATAAATTATTCTGACTCACCTGGATTCTGCACACTATCAAGTTAGGTTTGCTGGAAGATCTCTGCAAAATATTGTGGGTGAGGTAGAAGGCTGGAGAAGCAGCCAGTCCCTTTTGGTCACAGCCTAATTCCAGGAAGAATAATAAATGTGCCCATACATTACTCAGTTTTGCAGGCCAATCAACCTTTTAAAGGAGTCATCAAGCAAAAAAACCTCCCCCTGCTCTACTTACCTGGGGCTTCCTCCAGCCCCTTGCAGCTGACATGTCCCACGCCGCAGCTCTGCTCTCAGCCGCCGGCCCGGGGTCCCACCGGTGCAGAGGCAGACCTCGAGGCCGTCTCTATTGGGCCTGCGTGAGCGCTGCTGTCAATCAAGCCCACGCTGTCCCATGTGTACTGCGCAGTACACCATGGACAACGTGGAATTGATTGACAGCAGCGCGCAAGAGGAGGTCCGCCTCTGCACCGGCAGGGACCCTGGGCTGGTGGCTGAGAGCGGAGCTACGGTGTGGGACATGTCAGCTACAAGGGGCTGGAGGAAACCCCGGGTAAGTAGTACAGGGTAGGGAGGGGCGGGGTTTTTTTTTGTTTGCCTGATGACTCCTTTAACCTGCTGAGCGGTCTGGACGAGCTCAGCTCGTCCAACACCGCCAGAGGCTGCCGCTCAGGCCCTGCTGGGCCGATTTCCACCAAATAAAAAGCAGCACACGCAGCCGGCACTTTGCCAGCCGCGTGTGCTGCCTGATCGCCGCTGCAGCGCGGCGATCCGCCGCGTGCAGCGGCGAAAGAGGGTCCCCCCAGCCGCCCGAGCCCAGCATAGCCGGAACAATCAGTTCCGGCCAGCGCTAAGGGCTGGATCGGAGGCGGCTGACGTCAGGACGTCGGCTGACGTCCATGACGTCACTCCGCTCGTCGCCATGGCGACGAGGGAAGCAAAACACGGAGGGCCGCTCATTGCGGCCTTCCGTGTTATTTCTTGCCGCCGGAGGCGATCGGAAGATCGCCTCCGGAGCGCCCTCTAGTGGGCTTTCATGCAGCCAACTTTCAGTTGGCTGCATGAAATAGTTTTTTTTTTATTTAAAAAAAACCCTCCCGCAGCCACCCTGGCGATTTAATCAGAACGCCAGGGTGGTTAAGGATAAAGGTGCCCATACATTACTTAATTTTAATAATCAAATAATTTTATTGGATCAAAGGATCATCAGTACCACAACATGGCCACCCGATTGATCCTTTGATGTCTATGCAAAACCGATAAAATGGATTGATCAGGCTTGCTGGAAAATCCTGGTTACAAGGGCTAGGTAACAGTGTTTGCTTTTCCCTGACAACCAATGGACCCCGAGCCGGTTTCCCTCCCTCGTGTATTGTATTTGTTGGAATTTTGGGAAATCTGATCTGTATTGTATAAATGCTGCCATCCTTTTTCATCTTCAGTGTGAAAATTGCTCCGGGGGCAGTGGTGTGCGTGGAAAGTGAAATTAAAGGCGATGTCACAATAGGTCAGTATTTGTTTTTGCTGTATGTATATTATTTGACAAACTGAAAATGTTTTACTAGTTTTTTTAATACAACACTATCCAGAAAGTAACAGCCACTTTCATTTAATTTAAGGGAATATTTTATTTATATTATTATTGCATATTTATATAGCACCAACATCTTCTGCAGCAGTTATAAATAGCGTATATAGTCAAGTCACTAATCTAATCCATAACGCGCTCACAATCTAATCCATAACATACTCTTATGTTCCTACGGCGGTCTAAGGCCATATTTTTTTTTGGGGGGGGGAGGTAATTATCCTGTATGTTTTTGGCATGTGGGAGGAAACCAAAGTACCTGAAGGAATCACATGCAAACACGGAGAACATAAAAACTCAATGCAGATGGTGTTCTGGCCCAGATTTGAATCAGGGACCTATCACTGTGGTGAGAGTGCTGTCCATTAGGCCACTTTTTCTCCTAAGTTTTCTCTTCATTCTGTTCTGTTTAAAGTAATTGGGAGGTTAATTTTAAAGGCTCCCTGGAGTTAGAGGGATATGGAGGCTGCCATATTTGTTACATTTTAAAGAATCTTGTTACCTATCGTCCTGCTGATCTTTCATGCATCAGTAGTGTCTGAATCACCAACTTGAATCAAGCATGCTGCAAATCCAGTCAGACTATAGTCAAACACCTGATCTGCATGCGTGATCAGGATGTACACCTAAAAGTACTACAGGCTGAGGATCAGCAGGACGGCAGTGCAATGTGCATTGTTTGAAAGGAAATATATATGGCAGCCTTCATATCCCGCTCACTTCAGGCGTACTTTAATGCTGCTGAACAAACAATTGCCAACATTCTGCAGTCATGTGACAAGAGGTGCAGGGAGGGAAGAGATTAACCTGAGAGATGCAAGTTAAATTACACAGAAAGAATACCTTGTGGGGCAGATAAAATGACATGTCTGTTACTTTCTGTGTGAACCTTGTATAATTGTATGTATCACATTATGGCTCTACAAACAGACAACCATGCTAGGTTACGGCAGACAGTAAAATATGATACACTTTTCAGACCTCTCATGGTGGAAGCACATCTTTCGGGCACCGAGGTGGGCATCAAGGACCGCACAGATCACAATGTTAATTGCGGCTATGTTGGCACATAATGGGTTATTTTGGGCAGTGATGCCTAGTAAATAGCGTGATTAGACAGTGCAGATATCACAAAGGGTGATAGCAGCAAAGGTGGTGGGTGTGGAAATCGTGATGGGTCCATTATAGAGGGAGGGCTCGAGCAAGAATAGGGTTAAGTTTAGCGATAGTAAAATATTAGTAAAAATTACATATTCTACCATCATATTGACAATTGCCCAATAGTAGAATATTGGTAATTTTACGAATCTTCTAGTGGCTTTCCCTAGTGCCAAAATTACCACAGCACCCTTTTTTAAATGTACGCCTCTTGATGCCGTCAGACCTTCCTCTTCATCATATTGTTGTGTGAAATGCGAGTTGAGTGGTGGGAGATTTACAGACACGTTTCAGGATTGCCCCAAAACAGGGAGGCACCCCCTCCCAAACATACTTAAGCTGGCCACTAACGGTCCATTTTCTAGCGAAAAATCGTTCGAGCGATCAGAAATTCTGATCGGACGAAAAATCGTTCACTACACCATCAACTAAGCACATTGCTTCCTATCTATCACGACCACCAAGAAAATCCAAATTTTCGTTCGACAAAAATTCATTCAGGCGACATTTATTTCACTCGTTCATAATCGATTGTGTCCACCAATTGAGATTATTTACAACCAATCCGATCAGAATTTGATCACTCAAACGATTTTTCGCTAGAAATTGGACCGTTAGTGGCCAGCTTTATGCTCATCATTATCACCTTTATTTAATAATAATTAAAAAAAACCACTATACTGTGGTATTAAAGGAAACCTAAACTGAGAGGGATATAGATGTTTCCTTTTAAACAATACCAGTTGCCTGGCAGTCCTGCTGATCTCTATGGCTGTAGTGGTTGAATCACACACCTGAAACAAGCATGCAGCTAATCCAGTCTGCCGACAGTCAGAGCACCTGATCTGCATGCTTGATGAGGGGTTGTGGCTAAAAGTATTAGAGACACAGGATGAGCAGGAGAGTCAGGCAACTGGTATTATTTTAAAAGGAAAAAATCCATATCCTTCTCAGTTTAGGTTCCCTTTAATACACTACTCCTTTTTTAGAGAATTAAATACACTACTCCTTTTTAGGTTCCCTTTAAAGAGACTCTGAATAAACCTGAGATACAAAGGGGTAATTTCTGTACTTTGACACCGTGCAGCTTATTTACTTCTCTTTATCTGGAAAACACAAGTGACACACTTTTGGTTTGCTTGTTTTTTTGCTATTTTTAAGCTCTTCTGGACCGCACTGATTGAAACCCACCCCCCGTTTTGTACCTGTTATCTCTGCCAGGGCATAGATTTCAATCCTCCCTGCCGCACGATCGCGCCACTCTCGCATCGCTGCATCCCCTTAGCTCTGCCGTCGGTATGGTGGCAGAGCTCCCTGTGCTAGTCCGGAGCAGATTTAATTCGCTACTGATCACATGATCACTGTGAGCCAATCACACTGACTCACATTGATGACATGTATATGTACATTAGGGTCTGCACACCCATATAAATAGACCATCAAACTATATAGACCAATGCTTAATCACGCAGGGTGCAATGTTATAAAAATACATAAATGTTACATAAAAGAACATGCACACCAGACAAAAGATGCTTTTAAATGCAATGCTTATTATTGAAAACTTGTACATAAACCCCGATAAACGGGCAGGATACAAACATAAACATATTAGCACAATTTTAACTGAACAATCAGCAATGACACAATGTTACAATATCCTGACAAAAACAGAGATGGAGGAAAGTCAGAATTTACCCAACAGCAGCGCTGTTTCGAGGCAATTTGAGCCTCTTGATCACGGGCAATAAAAGTCCAAACAGGCAAACAGCAGATAGGCAACAGATGCGATCATGCAGGGCGGCGTCCTCTTCATGCTGTGTCCAAACTCAGTTTAAATACATGCCATCTAACAGCTCATTGGCCCAAAGCACCGGGGCCGGCCCAAGTGACGCATGCGTACACGCGGCAAATTGCCGCCATACGCATTGACGTCACATCCGCTTCCGCCATGTTCCGTAATGCAAAAGTCATTGCGTACAAACGTACGCGTGTAATGCGGAAAAATCAATGCGTCCATGCGGATTTTATGCCATATGGAATTAAGACTCTGCATATATGAACGGAGCAAAGCGGAGCGTTACCCTGGCTACAGAAAACCGCTTCCTGGTGCATTTAACGGTGCTTTTCCGGGCAAAATCTACAAGAAAACACAAACAGACATATTTAGAACAAGACACTATATATAAAATTGTTAAATAGCAACAATGCCATAAAATATAAAACTATCCTACTTGACAGTAACCAACAGTCTACAAAACTGACAGGTCTACCTCCTCATTAAGACCAAATGGAACTTTGGTCCTTAGTTTATAAATCCAAAAAAGTTCTGTACTTTTCAATTTCTGCTCCATATCACCACCTCTCCATGGTTTTTTAACTATCTCCACTACCCTAAAGCGTAACTGTGATATACAGTGACCAGCAGTGTAGAAATGGCGCGCCAACGGAGAATCTGCGTCACCGCAGCGAATATTGCTGCGGTGTTCACAGATACGTGTGCGAATGTCCCTGCCGGTTTGCCCAACATAGAGCATCCCACATGGACATATAATAATATAAACAACCCCTATAGAGGAACAATTAGCAAACTCATCAAGATATATGCGAGAGCCAGTTCTAGGATGCGAGAAATACGGTCCTCTCGCAACATAACCACACTGTACACAGTGGCCACATGGATACATCCCTTTCAAGGCTGGTAACCCTGAGAGCCAATTACCTGTATTTCTCTTTTCAGACACTGGCATATTCCTGGCATGAACAAGAGTATCTCGCACACTTCTCGACCGCTTGAATGCACACATAGGGGGTTCTTTAAACACCGGGGCCAATCTCTGGTCACTGCTGATGACCGACCAGTGCTTACGCACAATTTCAAAAGCCTGTTTCGAGAGAGGAGAATAAGTCAGAATCAGCGGTATTCTTTTCGACAGTTCTTTAGGTTTATATTGCAACAGAGATGACCTGCTCTTACCGGCAGCCCTGGACAAAGCATCAGATAGTATTTCCTCACTGTAACCTCTTTGCCTAAAATCAGTGTACATCCTGCCCGCCTCATTAAAAAAAGCCTCATCAGTAGACGCAATACGGCGAATTCTCAGAAATTGACTGAATGGGAGACTTTTCTTAAGACTCAATGGGTGGTAACTACAGGCATCCAGATAAGTATTTTTATCAGTTGGTTTCTTATAGGGCACAGTTTGTAACATGCCCCTTTCCAGGATGACACTGACATCCAGGAAATTAACTTCCCGGGAATCAAATTCCAACGTGAACTTGATAGAGGGTACACAGCTGTCCAGGACCACCTTAAAGGACTCCAGGGCATCTACGGGGCCATCCCAGATAAAGAAGATGTCATCTATGTACCTCAGCCAGCATAAAACATGGCCGAGGTACATAGAATTGGAATATACATATTCCCTCTCAAAAGCATCCATGACCAAATTTGCATATGTGGGGGCTACATTGCTCCCCATTGCAGTACCTTGTAATTGCTTATAGAAGGAACCCTCAAAATTAAAGTAATTTTCAGTGAGCACAATTTCCAAGAGCGCCATCAAAAAATGCTTTAAATCCTCACTCATATCGATAGAGTTCAGTACTTCCCGTATCACCTGTAGACCCCAATGATGTGGGATGGATGTGTACAGACTGCACACATCCATAGTACATAATATACAATTGGGAGGAAAACTCCCAAAGTTAGTCAATTTGGACAAAAACTGTGTAGTATCCATCAAGTAAGAGCGCATATTCGCCACACTGGGTCGCAACATTTGATCCAAAAAAATTGCTAGCGGCTGAAAAACTGAGTTTGTCCCGGCTGTGACGCCGGGCGACGCCCAGTCGTCCGAGGATTCGCGGCCGATTGTCCGATCGCAACCGTGATCGGAAAACTGACATTCTTTATTTTTAAAATAGAAGTTTTTCCTTCCTGCCTTCCCCCCCCCCTTTTGCCATGAGGGCTGAATGGGCCTGCGTTAGCATATGGCTAAAGCAACCTGGTTTAGCAAGAAATCCTGTTAAGGCTCCCGGAAAAGCTCTGGTGACACTAATGTGCTAATTGGGCAGAGCTGAAATACCAACAGAGTCTATTCAACAGGGGAAGCTAGCACAGCATGAGGTCTATTGACACCTACATTCCTCCCAGTCTTGACGGCACCGACTAGACTGAGTATGGAATGCATGGTGTTGATAACTTTGTCACATTTTGCAAATACCATCCATGGGAGGAATATGAAAATTACATAATTTTGTTTCCCTAATTCTGTAGAATATGGTGATACTAGACATAGCCAGGTAACCCGAGCAGGGGCTGAGATATGAATAATGGGGTCCCCGTGCGCCCCAAATATTGCAAGTTTGATGTCCTATGAACGTGTATTCTCAGCCCAATCTGAATATGAAATCGGTTTGCATGTGCGACAAAACCCCGGCGGGGTATGAAATTGGACATATTTTGTGGATGGTTGGAAGTTCCTCCCCTGAGAACTCACTGCCTGACACGCCCCTGGGCTGAGCTTGAGACTCCGCCCAGAAATGTCAGTGCTCAAAACTGATTGCATGAGGACCCCCAGCCAATTCCCCCACTTTCCATCATACCGAAAAGACTGCCGCTGCTTGGGGAAATAGCAGTGGCCATCTTGCAGGCGGAGCAACGGCCATGTGGTTCGGCCATATTGCGAACTAACTGCAACAAAGGAACTTTGTCTTTTCCCGAACGGACTTTCCACAGAATCATAAGTATTCGTTCTTTTTATCCCTTTTTCTTTTATGTACTGTGTTATCACTGTCTCTCATCGTTTAATTGTTCACGATTGTCTGTATATATTAATTATTTATATTGTAACAAATAAAGGCTTTTTAAAAGGTCTTTACCTCTCAGTAAAACCTTCTATTCAGTATACACAGACGAGACCTAAACTTCCGAAGGGACGCTACTGTTTTGATAGATAGATAGGAATTGCACAGTTTTAACCGGTTGTTTGTTTCACAGGTCTATAGCCAGTTAGCAGTTTTCTCTGGGCTGATAGAAAACAGAGATGGTGGCAAATCTACCCCTGGGTTGGAGTAAAAGTGTATTTTCGTAACCTCACAGGCTCCCTACTGCGTCGTGACGCTCAAACTCCGCCAATTCTACGCAGATTGCGTCCATAGCTCTCAATCTGTGTGCTAGAATCGGATCGGACGGTTTTGCGTGTTCACGGCCAGTGGGGCTCTTGTGACAGTGGTCGGCAGCGTTTGGGATCTGTGTGTGCTGATAGTATCTCAGGTAGGGCTATCGAATTAGCCCTATCGAGAAACGAACTAATTCGTTGGTAGTGACTGAGTGCAATATATTTTTCATATATACAGAGAGACTGTGTAACCAGTACCCCTCCCCTAAGTTTTCTTTTATTTGGCATGGAAATGTCCGGGAATTACAAGGTCATGGTCCTATCCGACCTGCAGAGTCTGTGCGAGGCGAGAGGCATGGACATCCGCGGCAAGAAACAGCAGGACCTGATAACGGACTTGTACCGATGGGATAGCCAGAATCTGCGGACGCTGGAGGTGTCCACTGTGGAGGACACCGGCTCATCTAACGCAAGTCGAGGGGAACCAGAGACTGAAGATCCTGTGCGTACCGAGGTTGAGCAACCCGCGGGCAATGCGGCAACAGATACGCAGGAGGCTGTCAGTGTGATCCCCGACCCCAGAACCCCTGAAAGTACTCGCCTGGAACCGGCCAGTACTGGACTGTCCAGTTATGTTGATCCAGTAATGCAGCAGGCATTGCAAAAGCTGATGGAAACTGATGTGGACAAGTACCTGCAGTACATGGCGGAGCAAAAGCGAGAGGAACGCCAATCTGCAGAGGCGCGGGAGAGACGACAGCATGAGCTGAACATGGCGAAAGTGCAGCAAGCCAGCCGGAGTTCAACGCCCAGCCTCCCTGCTGAAGGGACTGCCGCTCCAGTAAGTGCAAAATTTAAATTTGCTATTATCGAAAAAGACACTGACATTGACTTGTTTTTGAGGTCTTTTGAAAAGGCCTGCCGTCAGTATCGTCTGTCCCAAGACCAGTGGGCCAGACATCTGACACCCTTGCTGCGCTACAAAGCGCTTGATGCTTTCTCAGAGCTGCCTGTGGAAAAGGACAATGATTATACCGCTATAAAGGAGGCTATAATCACTAAGTACCAGCTGACGCCAGAAGCCTACCGGAAAAGGTTCAGGTCCTGGCAGAAAAAATCTACTGATTCTTATCAAGATGTGGTCAGCAGTCTGCTCACCACACTCCGCCAGTGGACGCTAGGCCTCACTAAAGGGTCTTACGGTGTCCTGGAGGACTTAATCGTCCTGGAGCAGTTTCTGAACATTTGCCCGGCTGATGTACGCCAGTTTGTGCTGGAGCGCCGACCGGCGTCAGCGACGGTCGCTGCAGACCTCGCTGAGACCTTTGCAACGACCAGGGTGCCGGAGACCCGCAGGACTGCCCCATCTAGCTGGAGAGGAGGTCAGTCCCACAATTTTGCAGACTCTCCTACCTCTGTGAGCCGTGCGCCCCAGAGGCCCTCCAGCGCAGCTGCTGCGTCCAGGCCTGCAGCAACAGAGGGCATCACCTGTCACTTTTGCCGCAAGCCCGGACACATGAAGTTTAACTGCCCGGAGCGGAGGCAGACAGCGCCAGCTCCTGCACCACCTACACCTCGCCCACGGCAACTGCCGCCAGCCAGCGCACCCCAGCCGGGAGCACCCAACAACGTCATGTTCGCAGGTGGGAGAGGGATCCACTCCGCTACGAGCAACCACCAGCTGGTTACAGTGAACGACCAGCTTGTTACCGGTTTCCGCGACACTGGAGCGGATGTCACCCTGGTGCGTGCGCACCTGGTCCCGACGGAAAATATCCTCCCTGACAAATACCTTACCCTCACTGGAGTGGGGGGCACTCTTTCTCGCATTCCCCAGGCTCGGGTGTCCATCGATTGGGGGGTGGGGGTTCAAGAGAAGGTTGTTGGGGTCCTGGACCAACTGCCGGTCCCAGTTTTGTTGGGGACCGACCTGGGCAAGCTTGTGTCCTATTATGAACCTGCCCCAAGCCCCTCAGACTGCCAGGAGGGAGACGGACTCTCCGCCCACACTAAGGTACTTTGCACCAAGGGGCAAGAACAGGGGGGAGGTGGGTTGAATGTGCCCAGTCCAGGGGTACCGAGTCCAATAGTACCTGTGTCACAGGTACCTGTGTTTGATATACCGATTGTTTGTGATGAAAATGTTGTTGTACCTGTCACTGTAATTCATGCATGCAGCCAGGATGTGAGTAATGCCAGTATGTGCCAGTCTGAAGGTGTACCTGTACTGGCAGTAACACGCAGCCGCGCTGCTCAGAACCTGGGCTCAGAGCAGGTGGAAGAGGTTCCGGCCTCCTCCCCCTCCTCTGACCACAGGGATGGTAGCCTTCAGCCACTAACTGCATATGCCACGGGCCAGCTGGCTGAGAGCGAGAGTGCTGCATTTGTGCAAGCACTCCAGACTGACCCTAGCCTCGAGGCACTCAGAAGACAGGCTTCGGAGCCCCTCACGAATGAAGATACCTTCAAGGTATATTGGGAAGGTGGTAAGCTGTACAGCGAGCCTGTACAGCCCACCGAAGGTGAAACAAGTGTGGGTACCAAGTTGCTTGTGGTACCCAGTGCCTTCCGGGGGCATGTGCTGAAGTCCGCACATGACATTCCCCTGGCAGGGCACTTGGGAATCCACAAGACACTTGACCGTATCCAGGGTCATTTCTACTGGCCCAGGATGCGGATCGATGTGACCAACTATTGCCGCTCATGTACTGTTTGCCAAAAGGTAAAACGGGCTGGGAACCCCCGCAAGGCTCCCTTGTGTCCACTGCCAATCATAGGTGAGCCCTTTCACAGAGTGGCAGTCGACATAATTGGACCATTGCCCACTCCCAGCAGCAGTGGCAAAAGGTACATCCTGACGGTGGTGGATTACGCCACCCGCTATCCTGAGGCCATGGCGCTTTCCTCCCTGAGGGCGGACAAGGTAGCAGACGCGCTACTTAACATTTTCTCCCGAGTCGGGTTCCCTGCGGAGATGCTCTCCGATCAGGGATCCCAGTTTATGTCCGAACTCATGGAGGCCCTGTGCAAAAAGATACACATGACGCACATTGTCTCCAGTCCCTACCACCCGCAGACCAATGGACTGTGTGAACGGTTCAACGGGACGCTGAAGCAAATGCTGACCACGTTTGTTGAGTCGCAAGGTGGGGACTGGGAACGATACCTGCCTCATCTGTTGTTTGCGTACAGGGAGGTGCCGCAGGAGTCAACCGGGTTTTCCCCGTTTGAACTCCTGTATGGGAGGAATGTCCGAGGACCCTTACAATTGATGCGGGAGACATGGGAGGGCAAGGGCGACCCCACTGATGTCTCCGTGGTCGATTACGTCCTCAAGTTCAGGGACAAAATGGAGTCCCTGTCCGCAGTAGTGACCAACAACCTGGCCCAGGCTCAGGCCAAACAAAAAGCATGGTACGACCGCACTGCTGGAGAGCGGTCATTTGATGTGGGTGACAAGGTATATGCCCTTCTTCCCGTGAGGCAGAACAAGCTGCAAGCAGCCTGGGAGGGGCCTTTTACTGTAGTGCAGCGGTTAAACCCTCTGACGTATCTAGTGAACATGGGGGGCAGGAAGCAGAAGAGCTTTCATGTAAACATGCTGAAGGCCCACCATGACAGGACCCAGTATGCGCTGCCAGTGTGCAGCCGGTTAGAGCAGGGAGAGGCAGACCCCCTGTTAGACCTGCTGGCTGACGTACGAGATGTGGACGGCGACCTAAACGTCAATCCACAGCTCGCCTCAGCCCAGCAAGAGCAGTTACAGAAGGTGCTGGGCCAGTACCAGCACACCTTCTCCGGTATCCCGGGGCGGACCAGTATGGCGGTGCATGGGGTAGATACAGGTACCCATCCCCCCATCAGGCAATCCGCTTACCGTGTCTCTCCCGAGGTACAGGCGGACATGCAGAAGGAGGTGAGGGAGATGCTGGAGTTAGGGGTGGTTCAAAAGTCCAGTAGTGCCTGGGCAGCCCCTGTTGTCCTGGTCCCCAAGAAGGACCAGACAACTCGGTTCTGCGTAGACTACAGGAAACTGAACGCCATCACCACTACAGACGCCTACCCCATGCCTCGCATTGATGAGCTGCTAGATACACTGGCATCAGCCAGGTACCTATCAATCATGGATCTGAGCCGGGGGTATTGGCAGATACCACTTGCGCCTGACGCGAGGCAAAAGTCGGCCTTCATCACCCCTTTCGGCCTCTTCGAGTTCACGATGATGCCCTTTGGGATGAAGAACGCCCCCGCCACGTTTCAGCGGGCCGTGAACGACCTGCTAGAGGGAATGCAAGGGTTCGCTGTAGCGTATCTGGATGACATTGCGGTGTTCAGCCCCACCTGGGAAGAACACCTCAAACACCTGTCCCAGGTACTAGAGAGGCTGGCCATGGCCAATCTGACGGTTAAACCGAGTAAGTGTCAGATTGGCATGACCGAGGTGCAGTACTTAGGTCACCGGGTGGGGGGTAACACCCTGAAACCTGACACGGGAAAGGTGGACGCCATCCTGGCATGGCCTCGACCTATCACGAAAAAGCAGGTCCAGGCGTTCCTGGGGACCGCCGGCTACTATAGGAAATTTGTTCCCGCCTATAGTACACGGGCGAAGCCCCTGACCGATGCCACTAGCAAGAAGCACCCCAAGGTTGTTAGCTGGACCCCCGCTTGCGAGAATGCCTTCCAGGCCTTGAAGCAGGCCCTCGCAAGCGCCCCTGTGCTTCAGGCCCCAGACTTCAGTCGTCGGTTTGTGGTGCAAACCGATGCCTCTGACTACGGTCTCGGCGCAGTCCTCAGCCAGGTGGATGGAAGGGGGGATGAACACCCTATCCTCTACCTGAGCCGGAAGCTCCTGCCCCGAGAGGTAGCCTACTCCACAACTGAAAAGGAGTGCCTGGCGATCGTGTGGGCCCTACAGAAACTGCAGTCGTATCTGTACGGCCGCTCCTTCACGATCGTCACTGATCACAATCCCCTGAGTTGGCTAAACCGTACTGCTGGAACCAACGGCAAGCTCCTACGGTGGAGCCTGTCATTGCAGCAGTACGACTTTACGATCCAACACAAAGCAGGCAGCCGACACCAAAACGCTGATGGGCTGTCGCGGTGTCAGGGGGAACCCGACCCAACAGCGCCAATAGCTGCTACGGAAGGCGTCCTGTTGACACCTCCCTGAGCAGAGCTCGGGAAGGGGGAGGTGTGACGCCGGGCGACGCCCAGTCGTCCGAGGATTCGCGGGCCGATTGTCCGATCGCAACCGTGATCGGAAAACTGACATTCTTTATTTTTAAAATAGAAGTTTTTCCTTCCTGCCTTCCCCCCCCCCTTTTGCCATGAGGGCTGAATGGGCCTGCGTTAGCATATGGCTAAAGCAACCTGGTTTAGCAAGAAATCCTGTTAAGGCTCCCGGAAAAGCTCTGGTGACACTAATGTGCTAATTGGGCAGAGCTGAAATACCAACAGAGTCTATTCAACAGGGGAAGCTAGCACAGCATGAGGTCTATTGACACCTACATTCCTCCCAGTCTTGACGGCACCGACTAGACTGAGTATGGAATGCATGGTGTTGATAACTTTGTCACATTTTGCAAATACCATCCATGGGAGGAATATGAAAATTACATAATTTTGTTTCCCTAATTCTGTAGAATATGGTGATACTAGACATAGCCAGGTAACCCGAGCAGGGGCTGAGATATGAATAATGGGGTCCCCGTGCGCCCCAAATATTGCAAGTTTGATGTCCTATGAACGTGTATTCTCAGCCCAATCTGAATATGAAATCGGTTTGCATGTGCGACAAAACCCCGGCGGGGTATGAAATTGGACATATTTTGTGGATGGTTGGAAGTTCCTCCCCTGAGAACTCACTGCCTGACACGCCCCTGGGCTGAGCTTGAGACTCCGCCCAGAAATGTCAGTGCTCAAAACTGATTGCATGAGGACCCCCAGCCAATTCCCCCACTTTCCATCATACCGAAAAGACTGCCGCTGCTTGGGGAAATAGCAGTGGCCATCTTGCAGGCGGAGCAACGGCCATGTGGTTCGGCCATATTGCGAACTAACTGCAACAAAGGAACTTTGTCTTTTCCCGAACGGACTTTCCACAGAATCATAAGTATTCGTTCTTTTTATCCCTTTTTCTTTTATGTACTGTGTTATCACTGTCTCTCATCGTTTAATTGTTCACGATTGTCTGTATATATTAATTATTTATATTGTAACAAATAAAGGCTTTTTAAAAGGTCTTTACCTCTCAGTAAAACCTTCTATTCAGTATACACAGACGAGACCTAAACTTCCGAAGGGACGCTACTGTTTTGATAGATAGATAGGAATTGCACAGTTTTAACCGGTTGTTTGTTTCACAGGTCTATAGCCAGTTAGCAGTTTTCTCTGGGCTGATAGAAAACAGAGATGGTGGCAAATCTACCCCTGGGTTGGAGTAAAAGTGTATTTTCGTAACCTCACAGGCTCCCTACTGCGTCGTGACGCTCAAACTCCGCCAATTCTACGCAGATTGCGTCCATAGCTCTCAATCTGTGTGCTAGAATCGGATCGGACGGTTTTGCGTGTTCACGGCCAGTGGGGCTCTTGTGACACCGGCCACTATGGGTCTTCCAGGTGGATTAACAAGGGTCTTATGTATTTTGGGTAAAACATAAAATAGTGGCGTCAGAGGAAAATCGGTAATCAGAAAGTCGAAGGTTCTCTTGTCTATTGTGCCCACCTCATGCGCTCCTTTTACCAATTCATCAATCTTATATTTAATCACTGGGAGGGGATCAGATCTCAATTTGCAATACACCATATGGTCACCCAATTGTCTATATACCTCTCTGCAGTAATCAGACCTGTCCATCAAAACAATGGCACCACCCTTGTCGGCACTTTTAATAATCAACTCAGGGTCCAAACGTAACCCTTCCAATGCCTCATGTTCTACTTTAGTCAAATTACTTCTTACAGGGCTTACTGCAGGTAGGGAAGACAAATCTCTCTGGACCAAATTGATAAATGTCTCAATCGTATGAGCTGTGGCAGGAGGCTGCCATTTACTTTTTGCTCGACACATACTTAAATCAACGTTTGGAGGAAAAGGTGAAGACACCTGGGTACTACCCAACTGAGGGGGTTGAGTGTGAAAGAAAGCTTTAATTCTAAGGGTACGAAAAAAATTGTACAAATCGGTATCCAATTCTAATTGGTTTCCCTTGTGTGTAGGAACAAAACCCAAGCCTTTCTTAAGTACCTGATGTTCAATAACAGACAATGGGCGGGAGGAAAGATTAACCACTAGGTCGTCCTCTGTGTTTGACTGCGGGTCACACGGGAATCGGTTTGTACGTCTTTTACCCCTCCTCGTCTTCTTCCTCGTCCTCTCTGGCCTTGGCCTAAAAAAGGTTGATTGGAAGTGGAAGAACCCTCTCCAGAACTACTGTCACTAATAGGTTGACCAGGGGGCCCTGCTTGCATACGTCTACCAGGACGGCGTGATTCTCTCCATGAATACACACGATCCTCTTGGTAGTCCAAGATATCCCTTCTAAATTTATCCAATTTAGTAGACAGTGTTTGGGTTCTATAAGCTTCAACGTTTGCAGACAATAACTCCAAAAAAGAATTATACTCCTCTGCAGGCAAAATGGAGGACAATTTACTCTTTAATTGGGTGGTGATAGCTTCCAATTTACCAATTTCACTCTGTATCCCTTGGATCGTAAGAGCTATTAGATCCAGGCTGCACTTATTCAAAATGCGAAACCAATTTTCACAAAAGGTTTTATCGCTTCTGCAAAAAGTAGGCCTAATATTCAGTCTAAGGCCTCGTGGAATGCGTTTGGACTTTAAATATTCAATTAATGTATCAGAGTGTAATTTATATTGGATAACTCTTTTTGCATTCAACTCAAGTTGTTTCTTCAAATAAGGGGTATCGGTAGTAAAATTACTGTCAGGATTAGTAAACTGCTGTATAATACTGTCAATCTCACTCTGGTTGAAAACCAGGGTTTCGGCAAATCTGCTGCTAAGCCCACTAATATCAGCAAAAGACATAGTAAGACAGAAAAGACAGTAATAGGGTGCAAAAACCTGGAAAACAGAAGTATATGTACATTAGGGTCTGCACACCCATATAAATAGACCATCAAACTATATAGACCAATGCTTAATCACGCAGGGTGCAATGTTATAAAAATACATAAATGTTACATAAAAGAACATGCACACCAGACAAAAGATGCTTTTAAATGCAATGCTTATTATTGAAAACTTGTACATAAACCCCGATAAACGGGCAGGATACAAACATAAACATATTAGCACAATTTTAACTGAACAATCAGCAATGACACAATGTTACAATATCCTGACAAAAACAGAGATGGAGGAAAGTCAGAATTTACCCAACAGCAGCGCTGTTGCGAGGCAATTTGAGCCTCTTGATCACGGGCAATAAAAGTCCAAACAGGCAAACAGCAGATAGGCAACAGATGCGATCATGCAGGGCGGCGTCCTCTTCATGCTGTGTCCAAACTCAGTTTAAATAAATGCCATCTAACAGCTCATTGGCCCAAAGCACCGGGGCCGGCCCAAGTGACGCATGCGTACACGCGGCAAATTGCCGCCATACGCATTGACGTCACATCCGCTTCCGCCATGTTCCGTAATGCAAAAGTCATTGCGTACAAACGTACGCGTGTAATGCGGAAAAATCAATGCGTCCATGCGGATTTTATGCCATATGGAATTAAGACTCTGCATATATGAACGGAGCAAAGCGGAGCGTTACCCTGGCTACAGAAAACCGCTTCCTGGTGCATTTAACGGTGCTTTTCCGGGCAAAATCTACAAGAAAACACAAACAGACATATTTAGAACAAGACACTATATATAAAATTGTTAAATAGCAACAATGCCATAAAATATAAAACTATCCTACTTGACAGTAACCAACAGTCTACAAAACTGACAGGTCTACCTCCTCATTAAGACCAAATGGAACTTTGGTCCTTAGTACAGCTGTGTACCCTCTATCAAGTTCACGTTGGAATTTGATTCCCGGGAAGTTCATTTCCTGGATGTCAGTGTCATCCTGGAAAGGGGCATGTTACAAACTGTGCCCTATAAGAAACCAACTGATAAAAATACTTATCTGGATGCCCGTAGTTACCACCCATTGAGTCTTAAGAAAAGTCTCCCATTCAGTCAATTTCTGAGAATTCGCCGTATTGCGTCTACTGATGAGGCTTTTTTTAATGAGGCGGGCAGGATGTACACTGATTTTAGGCAAAGAGGTTACAGTGAGGAAATACTATCTGATGCTTTGTCCAGGGCTGCCGGTAAGAGCAGGTCATCTCTGTTGCAATATAAACCTAAAGAACTGTCGAAAAGAATACCGCTGATTCTGACTTATTCTCCTCTCTCGAAACAGGCTTTTGAAATTGTGCGTAAGCACTGGTCGGTCATCAGCAGTGACCAGAGATTGGCCCCGGTGTTTAAAGAACCCCCTATGTGTGCATTCAAGCGGTCGAGAAGTGTGCGAGATACTCTTGTTCATGCCAGGAATATGCCAGTGTCTGAAAAGAGAAATACAGGTAATTGGCTCTCAGGGTTACCAGCCTTGAAAGGGATGTATCCATGTGGCCACTGTGTACAGTGTGGTTATGTTGCGAGAGGACCGTATTTCTCGCATCCTAGAACTGGCTCTCGCATATATCTTGATGAGTTTGCTAATTGTTCCTCTATAGGGGTTGTTTATATTATTATATGTCCATGTGGGATGCTCTATGTTGGGCAAACCGGCAGGGACATTCGCACACGTATCTGTGAACACCGCAGCAATATTCGCTGCGGTGACGCAGATTCTCCGTTGGCGCGCCATTTCTACACTGCTGGTCACTGTATATCACAGTTACGCTTTAGGGTAGTGGAGATAGTTAAAAAACCATGGAGAGGTGGTGATATGGAGCAGAAATTGAAAAGTAGAGAACTTTTTTGGATTTATAAACTAAGGACCAAAGTTCCATTTGGTCTTAATGAGGAGGTAGACCTGTCAGTTTTGTAGACTGTTGGTTACTGTCAAGTAGGATAGTTTTATATTTTATGGCATTGTTGCTATTTAACAATTTTATATATAGTGTCTTGTTCTAAATATGTCTGTTTGTGTTTTCTTGTAGATTTTGCCCGGAAAAGCACCGTTAAATGCACCAGGAAGCGGTTTTCTGTAGCCAGGGTAACGCTCCGCTTTGCTCCGTTCATATATGCAGAGTCTTAATTCCATATGGCATAAAATCCGCATGGACGCATTGATTTTTCCGCATTACACGCGTACGTTTGTACGCAATGACTTTTGCATTACGGAACATGGCGGAAGCGGATGTGACGTCAATGCGTATGGCGGCAATTTGCCGCGTGTACGCATGCGTCACTTGGGCCGGCCCCGGTGCTTTGGGCCAATGAGCTGTTAGATGGCATGTATTTAAACTGAGTTTGGACACAGCATGAAGAGGACGCCGCCCTGCATGATCGCATCTGTTGCCTATCTGCTGTTTGCCTGTTTGGACTTTTATTGCCCGTGATCAAGAGGCTCAAATTGCCTCGAAACAGCGCTGCTGTTGGGTAAATTCTGACTTTCCTCCATCTCTGTTTTTGTCAGGATATTGTAACATTGTGTCATTGCTGATTGTTCAGTTAAAATTGTGCTAATATGTTTATGTTTGTATCCTGCCCGTTTATCGGGGTTTATGTACAAGTTTTCAATAATAAGCATTGCATTTAAAAGCATCTTTTGTCTGGTGTGCATGTTCTTTTATGTAACATTCACATTGATGACATGGTCAGGAGCCAATGAAATCGGCTCTTGACTGGCTCAGGGAGCTAGAGAGCAAGGGGGCTACAGGGACGGGACATTGGCGTGAACACCGGCAGTGGCAGGACAGTGCGACGTGACGTTGTTATGCACCGTTTTTTTAACCTGCCGTCTCTGGTCCTTAAGGGGTCAGAGACTGCTGGTACAGAAGGGGTTTAAAGAAAAAACTTTATTTAATAGCAAAAACTTGCAACCCTAGCCTGGGTCATATTATAACATCTTGATGAATTTCCAAAGGTAGCTTTAGGAATTTAAGCACAGCTTGTTTTTATGAAAACAAAAATTTCTCATGATGGCAATCACACAGCAGCTAATTGACTCACCCTGCAGTAAATCCACTATATAATAAAATGTCCAGCATTACAAACTTTTGTAGAATTTTTTTTTTTTTTTTTTAAATCCAGTTAGTTTTGAAAGAACATTTTATGTTCTTTATTGTTCTCCAGCTCAGGGGAACCTTAGTACATTATCTCCTAGAGGAAACAGTGGTGGAACAATCAGCTATTTCTGAAGTGTTCATGCTGTACTTTTGTTGACAACCATGCTTTGTAAACCAATCCCTTTTATGTGTATTGCTTGATTTTATTCCTTTCATTCAGGTCCAAGAACTGTGGTTCATCCTAAAGCTCGTATTTATGCTGATGCAGGACCAATTATTATTGGTGAAGGCAATCTAATAGAGGAGCAAGCTTTTATTAGAAATGGGTAAGATATATTGCAAGAAAAGAATTTAAATACTGTGGAAATAGTCAGTAAAATGTACTTAAAGAGTAAACATAACCAAGAATTGAACTTCATCCCAATCGGTAGCTGATACCCCCTTTTACATGAGAAATCTATTCCTTTTCATAAACTGATCATCAGGGGGCTCTGTATGGCTGATATTGTGGTGAAACTGTGAGGACCATGGTCCTGGCAGTTTACTGTCTGTGGACCTTGTTGCATTGTGGTAAATAACAGCTGTTTCCAACTGCCAAAAAAAGCAAGCAACAGCTACTTCTACTGACATCACCTGCCAGCAGTAAAAATGTCACCATGTGATAAATGTAAGTGTAAATCAGAGAGAGGAAAGCTTTTACAATGGGCAAACACTGACTAAATCATTTATACATAATTATTGTAAAAATGAAGCATTTATTCTTATTAAATTATTTTCACTGGTCAGTTCCTCTTTAAACTATAATTTTCATTGGATAACAGTTGCTTAGAGAGGGGAAGGTAGACAGGGATTTACATTACTTTGACAGCCAAGACTGACACTAAACGTGCTTTGGTGAATGTATTTTCGATCAGATTATTCCTATTGGATGCAAAGATTATTTTAATCAGTCCACAGTGTTATCAGATCCAAATGTTTCACAATATCAAAACCAGTTGTGATCACATATATGTAAAAAATCTACCAAGTTCATTAAGGAAACAATCTTTATTCCGTACCATTTCTGATGTTTTTCATGTATTATTCTGTGTTAGATTTGCCTTTTTGGTTTTAGATAACCACATATAAATTACCGTTTCATACAGCTTTCCTGAAAATATTGCGCCTGACACAGAAAATGTGGAGCCAAAGCCCATGATCATCGGTACCAACAATGTGTTTGAAGTTGGGTGCTGTATCCTTTACTTTATATAATAGGCAAAATAATGTAAACAGTAAAAAGTGATAATTTTTTCATCTATGCAGCATATTTACATCTTCATATCTCCAGATAAAGAGCCAGTGTTGTACAGTCTAACAAGATACATAGGTGTAAGCATTGTGGAATTTGTTATGGGTCTGAGGTACTGGATGTAGGAGCCTTCTGGTCCTGTAAGGAGGATACAGACAGTTAAAATGATGATACTGCATTCTAACAATTTTAAAGGAAATATGATCTAAAAAAAGGAGTAAAAAAGCTTTACTCTGGGCTTTTTTCAGCCGCTAGCAGTCTATCTGGCTTGCTCTGAAGTTCCGCTGCTCTCCACGCCGCAGCTGTTCCCTTTTATAAGATTTCAACCCATGGCTGGTTTGCGGTTCTGTGTATATGTGGGCGCGCCTCTCCTGATTGCTGCATTTTCTTAGTTCATGTATCCCTTATGAGCTCAGTAAAATATTATTGGCTTGGGATCTAAATAGAATAGAATTTGGCACTTTGACCTTTTTAAAATGTTGCATCCATTAAAATACTGGCTGTAAAATCCTTTATTAAAGTACACCTGAACTGAGAGTGATGGAGGCTGCCATATTTATTTCCTTTTATTCAATGCAAATTGCCTGGCTGTCCTGTTGATCCTCTGACTTATAATACATTTAGCTATAGACCCGGAACAAGCATATGCAGATCATGTTTGACTGGATTTGTCGCATGTTTGCTTCAGATGGGTTATTTGGACACTACTAAAGATCAGCAGAACTGTCAGGCAACAGATAGTATAATGGTTAAGGGCTCTGCCTCTGACACAGGAGACCTGGGTTCAAATCTCGGCTCTGCCTGTTCAGTAAGCCAGCGCCTATTCAGTATGGAGTTCTATGGGCAAAACTCCCTAGCACTGCTACTGCCTACTAAGTGCGCTCTAGCTGCCTCGCAAGCGCTATGAGTCCGACAGCAGAAAAGCACAATACAAAAAAAGGTATTATTATAATAGAAATAAATGTGTCAGCCTCCATATTCCTATCTTTTCATATGTCCTTTTATAGTCAGCACTCTTATCTAAAGCTGGCTGTACACTAGTTGATTTTTCCCATCGGTATCTGGCTGATTAGCTCATTTGGTCAAATCTGCTAGAAATTGATACTCAATTGACCAGTCATTTGATTGTCATCCAAAATGGATGGAATTGGTCAATTGTACCAGGCAGACGTTATCGATCTGCGGCTGATTGACCAAAAGTGTTGCATTGTTTGCTTCAGTTAGATGCTGAAATCGATTAAGAATCTATGTGCATTGTGTGGAGGTAGTCGATCTGATCCCACTCTGATCACATTATGATTTGAGATCTATCTTTTGGCCGCATTGACCTGTGTATGGCCAGTTTAAAGCTACAACAGTGAAACTGTTAATATGCTGTCATAAGTGTGTGGAATATAATAGCCACATACTACACAATAGTGATCCATTTATTCTCCATAAATGATCTAGAGGACGATGCATGGAGATGCCTGGGCACTAGTATAGTTAAGAGGACCCAGCAGGAATCTTCATAGGTAAATTCCAGTAATGTAATTGGGTAAACAGCACCCTCTTGAATGGCTAGGTTTCAGATAGGTTGCAGTAAGCTATGCCCACACTAATCGGCAGGGCCGGATTTGTACTCTTTACTGCCCAAGGCCACTGTCACCAGCTGCCTCCCTTCAGTATAGGTAGCAAGATGACCCCCCCCCCCCCCCCTTCCCTCTAGTATAGGTAGCAAGATGACCTTCCCCTCTAGTATAGGTATTGAGATGCCAGATGATTCCCTTAATCCCTCCTTCTACCACACCCTTTTCAGTATAGGTAGCTAGCTTGCTTTCACACCGCAGCAGCCATCAGTGTCACTTATTCTCCACTCGTCTCCAGTGCAGAAGCTTCCTCTTCCTTTCCGTCTCCAAAGCTGCCCAAGTCCACAACCACTGGCCACAATGCAAATGTGCACAGAGAGCAAGGTGGCTGCTGCAGAGGCGGCTGGCAGCAGAGTACCACTGTCAGGCGGTTGCCTGATCTCCCTGCATTGCAGCATTTGCAAGCTTGCAAATGCTGCACCAGTTTAGCCTGCTGCTTTGGTGCCCTTGCTCCTGTGGTGCCCTAGGCCATGGCCTTGGAGGCCTTGTCCTAAATCCGGCCTTGCTAATCGGCCATTCAGAACGCTTTATGCCGTAGAGGGTGCAGTGATTGGAGAACTGTTCCATATGAGGTTTCCTGCTGGGTCTCTAAATGACTAGTTGTAATCATATAAACATGTCTGACTTTTGCTTTCTGCCCTCGAGGTCTCCAGTACATAAACAGGTAAAAATACATCAGAGGGCAATACAAAAAGCTTGGCAGATGAGCTTTGTGTCCTTAGGCTTGTGCAAAGCACATGGGGACATGATCTGCGAAGCAGGTGGTGTCAGCACTCAGTGCCGAGCGCCGAAGCTGGGCACCACTGTAGCAGTAATGCCATAGTATGCACCCCACATAAGGGAAATTCGGGGTTCTGGCAATTACTTCTCCATCTGAGTTGCTACGGCTCAGAGGGGGAATAGTATTGAACGGCGCCGGGAATTTGAATGGCAGGAGCTCACCCTGCACCCAGCTCATTGCGTGACAGAACTATACGTACGCCATGATCTGCGTATGGAGTAAAAAAAGTTTGCAGCATTCACACTGCTTTATATTAAAGTGTACCAGAGACAATAAAAAAAAAAAAAGTTTAATACGTACCTGGGGCTTCCTCCAGCCTCATGCACACGGATCGCTCCCACGCAGACGTCCTCCGCTGGCTGCAGCTCCGGTACCGTGTCCCATTAGTTCTGCCAATTGCGGCCAGCCTGCGCAAGAGGAATTGCTTTCTCTAAGTATCTCTATTTTCTGTAAGTCAATCCTTTTTTTTTTTTTTTTTTTTTTTTTGTGGTAAATTTTTAGCTAAGACCTTAACTATAGCCAGGTTCTCAAGCAATGAAGATGGGAGACAACAATGTCATTGAGTCCAAAGGTAAGTTGTTAACTTGTATTCAGAAGACTGTAAAAAACACATTTAACTGTGCTCCACCTGCAGAGACCTTAAACGGGAAATTTAGATGCTAAAGGATGTGGCCAAATGAAGTACCAGGTATCCATTTTAACCCTTTGCACTTAAAATTCTTTTACATAGCACTATTGCTATAGACTGCTATAAATAAACACTGAGTGCCCTTTTCCGACTACCCTGCGTTTTGCGATCAGATTCCGATCGCTAATGGATCGCAAAACGCAGGTACAGTAAAACTAATGGAAACGGCAGAAGCTATTTCCATTAGTGCAATCCGATTGCGTTGCGATTTTGTCCCAAGTGCAATCGTCGTCCTGCCACGTTTTGTATGGGATTGAGCTCTATATACTGAGTATGGTAGCTCAATCACTATCACATTTGTGGAAATTGGCTTGAAAGAGCCCTAAAGATGTTAAAGAGACTCTGTAACATTAAAAAGATCCCCTGGGGGGTACTCACCTCGGGTGGGGGAAGCCTCCGGATCCTAATGAGGCTTCCCACGCCGTCCTCTGTCCCACGGGGGTCTCGCCGCAGCCCTCCGAACAGCCGGCGACTGTGCCGACTGTCAGTTCAATATTTACCTTTGCTGGCTCCAGCGGGGGCGCTGTGGCGACTTTCTGCACGGAAATAGACGGAAATACCCGATCTCCGTCGGGTCCGCTCTACTGCGCAGGCGCCGGAAACTTGCGCCTGCGCAGTAGAGCAGACCCGACGGTGATCGGGTATTTCCGCCTACTTCGGCGCCGAGAGGCATCAGAGCGCCTGCGCAGGAGCCAGGAAGGTAAATATTGCGTCACGGCTGTACGGAGGGCTACAGCGAGACCCCCGAGGGACGCAGAACGGCGTGGGAAGCCTCATTAGGATCCTGAGGCTTCCCCCACCTGAGGTGAGTACCCCCTAGGGGCCGTTTTGTCGTTACAGTTCCTCTTTAAAATGGAGGATATTTATGACTACTGTTACAGACTGCATTGATATCACCTAATCTGTCTGGTAGCAGTCAAAATAGGTTGGATGAGTGCACCTGCATTGCAAAATAGGTTGGATGATTGCACGTCCACCCAGTCTCCCCCTTCCTTTCAGAGACAAACCGATAGATGAGATGAGCATATCCACCTTCCATTTAATGTTTGTTTGTACAAAAGTTCAGTTGCCCATTAACTTTTGTGCAAAGTACAGTTATGCTTTTGCAGCTACCAGCGTCTCTGACCTGCGCATGTGCAAGATTTGAACCACACCGGCACAATGATAGAGCTTGTGCATGAGTGATTCCATTGGCTGTGGAACCGCTGTTCGGATTTGTGGCACAAGTTGTGTATGTGGAGGTCAACTCATTTAGCTGCCGCACCTCTTCCAAATGCTCTTTGCCTCATTCCATCCTCTTACACTTCTACCTTCTAAACCAGAGTTTCTGCTCTGACGGCAGAGGTGTACGAAGATGGAATACAGCATGGAATGCATCATCTTCACTGAATGTGCTGTTGGGGGTGGGGGGAGCACATTACTTACGGGGTGCTGCTCCTCTGGTTCCCCCCCTCCATTTGGGATGCATCATCTTCTCGGACTTGCAGCTGCAACCAAAGTTTGTATGTTTCCGGGAGCATTGTTAACGCACGTCCCAATGCATGCTAGGAGATGTAGTCCATGACTACAAGTACAGAGCTGTATTTACGGTCACGGAATAAATCTCCCGGCGTGCATTGTGGCAAGCTCACAAAACACTGCCGGTAACATACAAAACTGCAATTGGTACGGCAAGTCTGAGGAGAAGATGGCGCATCCCAAATGTTACAGGGCAACCAGAGGAGCAGCACCCCGTAGGTAAGTAATTATGCCCCCCCCCCTCCCAAGTTCCGCCGCTGCCCCCCAATGGCACACATGATCAAGTCTGAAAAAAATGTTTCCAGTGGTGCTCAATTAAGGAGTTAACATCGAGGGAAGCACACATAATATTAAATAAATAAATAATGTTATAACAAAAGGGCAGGAAGCTTTGAAAAGTGCTGGGCTTGAAAGGAAATTCCTATGCAGTATTACATTCTGCCGTGATTTACCAGTAATCCTGCAAATAAATAATAATTGAATCCTGCAAATAAAGAATTCTGTTTATATACATTCGTGTGCTTATCAAGATCTGTGTTTGACTTTTGATACTAATACACGTTCCGATATGTGTAAATGTGACCCTGCATGAAGGCGGCTGGGGAAAGTTACCTGGCAGGCATACATCAGTGGAACAGGATTTGTACCCTCCATACAGATATTCTTTATTTGTTAAAGCAGTCCCGGACTCTAGTACATCATACAATGAAAAGTATTTCACATATGGTTGCTGAATAAATTCCCTGGACCACGTTCTGCTGGTTTAGGTAAATCGGAGAGTCTTATCAGCAGCTGTAAATCAAAGCTGTGAGCTGTGCTGAGGCAGCTATCTGTCTGTGTAAATACAAGCTAAAGGTACCCATACACTCAAACAATTTCCCATCGAAATACAGCAGATTTGATCACTGTGATCAAATCTGCTGTGAAATCATTACACAAATGTTGATTAGTCGACCGATTTCCACCCGAAATCGATTGTCGATCTGTCCGGGCGGAAAATTTAGCTAGATCGCCGGCGGGTCGGGAGCGCGTCATTCGATACGGCAGCGACCAATGCAGCAATACATCACCTGTCTGCCCGCACGAATCCCCACAGTCTCTTACTATTTCTGGCGTCTTCTCATCCTGTCCTGTGAGGAGGCGAAGTTCAAACAGTAGACGGTGCGCTACTGTTTGAACTTCCTTGTCACAGGATGGGACAGGAAGAGAAGATGGAGGAGGACGCTGAAAAAAGTGAGAGACTGCGGGGACCCAGGGACTTGCGCCGGCGGACAGGTAATGGTTTGCTGCTGGCGGGGCGGCGAGGCAGGTTGGGAATCGATTTCATGCTGAGATCAATTCAAAATCTGTGTGTGGTGTATGGGCAGCCAATAGATCCCTCTCTGATCAGATTCGATCGGAGAGGGATCTACCTGTTGGTTGATCTGGTAGCAATCGACCAGTGTATGCAGCCTTTAATGTTTCAGTGCTTCTAGTGTGGTGAATACAAGTAAAACTTTTTGGGGGGATTTTCATAAACTGTAATGATTTGTTTTCCTCTTGGGCTCAGTTCACACTGGATGGATCAAAAACTGATCCGTGTAGAAACAGATCCGTTTTTAATAGGCATTCGTTTTTGATCCGTGACCTTCCGTTGCTTAAGTGAGTGGCTACTGCGACGGCCGTGTTCTGGAAAAATCGCTGCAGACCTAAATTTGTAGTCCATTTGATGGAATGTGCCAAACTGATCTGTTCTAACGAAGCAATCTAAATGTTTCCTATAGATTAACATAGGATCCATTCACCTTCGTTTGGATCCAGGACCGTTTTTAAAGAGAACCTAAACTGAGAAGGATATGGTTTTTTCCTTTTAGAATAATACCAGTTGCCTGACTCTCCTGCTCATCCTGTGTCTCTAATACTTTTAACCACAGCCCCTCAACAAGCATGCAGATCAGGTGCTCTGACTGAAGTCAGATTGGATTAGCTGCATGCTTGTTTCAGGTGTGTTATTCAGCCACTACTGAAGTCTCAGCAGCAAGGCCAGGCAACTGGTATTGTTTAAAATAAAACATCCATTTCCCTCTGTTTAGGTTCCCTTTAAGGCCAATGTGTAGCAGGCCTTAAAGCAAACCTGAAGCGAAAATAAACTTATGATATAAATTGTATGTGTAGTACACCTAAGAAATAGAAGATTAGTAGCAAAGTATAGAGTCTCGTATTGTTTTCCAGTACTGGTAGAGTTACAAAAAAACGCTTCAGTTGTTACCCACCAATAAG
Organism: Hyperolius riggenbachi; assembly: GCF_040937935.1. Lineage (NCBI taxonomy): Eukaryota > Metazoa > Chordata > Amphibia > Anura > Hyperoliidae > Hyperolius > Hyperolius riggenbachi. The sequence goes on along the minus strand of NC_090646.1, from coordinate 274,106,094 downwards.
AGCTTCTCTGAGCCATTAGACTGGGTGGAATACATTCCTGCTTTCTGAAGCACTTAACCAAAAAACAGTGAGAGACAGATTAAAATAAGGTTTACTGCAGGAAAGTTCAAAGGGTCATTATTGCTGCTTTGTTTTTTAGCTTAAAAGAAAGTGTGGTTTTAAAATTGCACCTGTGACTGTGACAGTATAATGCTAGTTTAATGTATTTAAAAAAAAAAAAAAAACTATATGGAAAATTACAATGAGACTATTTTCTTTGCTACTAATGTTCTGTACCATATCCATACTACACATACTATTCATTATATCCTAAGGGCTTTTTTTTCGCTTCAGGTTTGCTCTTAGGTTTATCATACTGTGGCTAATCTCTTAAAGCAGAGAGGAATTACCGAGTTTAGTTCTGCAAACCATTTAACTGTTTTTTTTTCAGCAATGCAAATTAAACATATTTTTTTAAACTAAATGCTTAAAAAGTTAATTTGAAGTTGGGCTTTAACCCGCAACTATTAATTATTACATTTCTGTTTGTTGAGAACCTGCAATGGGTTTATTGTACTAACACCTGAATTTGTCTCGTCAGCGTTTGTGGGCAGGAACGTCATTCTGACGAGCGGCTGCATTATTGGTGCTTGCTGCAATGTGGACACATGTGAGGTTATTCCAGAGAACACAGTCATATATGGATCTGACTGCCTGCGTAGAGTACAGACTGAGCGTCCACAGGTTAGTGTAATCGTGGTGTCTATAGGTTCTTTTGTGACTTATCAGAGTGCTTCCTGTGTGCCTGGAAAGCCCAGTGATCTCACACTACATTTAATGCTGCAACCCCTGCTTTATACTTGTTATTTTCAGCCAGGAATGTTTTCTCATTTTGGATTGTGTGGGTAAGGTCTATAACACCTGATACTAGGCTATCTATCAAGGCAGGCGCAATGTAATCTGGAGTAAAAGTAGAGCAGTTGCTGAGGGATCCCAGTCAGAATTCTTGTTTCATGTATCAGTTGAGACATGATTAGTTTGACAACTTCTCCACTTTTGCTCCAGGTTTCCATGCACCTCTCTTGATAAATCTCCCCTTCTGTTCTTTATTTTGTACTTGTCAATGTTGTACAGATTTCCATCCTTTCTGTTAGCACTGACATGACTAGTAGGAATGGAGCAGCCACACAACAGATGGCCCGGTTTATTCGGGCACTGCAGGGCCGGAGGATTTAAAGCACATTTGAACTGAGAGAGATATGGAGGCTGACATATTTATTTTCCTTTTAAACGATACCTTTTGCCTGGTTGTCCAGCTGAGCCTCTGTCTCCAATATATTATAAGCCATAGCCCTGAACAAGCATTCTGTGTGGAAGTGCCCTTTGCATCAGGGTTTCGAGGTCAAGTTAGAGTTGGTTTGGGATTCATTTTTAAAGCTAATAGCATTGGGTTTCACTAGTGTGAATGATGTTCTGCCAGATAGGTTAGAGTTGAGGTTCATTTCAAGTGTATAACCACACTCTTTAGTGAGCGGAGTATCTTTATTAAGAAAAATAAATAAATGCTGGGTCTGTGGAAGAGATTCATGCAGTTTGAAGGCATTCTCCCTGAAATGCCACTCTGCAATAATCTGGCTTTTAGGAATTAAATAATTAGGCACTGGATAGTAGCAAAAAGGCCAACCAAACTTCAGATTTATATACAACCATGTACTTTACTCATTTCTATGTTTGTAGTTAGAATATAGCAGTCCTTTATGGGTTATTTCAGAGATATCTACAGTTACGTCATACAGCCTGGATTCAATTTGCAGGGAGTGATCCCAATATTTCTGAAATGCCTTGGATGGGTATATTTCATCCTCTGTTCACCCATGGGATTGCTTTGACAATATACAATCATCTTGCATAGGTTATTACCCTCTTATACAGTCTTTACACTCGCCATATATCATAAAACAGCTGACTGATGAAGACTGGAGATTACTCTAGGATTACATCTGTCTGATTCTGTCTCTTTGACTAATAAACTGCTACAACTCCGTTTCATCCAGCAGCCCTGTTTGTCCCCAGTCAGAATGGCAGAAATTGGCCGAAATTTGTCATCTTATTTTATTAGGTGCATATTCAATAGTGCTGATTTTTGGCATTTAGTTTGGAGGTGTCCTAGGATCCCTCAGTCTTTCTAAATAGTATTGTACTGGGCGAATTGAATGGGATCCCAGAGGAATGCATGTTAGGCATATTAGATGAAGAAAAACAAGACGGGCAAAAAAAATAATAAATTCTGCAAAAAAGTTTTTACATTGGATGAATCCTATACCGCTTACTTTTAAATTATGGAATAGGAGAGCGGTGATTCTACACATCAAAAAGAAAGCACAGAGACAGAGCCCAAATAGTGCATTATGACACTGGTGAAAAAGAGAGGATGTGCAAAGAAGCAGTACCCACAGAATTGGGTTGCAAACAGGACAACCAACCACAGAAGGCAGATAGACAATCATGAACCTGTCTCCACTCGGATATTTGTGGTTGCTGCCACTCTCTGTAAAAAATTATCGACTGCGACTGAGCCACAGGGGACCAAAGTCAACAAATGATTAGAATCCAGGTTTGTATAAAATTTAGGTTAAAAACAACTAAAATAGGAGAGGTAACTTACCACTATGAGGACACTGGTATAAATAGAACCTAGAATCCTTACTTAAGATAGAAATACAAATGCATTCGTGTGGACCTCTGCAGATAAATTAAAATATACAACTTTAAAGAACTGACAGTATTAGTGCTAGGATATGCGATATCCAATATAGAAAATCTATTGTTTAAAATATTAAGAAAAACGGCCAAGCTACAACTTTAAAAAAAAAAAAGTTGTGTGCCAAACGTCATTATGGCCACAATCAACAGGCATAAACAGCAAAAGAAGAAAGACCTAAAAAGACTAGGCATGCTGTCTGTTGTGGACAGCGGCAGAGTGTGCTGCATGACTCAACAGCACACATCTGCCTTTAAAACCAGCATGTCTCTGATGTGAAACAAAACAGCTTATTGTGCAATTAAACAGTTTTCATATTACAACTAGAAAGTATTTTCAGGTGCCCTGTTACCCACAAGCAGGAGCATCACAGCAAGGGGAGAGGGTATAGGGAAGTGCTAATTCAATAGTCAGAAATAACTTTCCAAGAGCACAGCAACAGCTAAGCATGGAGCACCTCTGTGGTGCACTGTTCATGTATATGTAATGCAGTTAAAATAGGAGAGAAGCGGTGATTTGGGGGTTCGTGCAAGTGATGCACTGATGTGATGGTCGGCCATCAGTGGAGGCCATTTTGGACAAGGGAATCGGTGGACTGAAGGAAGCCAAACACTTCTATCAGTTCTATTCAGCTTTGTCACTTCCTTCTACTTTTGTTATGATCACTTCCTCCCTTCTCTGCACATGCTCTGGATTATCTAGACTAGGGACTTCCCTATACTGAGGTAAAACTTTTTTTTTTTTTCTCCTTCAGGTTCACTTTAGCAGCCTCCCACTATAGCAGCCTCCATACTCCTTTCACTACAAGGTCCCTTTAAGGCTAGGTGAAAAATCAGGACAAGTGTTAGATATTTTGCAGAGAGCATTAAGGTTAGACATCAGGTTAACTGCTATCAGGACACTTTCACTCTACATCTTTTTGTTTGCGAAAAAATGTGTCCACAATACCAATACCCTCAAGTAATCACTTTTCCCTATGATCATAATTCTGAAAAAACTGCATCACGTATGCAAAAACACACAAACGTGTTATTGAAGTTTATCTGGTGTGCATTTTTAAAAGCACGTACAAATGCATATTAAGTGAAAGAGCCCTCAGAGCAGCAGTTGAGAAGAATTACACAAGGTTAAGAAGCCTTAAACAAAACCCAAAGCGGCATCACAAAAAAAAAAAAAAAAAAAAAAAAAGCATACTACCTGCACCACGCCGCCTCAAGGATGCAGCCTAGCTGCTCTCTATTGCCCCTTTTGCCCTCCGCAGCATCTGACTACTGGCAGATAAATCCAAGATGGCCGCTGCCCGAAAGTACTTCCTGTGCCACGGCTTGGCTGCTGATTGGAAGAGGGGGGAGAGCGATGGAGGGAAGGCAATGTGGGGGAGGCGGGGGGAGCATTTTGATTGACGGTGGCAGGTAAATGGCAGGCTAGCGACAATCTAGCCTGTTGCTCATTTTGGGGGAGCAAAGGAAAGTGAAGGGGGAGCTGACAGCAGTAGAGAGGGGACACAGAGGCTTGTCAGTGAGCAGAGAACATGCCTATGTGTCCTGTAATTTTTGTGATCCGCCTTGGGTACTCTTCAAATCAAACTGTGAGAGTTTGTCTTGAAATGTCTGTTGTGAAAGGGTAGGTATAATTATAAACTAAGACCATGTACAGAATGTGCTATTTATGAGTTTCCATTTCCACTTTTGAATGATACAGCCACAAACCCTTCAGCTGGATTTCCTAATGAAGATTCTGCCAAACTATCACCATCTGAAGAAGACTACAAAGATCAGCCAAATCCAGATGAAGAACTGAAGATGCACTTTTCAAATATTACATGCTTCACTTGTACTGATGTCTCCATAATCTTCTCTTTGTGCTCTTAAGTTTTGTCTGAATACCAGTTATTTATATTTTTGTTCTTTGTGTCTTATCATAAATGTTACAAAAGTACAAAGTATTTCTAGTAATTCTTCATAAAAAATAAAGAATATAAACACACAAACGAATATGCAGAAAAACGCAAGCTTTCACGCAATGGGCTCAATTCTGAAAGCATTACCGCATTCGGTAATGCAAAAATACCACTGATTTTATGAAACATCAAGAAGTTTTAAACCAGGATGATACCAGTTATTGGCTAACTCAAAATGAATAAAAATAAGCAAGCTTTCGGCCTTGCAGCCTTCGTCTGGCTTATATCCTGTTAGTTTGCAAACTGGTGTAACAGACAGCTTTATACATGCAACATCAAAAGGGAAAACAGATATTTTTTCAAGCATAAATACATGTCATTAAGATGCCTAAATTCACACAGACCATCGACCTGGGGTTAGAGGTTGTTAGCTAAGATAAGGATCCTTGTTTACTCCCTGCTCACAGACCTGGGATTAGGATTGACCCAGAGGTATCGTAAATTCTTAGTTCACAAGTTCAGCTATAATGGCGGAGAAAGTTCAAATATCATCAGTCTCATACCAATATAGAAAGTTGTTGTCCTTATTCAAACCATTCTGCACAGCTTTGAACCAATTTATAAATCTTGTTTCTGCTATCGATCATTTGACGTTTTGAAGCCACCCTTCAGGGCAGTGACACGAAGATCATCCATGCTGTATCCGTTGGACCGAAATGCTGTGTCCGTTGGACCGAAAGTGTGTAGCAACTGGGAGTCCAGATTTGGTATCATTAATAGTGTGCCTGTGTCCATTCATATGTTTGCGCAGAGTTTGTCCAGTTTTAGGCAGTTACTGCATGGAAAAGTGAAGTTACCGAGCAGTGAGGTAAAATCCTCCTTAAAAGTCAGTAAATGTAAATTCTAAAAGATAAGAGCATTCAGTTACACAGGCAAAAATATTTGCTTTTTAAGACCAGCTCTTATCTGCCGGTAACTTCCTCTTATCCATGCGATAAGCTGTGTAGCTAGTGGGAGGCAGGAGAGGGAAAAGAGTTTCCTTCATTAATTCCTGGCTGCTGAGGCTGCGCTGGGAGCCGTGGATATCTGCAGAGTTAAGACAGTTGTAAAGCAGTCTCCTGCCGGGCGCTGTGGTGTCTCATTACACCTATGCCCACTGTGTGCTTCTGGCTGATCCTCCGTGCTCCTCCTCGCTGATTGGCCTAATAGGAGACAGCGTAGCACGGAGGGGGATGGTGGAGAGCGGCTACTGCTCAGAGCTGCTGGTGCGTGGATGTGACATCGCAGCCCCGATACTGTCTGCCCATCAGCCAGGAGGATCAGTGAGTTGCGGAAGGCATACCCCTCATCCCCTCCCTCCCTCACTGCACATGTTTGCGTGGATAAATACCGCACTAGGAGAAAGCTTTCAGAATAGTTAAAAAAAAATCAGAAATACTGAATGCTGTATTTTTCCTCATGTAATATTATTTTACAGGGTGGCCTTTCAGAATTGAGCCCAATGGAGTGTATTTTGAGTGTGTTGTGTTGCGTACATGCGTTTTGCTTGCATTTTACTACGTTTGCAGTTCGCACATATGAATCACAAGTGCGTTTTTGTGCGTTTCTGATAAGCAGTTTATGCAAATTTTTGGGTATGTGGCCAGTATGAAAACACATTTTCGATGTCCTCTCTGGCATATCAAGTCAACAGGTAGAGGGAATACTTGGTTTTTATACAAAAAAATGCATAAAAAATTCCAATAAAAATGCAATAAGATGCTATACCTCTGTATCACCATTGACATACACTATATGCTTTTAGATGCGTTTTGGAAAAACATGCAGCAAGTTCTGTGTTTCAAAAACGCACATTGCAGAACGCAAATAAATGCGTTTTTCGTGCAGCTTATTGATTTACATTATGCGTGTTAACGCTAACGTTTTACACAGAGCTAGCGTTTCTGCCTAGTGTATTCCTACCCTTCATCCCCATCCATTGTGCATTGCCATCAGGTAATGCAACCACTTGGAGGGGGGATGCTGCCTAATGGGAGTCACTGACTACTTGGAAGGGGGATGATGCCTACCTGGAGAGGGTGCGGGCTGCCTAATAAAGGTCATAACAGCATTTCGGTAGTTGTTTTTGACCAGAGGTGCCTTGAAAAAAAATTCAAAGCCCTTAAAGGAATACTTAAGTCAAAAAAAAAAAATGACATTTACTCACCTGGGGCATCCCTCAGCACCCCGAAGCTGGATGGTGCCCTCGCAGCCCCGCTCCGATCGTCCTGTCCCCGCCGGCGGCTACTTCCGGTTCGGCGACAGCCGCCGACAGGCTGGGAACGCGGCTGATTTTCCGCGTTCCCAGCCGCTGCTATCACTCTCTATGCTGCTATAGCGTATATATATACGCTATAGCAGCATAGAGAGTGATAGCAGCGGCTGGGAACGCGGAGGGATGCCCCAGGTATATATATACGCTATAGCAGCATAGAGAGTGATAGCAGCGGCTGGGAACGCGGAAAATCAGCCGCGTTCCCAGCCTGTCGGCGGCTGTCGCCGAACCGGAAGTAGCCGCCGGCAGGGACAGGACGATCGGAGCGGGGCTGCGAGGGCACCATCCAGCTTCGGGGTGCTGAGGGATGCCCCAGGTGAGTAAATGTCATTTTTTTTTTTTGACTTAAGTATTCCTTTAAGGCTTTGAGAACCGCTGACCTAGGAGAAATCATGAAGTGAATAAGGGATAATTGACTCCAATATCTTTTAACTGGTCCGGTGGTATCTTGCACCAGTGTGTTAGCAGCAAGTCCTTTAAAGGGAACTTGAAGTGAGAGGGATATGGTGGCTGCCATATTTATTTCCTTTTAAGCTGTACCAGGTGCCTGGCTGTCCTGCTGATCCTCTGCCTTTAATACTTTCAGCCATAGACCCTGAACAAGCATGCAGCAGATCAGGTGTTTCTAACAGTATTGTCAGATTTTACTAATTAGCTGCATGCTTGTTTCTGGTGTTATTCAGACACTACTGCAGCCAAATAGATCTGCAGTACTGTCAGGCAACTGGTATTGTTTAACAGGAAATAAATGTGGCAGAATCCATATAATTCTCACTTCAGGTTCCCTTTAAAGGACACCTTAGGCGAGAGTGGTATGGAGGCTGCCATATGTATTTCCTTTTAAACAATTTGGATTGCCTGTCTGTACTGCTGATCCTCTGCCTCTAATACTTTAGGACATAGACTATGAACTAGTATGCAGGTCAAATATTTGACTGGATGTGCCACATTAGTTTTTTAGGTTATTTAGACACTGCTGATGCCAGAAAAAAAACCGCAGAATGCCAGAACTGGTTTTCTTTAAAAAGAAATAGACATGTCAGCCTCCATATGCCTTGACCAAGAGGCATCTGACCGAATCTCATCAGAGTGAGATCTGTTGGCTACCCATACACCACAGACTGATTCCTGATCGATTTCAGCATGAAATCTTTTGGAAATTGGTCTAGTGACACCTCCGTCGCTGTCCCCCCAAATGTTATAGGCTTGTGTCAAATCCACTACTTAATTTTTCTTGACCTACATGCCTTTTAAAATTGTAAGGTTTATACATACCCAGGTATATAACACTAAGGGTCCTGTTACAGTTCATCTTCTGCATTCCATTGCAATGGATAATATCGTAACGTGATGCGATTATATTTCAATGGTACATTCACGTAGCTTGTGATGCAGAGAATTCCATTAGAGTAACATATTATTCTGTGCATTTCCTGGACAACATGTTTATAGTGGCAATGAAGCATCATTTCTATGTACTGTACTCACCAAGATAAGTGTACCTTTTTCTAAGAACTTCTTTGTAGTGTGTGCTGGACTTCCTAAGAGTTATTATACAGTACAAAGTAAGGGGTTGTTATGGCTGCGTATTTGAAAAAAGGGCATCCTGAACTTTTGGGCACTTGCTAATGCCGTTAGCAGAATATTGGTAATATTCTGAAATCACTCTACCTAACCTTACTCTCACACTAACGCTCTCTCTACCTACTCCATACACTAACCCACCGTTACCTAAGCCTAACAAGAATCTGCTCCTAAGCCGTACCTGCCCTCCCCCATTCTAACACTAGCATTTGCTAGCATCTGCGTTGCTATTGGTCCCTCAACCATCGCGGCGCTTCGACTACATACTATATATGCTACGCTTCCAGTGCCCAAATTGTCCACTGGGGTTGGCTTTAGCCACAATTAAAATTGTGGTCCATGGCAGCGCCAAAACCTCTTCGCGGCCAAAGGTGTCCATATTTCCTACTTTAAATTTAGAACTGATCCATGGCTAAAGTATCTAGTAAAATGCAAAAACTGCATTTTATAATTGAAATTTTACTATTGCATGCAAACATGACATGTATGATATACACTAGAATTCCTTTAAAGTAAACTTCAATTGACCTGACGAAGTAGTTTACTATATCAGAAGTAGTCATGTATTTTATATTCATACAGGTGCATGTTTGGGACCTGGAACCAGAGGTTTGCTATATCAGAGTTTACTATAACAAGATTCTAGTGTACATTCATAGAAATCCTTTATATCCTAAAGCAAGCCAATTGGATAGATCGTGATCTACCGGTTAATCCCACACAGCCTGTGTGAGTGACATGTGTTGCACTCTCTTTTACTTGGATGAGCTTAGGGCCATATGCTGTCCTGAAGTTTTGCATAGCAGTGTACAGGATTCTGATGTTGCACGATGGGGAGCCATACATCTAAAAGCATTATGTGCTACTGCTGATTACAATTTTGCCAGACACTGAGCATGATATTGCATGATTATTGTAAGCATGATACTGGGGCTCTATTTGGGCAAGCACTGTTCTATTTGGCTTACTGAGGAGGGCTCTATGATATGTACAGGGGTTGGACAAAATTTAATGGAAACACCTAACATTTTGGCATCATAATCTTTGAACATGTTTTAAGCAATCAAAACTTGACATATGTTAATTTTTTTTTGTTTATTATTTTTGTTATTTGATATGTTGAATTAAAATAATTGTTTTTTTACAGATATTTAAACCAAAGTTGGTTATAATTTATAAAAATGGCAGATCTTTCAGACTTTCAAAGAGGCCAAATTGTTGGTGCTTGTATGGTAGGCTCTGCTGTAACACAAACTGCCTGAATGCTTGGCATTTCAAGAGGTACTGTCTCAAAAGTAATGACTACCTTTGAAAGCAAAGGAAAAACATCCTCAGCAAAGCACAGTTGTGGCCGAAAGTCAAAGTTGTCTGAGAGAGACCGTCTGACTCTAAATCGAATTGTTAGAAAAGCTCGGAAAAACACCTACAGAACCCAGTTTCCACAAAAACTGTTCGTCGGGAGCTGCACAAATCTGGATTCCACAGAAGAACTGCAATTAGAAAACCTCTGTTCTCAAAGACAAATGTTTCAAAGCGTTTAGAGTGGTAGAAACCACCAGAATTGGTCACTCAAGCAGTGGAAAAATGTGATTTTTCTCTGACGAATCATCGTTTACCTTATTGCCGACCTTTACGTTTAAGTTTACGTTTTGGAGACAGCCGAAAGAAGCATTTCATCCAGACTGCCTTTTCCCAACCGTAAAACATAGTGGGGGTGCTGTGATGATTTGGGGTGCTATTTCTTGGAAATTCGCCAGGCCAATGATTTCCCTTCATGGAAGAATTAACAGCCGAGACAATTTAGGAATTTTGGGCAACGAAGTTCATCCTGTGGTTCAAGAACTGTTTCCGGAGGGTAATGCCATCTTTCAAGACGATAATGCCCCAATCCATACAGCTAGAATTGTTAAAGTATGGTAGGAGGAACTCCAACAGAAGGAAGGTCCGCACCAATTCACCACGAATCCTCTTTATTGTTAGGACGTATCCAGTATTAAAACATCACATCTCAAGCTGACATGTTTCGGACCTACTGGTCCTTAATCATAGCTGAGTTCACATGGAAAACCTTTGACACATTAATACACACCCGGCCTAAAGCTCCACCCCCCGCCCACCTCCATGGGGGCGGTCTCACCCCGGAGGGCGGAGCCAGGATACAGGTCAGTTCTGAAAGGTGCATGAAATTTAAAACAATACGACAAAGTGTCATTGTACATGATAAAACAGAGTAAAAAAATGTCAAAAAATTGTTCTCATAAATGAGATCAATAAAAAGAGTAAAGCAGTAGTACAGGCAGACACTGGAAAACAGAGAGAAATAAAGGGAATACACACCATCATAAGCCAATAGAGGGATAAATGAGGTCACTGTGTTGTGAGACTCACGTCCCACCTAGCATTCAAGCCTCGAGGGGCTCTAGTGTCCAATTTAAATATCCACATAGCTTCTCTCCTAAGTAAACACCTGTAAAGATCCCCACCCCGTTTGGATGGAAACACTCTCTCTATGCCCTGGAATTGGAAGCCAGTCATATTCCCACTATGTACCTCCCTGAAATGTTTCGCAACATTAGAGACATTGGTGGTAAGCCACCCTTGTCCCAGGTAGTGTTCCGCTACCCTTTGCCTAAGCGGCCTAGTAGTACATCCAACATACTGAATGGAACATACACTACACGTGATTAGATAAATCACGTCCTTGGTTCCACAATTGATAAACTGTTTGATTGGAAAACTACGGCCGCTAACGGAAGAGACAATAGATCTTGTTTTCGTATGCACATGGCAGTATCGACATGTAGAAACACTGCATCTAAACGAACCTGTCAGGGAAAGCCACGTGTTTGGGTGTTGTGTTGATTCAAACATGCTTGGGGACAAAAGTTTGGCAAGAGTAGGTGCCCGTCGGCTGGCCATTCTGACACCTTCATTGATGATCGGACGTAGGCCTGCATCAGCCTTGAGTATGGGTAAGTACTTAGTGACAATGCCTATGACCTCTTTGTACTCTGACGAAAAGGTGGTTACAAATGTGGGTTTCGGACTAGTGGCCCCCCTAATTGAGGTAGCATGTACCAGATCTGATCTGGGTCGAGAGGATACTCTCGACCTACCTCTTTTTATGGCCCATTTAGGATAGCCTCTGTCACAAAGTCGTGCCTCCACAATATCAAGTTCCTTAATCAAATCACCTTCTTCTGAGCAGTTACGTTTCGCTCTACTAAATTCTCTGACTGGAATGCCCTTTATGGTGTGGGCTGGATGACAACTGTTAGCTCTTAAAGTGGAATTTCCACTACACGCCTTTCTATAGGTGATTGTGCTAACCCTTCCGTTGTTGGGGTTTCCCCTTAACTCAAGGTCCAAGTAGTTGATGGAAACCTTCTCATATTCAAATGTGAACTGAAGATTCAGCTCATTGGCGTTAAAATGCTCCACCAAAAACTGGACACTACAGGGGCTACCCTTCCACACCAATAGCAAATCATCAATGTACCTCCCGTACCACACAACATCCTCCATGAGGCCGCAACCACCCCCAAAGACATGGCTCTCCTCCCACCATCCCATGTATAGATTAGCCAGGGACGGGGAGAACTTTGCTCCCATGGAGGCGCCACGTCTCTGGAGGTAGAAGCGGCCATCAAACATGAAGTAGTTGTGGGCCAGGAGGTGACAGACAGAGTCCAGAATGAAAGTCTGGAGGTCCAGAGAATAGTCTGAGTACTTCCCCAGATGAAACTCCAAAGCTTGTAGGGCAAGATTATGAGGAATACATGAGTAGAGAGATTTTACATCAATTGTAATCCAAGCATATTCTGATCTCCACTCAAAATCCTCAATACTGGCCAATAGATGTTTGGAATCTTTTATGTAGCCTGGGAGACGCTTCACCAGAGGCTAGAGCATGGAGTCCACCCAACTACCAAGGCGCTCGCCCAGAGAGCCAATCCCGGCCACAATTGGCCTGCCCTCCGGACGAGCGCCTTGTTTGTGAATCTTCGGTAAATGATGGAAAATTGGTATAGTTGGGTGCTGGACACCCAAATACTCCACAAGCCTCCGGTCAAGGACCCCCAGGCTCTCACCATATGACAAAAGACTAGACAACCTGCTCTGGAATTCTGAGGTCGGATCATTCCTCAGAGTCTCATATGTGTCACTGTCATTTAACTGTCTCAGAGCCTCTTCTCGGTAACTGACGCTGTTTAGTACTACCACTGCGCCGCCCTTGTCCGCATTGCGGATAACAATATCCTTATTGTTCTGTAGACTCTTAAGGGCGCGTGCTTCATCTCGGCTAAAGTTTGGAATAGTGGTAGATAGGGGATTCTTAGCTAAATGCAAAAGGTCTCTCTCCACGAGTTCCTGAAAAGTGTCCACATGAGTCGTGCGTGCAGACACCGGGTAGAAATCGGGATTGGCTGCTCTGATTGGCTTAACATCATCTAGGGTAACCAGGGGATTGCTATCGGACAACAGACTATCCATTGTCCATCTAGCACATGTATCCTGAAAGTTACCTATATCAGGTATGCCCACAGTGCTGCCAGCCGGTCTCCACTCTGGTTGATCAGCATCATCCCCAAAATGTTTGCGTAAAAGGATTGACCTCACAAATCGATTTACATCGAGAAGAGTGGTAAATACGTCAAAATGGTGGGTGGGGGCAAAAGACAGACCTTTGGATAGAACCTTTATTTCAGACTCGCTAAGAACATAATCAGACAAATTCACCACATTTCCACTACCAGGCAGGAGGAACGTTCTAATGAAGTTGAGCATCTCATCTGGCCACCACAATCCCCAGACCTCAACATGATTGAACATTTATGGTCGTTATAAGAGATTCAAGTAAGAAGTCGATTTCCGCCGCTATCGTCTCTAAAGGAAGTGGAGGGTGTTTTAACTGAAGAATGGGCTAAAATTCCTTTGGAAACAATTCACAATTTGTATGAATCAATACCTCGGATAATTGAGGCTGTAATTGCAGCAAAAGGTGGACCTACACCATATTTAAATATATTTTGTTGATTTTCAAGGTGTTTCCATTATTTTGTCCAACCCCTGGTATCTCATTGACTTGGCAGCTTGTGGTAATCGCTAATGGACTACCTCTGTGCATGTGCTGCAGTTGTGGCTTGTGGTAATCGCTGATGGACTGCCGCTGAGCATGTGCTGCAGTTGTGGCTTGTGGTAATCACTGATGAAGGGCCTCTTGTGCATGCGCTGCAGTTGTGGCTTGTGGTAATCACTGATGGACTGCCGCTGTGCATGTGCTGCAATATGGCTTGTGGTAATCACTGATGGACTGCCGCTGTGCATGTGCTGCAGTTGTGGCTTTTGGTAATCACTGATGGACTGCCGCTGTGCATGCGCTGCAGTTGCGGCTTGTGGTAATCACTGATGAAGGGCCTCTTGTGCATGCACTGCAGTTGTGGCTTGTGGTAATCACTGATGGACTGCCGCTGTGCATGTGCTGCAATATGGCTTGTGGTAATCACTGATGGACTGCCGCTGTGCATGTGCTGCAGTTGTGGCTTTTGGTAATCACTGATGGACTGCCGCTGTGCATGTGCTGCAGTTGTGGCTTGTGGTAATCACTGATGGACTTCCGCTGTGCATGCGCTGCAGTTGTGGCTTGCATTTGTAGGTAGATTCTACCTGGTAGATAATTTTCAATTCGTCATTTTCTAAGTAACCCGCAAGCTGAAAAAGTGTGAGCACCTCTGTCCTAAACAATGGATTGCACTTGTAACAGACGTTCAAACACATACAATAAGTAACCACCAGATGGCAGTGTATAACTGGCTATGGCCCTCTGTAAATCAAGCATACTTTCAAACTAAGAAATTACAATTAAAAGGAATCGTATAGAAACAAAATCGAGCATACTTTCAAACTAAGAAATTACAATTAAAAGGAATCATACAGGAAAAAAAATGTAACAGAAAAGAATAGAAGAAAACAACACTTATGTACAAATTCTGTTTATGGTGTTCTCAACTTTTTGCGCCTCTGACAGTGCTACGCAATTGCAAGAATTCAAAATATTATAGACATGCATAAGGTCTGCTTCTCCTTGGCATGTCTTCACAATCAGTGGAGAGGACCTGAACAAGCACCCTTGACCTTCTCTTACTGACTCCTAGAAAGTTTAGAATAAAGACGATAGTATTAATTGGCTTGTTGATGTTGTCTGTTACGAGCCTCAGTTTACTATTCTACTGATTTACTGACTCTGTGATGATAAAGCACTGTAGCTTGGCTTATAAGATTAGTTAGATGCAACTTATCACTTAACAAAAACAATAGCCAAACATCTTCACTTCAGAAGAAGATGACATGCAGGTACTCGTAGTAGAGGCCTGCAGCGGGTCGGGTACCCGCGGGTAACCCGAAATGCGGGTTGGGTTCGGGTACCCGAATTTAAGGTGTGGGTCGGGTGCGGGTAGTGAGTTGCGAGTGTGGGTAGCGGTCTGCGGGTGCGCGTCGCGGGTAGTGAAAGCAAGCATGTAAACCTTTAGCTTTGGTTTGTGTCTAAAAATAGGTTTTATTAACTTTACAGCTCAATGTTACTTTAAATGTGTACTTTAGAAGAAAATGTAGCGGGTCGGGTGTGGGTAGCGCTTCTGCAGGTCGAGTTGCGGGTATCCAATTCACCAGAAAGCGGGTCGGGTGAGGATAGCGGATGCGGGTCGGGTATGAAAAAGTAGACCTGCGCAGGCCTCCAACTCGTGGATCACACATTGGCGGCACTTTCTTCCAGAATTATTTGATAGCAAAAAGTATTTTTTCACATCCACAAAATGAATTTACAAACATCACTACAAAGATTTTAATGTATGCAAAATATTCCTCAAGGCAAAGTGTCTACGCAAGTAATTTTAACTTAGTTTGGTGAATACACTCCATAGTTTCATCTCATAGTGATCCTTGTTAGCCATTACTTGCTGTGCCCGCCCCTCACCCCCTCAGATAATCAGCTGAAGGGAGAAGGGCCTTATCTCATAATGTTTCTGTGTATTACTAATGCTGTATTCGCCAACTACCCAGTCATGCGTACTTAGTACCAGATGTGTTACAGTATACAGCTGTGTTTTGGTCCATCACACCCTTGTTTGTCCATGTAGCTTGTTTGTAAATTATTTATTTCTACAGCACCACAAAAGATGAAAAGTAAATAGAAGCCAAAATATTATCTGGCTTAGGAAACATTTCTGATAAGGTTATAGTGCTGAAAAGTTCAAAGAATTATTACTTTTTTGTTTGTTTGTTTTTGCAGCTTACTAGAGCAGATTTTACATCCGACTGTAATGGCTGCAATTTGCAATACAGTGTTATAAATTCAGCCGTTAAAATAAAAACAATATACTTCTATGTTACTAATGTTCTATTTGCCATAAATACTACACATACAATTATTTATCTCATACAACAGTTCAGGTTTGCTTTATCGAGAACCCAAAGTGAACCTTGGGTCAAAAGTTAAATACACATCTAAGGAGAGGGAAGTCTTTGGAGGCGTACGAGAGGTATCGGCGCTGGAGACTTGGGTGCAGGATTCAGCCGGTATATGGCTGATCCTGCTGCCGCACAAGTCCCGGCCATATTAAATACTATTCCCCTACAGGCCGCCATGGATAGTGGGGGAATGAAATAATTTGGCTTCCAGCAATTGCTGGAAGCCGAATTATTATGTTTTAAAAGTAACTTCAGCTCCATCTTCTGGCGGCGCTGAAGTTACTCCCTGTGTGCTGCTATAGCCGTAATTCCTATTACGGCCTATGGTGGCGCCGGCTGCACCCAAATCTCCTGCGCTGGTTTCAGCATGTTCACTTTGGAGGCCCTCCAAGACCTCAACCACTGCCCCGACCGCCTGTATATTGTAACCACTCTCCTCTTTTTGCACGATCAGCTCCAACTTACTGCGCAGGTGCAGCCATGTTCCTGCAGACACAGCAGGGCCGCGCTTATGCTTGAAGAGGAGCACGGTCACAAGCATGCAATCCAACAAGAATGTGTCAGATTCCTTTGGGAGGTCTACACTCAGCAACAATGGATGTGGTGGCATGGTAACCCTGATCACTGTTTCTCAAACTTGTCTTTGTAACTCCCCAATGGTTCTTGTTTTACAGGCATCCTCACCTATGCACAGGTGAGGTAATTGGTGGCACATCTAGGTGGATTCCATGTAGCTGAGGCACTAATTACCCCCTACCTGTGCATAGGTGAGGTTGCCTGAAAAACCTGCACCATTTGGGAGTCTCGAGGACAAGTTTTGAGAAAAGCTGCTCTAGAGGATCCAGACGCCTCTCTCTTCCTAGGAAAGTATTTAACTGGCTGCTGATTTTTAGTAGGAAAAAAGTATTATGAACCATTTTTTATGACTACAACAGCAACTCATTGATGGTCTCCAATGAGAAAGCGACAGTAAGCCAACTATTTGGTTTACTATAAAGATGTGGACTAATGTACTTACCTCAGAAAACAGAATACATTTTTCTAACAAGGATTTGAAAGGTCGCTAATGCTCACTACTAAAGCTTTGAGTCCGCCAGGAGAAAAGCGCGAAATAAATGTTGTTTTGTCTTGTCTTGTAAAGTCGATAGTACATGATTGAAAGTATTATTTTAAGAAATTGTCCATTCTTTTAGCAACACTACATATAAACTATTATTATTTATTGTATTTATAAAGCGCCAAAATATTACCCAGCGCTGTACAATAGATAAACTGGTTAAAGCGGGATTGTCACCATAAAAATCACATTTCAAGAGCAACTGGTCTGAGTGTATTAAAGAGAAACTCCAACCTAGAATTTAACTTTATCCCAATCAGTAGCTGATACCCTCTTTTACATGAGAAATAGAATGCTTTTCACAAACAGACCATCAGGGGGCGCTGTATGACTGATTTTGTGCTGAAACCCCTCCCACAAGAAGCTCTGAGGACCGCGGTACTCTGGGCAAACTGCCACAATGTAACAATGTTCACAGACAGGAGTTAGCTGTTTACAGCTGTCTCTAACAGCCAAAACAGCTAGGAGCAGCTACATAACCTGCCCACAGTAAACATGTCACCATGTAATAAATGTCAGAATGTAAATCGGGGAGAGGAAAGATTTTACAATGAGCAAACACTAACTAAATCATTTATACATAAATATGGTAAAAAATGAAGCACTTTTTTTACTACATTATTTTCACTGGAGTTCCTCTTTAAGTGATAAAGGTGCTAATCCTGCATTCAAAACTTGCAAAACTTTTTTCCTGCTGTCATGGTTTGGAGTTATTACATACTATAGGAACACTGGCCCCTTTAATTGCCATTTCCAAACAGCTGCATGCTGGGGGATCTTTTTATCTATAATATAATCCTCCTCTTCCCTTTATTTCCCCCTCCTTCTAATGACAAAGACAGTGCACTTCTTAGAATAGACATCAGTGGGAGTGTCTGAAGACTCTGGGAGGAGGGCAATTAACGAATACACAATTAGCAGGAGAAAAAAAAGTGAGAGAGGAAATGTCAGGATTGGCTTTATTCAAAGGTAACCAAGATGGAAACTGTCTAAATTAGGATTCTCTGCTTTTCCTTTATAAAATTCACAGGAATCATAACTTAAAGAGAATCTGTACTGTGAAAATCATACATAAATTAAAGTACCAGCCTGTTTGTTGTCTTCTCCTAGCCCCCTGTGTGACATTTGCGCCGCTCTCGCTGCTTTCCTGGTGATAAAATCACTGTTTTATTCTTCTTCTTTTTTTTTTGTAAACAATGAAGATGGCTGCCAAACAGGAAATACATCATCAGAGCAGGTGCACGCTTGCAAAAGCTCCTCTCAAATGTGACTTGATTGCTGGAATGTTACTCCCATGTGTTGCCTTAGCTGCTTGTCTGAGCTCTGCACTGATCTCTTTGCACTCACAGCTGTTTGAAATGTCTAAGCTCCAGAGCCTTGCTGGCTGTGAGCAGAGTCAAACCTGTGACTCATGCACACGCAGGGGGCGTGCATAACTTCTCCCTATCACAGCAGAGACAGTGCATTCCTCTTTGGCTCGACAAGCTTTGACAAGAAAAGATTAGCTCTATTACAGAGACAGTGCAACTAGAAAAGGCTGCAGTAATCCAGACCACATTAAAACAGGCATAGGAACGTATAGGATAGAAGAAATGAGGCCGAAAATGTTGTTACAGTCTCTTTAAACAGTGCTATACATCTGTCATGTAAGTAGAACTGGCATTTATCTACTTATATATGTGTTTTTTATTTCTAGGTTAGCATGGGTGTCACTTGTTCTTTAACAAAGTGGGACATACAAGGAGCACAAAACAAGAAACAGGACCATGCAGGTTTGAATGTCTTTAGTAACGATAGTTCAGTATCTTTGGTAGAAATAGATCAAGTCCGATTTAGTCTGTGAGAGCGGTGCCCGACAGTGAGGGTGCATGATTAAGCTGGAAATGCTAGGGGGAGGGCCCTGCCAGAGACTTACAACCTGAAGGATGTGGTTAGAGACACAATAGGTGCATCTGTTTAGAGGATGCTCAGTAGACCATATTATGGTATTGATGAGGGGGGTAGGCGAACTTGAAAAGGTGAGTCTTGAGGGCTATTTTATACAATACAATACAATAACATTTCTATAGCGCTTTTCTCCTATAGGACTCAAAGCGCTTAGGCTCTCTCAGATTCAGTAATTAGTAAGATGAAGTATTCACACAACAAAAGTTATATTTCTGCAAATGCCAGACTGAACAGGTGGGTTTTCAGTCTGGATTTAAACACGTCCAGGGATAGGGCTGTCCTGATCTGTTGAGGTAAGGAGTTCCAAAACGTAGGGGCAGCATGACAGAAGGCTCTGGGACCAAAAGTTTCTAAGTGGACTCTGGGTATGACTAGATTATTAGAACCTGTGGATCTGAGAATGCGGGGATTGCTTCGCAGCTGTAACATATCTTTCATGTATCCAGGGCCCAGATTATTCAGGGATTTAAATGTCAGTAGGCCGATCTTGAATAGGACCCTCCATTCTATAGGTAGCCAGTGAAGGGAATGCAGGACTGGCGTTATGTGGCAGTGACGGGGTTGGTTGGTTAGCAGTACTATTTTGAAGGTATTAAAGTTGGGGGCATGTCTGATGGCCGGTGGGAGAGATTTCAGAGGGTGGGGGCAGCCCTAGTGGAGTCTTGCAATCTCGCATGGGACTGACAAGTGCGTGGTGCAACACACATAAGATTTGCCAGGAGACTACACTTTATCACTTTAAGGTCATCATGGCCTTACCTGTGACAAATGCTGCTCATTTGAAGCCTGCTGTCTTGGGCCCTGCTGGTGGTTCAGGCTGAGTAGAAAGAAGTATGATAGGCTGAGCAATGGCAGCCTGTCACCAATGACACCAACCTCTGGATGTCATAAATAGAAAGCAATTATGAAAACATTATTTTTGTTTGAAAATTGTCAGGTAAAAAGCAAGTTATGATTCTAAATGACCATACTCATCTCATTAGGAAGGCTCTGGTTGCTGGCCCCATTTCCCCCAGTATTTTGGTAAAGTGTCTCCTTCCAGTGATTTGCCTGCTCCTGCGCGTCTGCTAATCTGTTCTGCTTTGTACCATATTACTGTAGTCAGGATCGTCAAGCGAGGACAATACCGAAGAAGACTGTCAGAATAATTCATAGTCGCCACTAGCAGGATGGAAATGAAGGGTGAGTGCCAATGCCTGCATTTTGACTGCACAACATATACCTGCATTGGAGGAAGAGAGGGGATCGGAGTGGCGCCTGCATCTGAGTACTTATAGACTGCAGGGAAGGGAGCGCTGCAGCGGCATCTCTGTATCGGGAGCGAGGAGGAGGGGTCAGTCAGGGAGGGAAGCCGCCTCTCACACATAAGGTGACTGTAGGTACACGCCTACAGTGCCTTTGGGGTATCCGCCTCTGACTGTAGTGTTAGTCATATTATTATTATTATTAGTCATTTATATTGGGGAGGTTAGTGTTAGGAGTAGGTGGGAGAAGGTTATTGTTGGGAATATATAGGGAGGAGGGTAGTGCTAAGAGTAAATGGGGGTAGGTTAGTGTTAGGAGTAGATAGAAGAGATTAGTGTTAGGCATAGGAAAGAGCAATGTTAGGAGCAGGTGGGGGGAGGTTAATGTCAGGCATATGTGAGTGGAAGGATAATGTTTAGAGTAAATAAGAGTAGGTGGGGAGGTTAGTGTTAGGCATATATAAATGGGAGGGGAGTGATAGGAGTAGATATGGGGAGGTTAGTGTTAGTAGCAGATAGGAGAGGGTTAGTGTGGAAATTAGGGTACAGAGGTTGATAGGAATATTGGTATAACTACCAATATTCGACTATCAGGAATCGGGGATGGTAGAATACCAGTAAAATTTTACTATCGGTATTACCTCATTTTTTCCAGACACCCCGACCCCTGTTAAAAGTACACGTCTGCCAAACTCCAGCATTTTCGACTATTGGGCTAGCTGGGTTAGTTAGGAGTAGATAATGGGAGGTTAGTGTCAGGAGTAGGCCAGTGTTAGTAGCAGATAAGGGAAGGTTATTGTTAGCATTAAGGTACATGGGGTCATAGTAGAATACTGATTTTCTACTATCGGGGATAGACGAATATCAATAAAATTACCAATATTCTGCTATAGGGGACAATACATTATTGATAAATTTACTGATAACCTGCTATCTGTATTAACGGCACCATTTTCTTACTTTTTCCTTGCGCTCCTAATGAATATATTGGGGGGGGGCCTTGAACAGGGGAAGTGCAATTATGTTTTCAGGGGCTCCACTGTAATGTCTTCCAGGTTTACATCTCTTTAGAAGGATGTGTGATGATGTGACAAGGGAGAAGTTGTCCTCACAGAAGTTCTGTTTGCGCTTCACTGCTTGCATTTTGAACAGTATTAGAATGCTGAACCACACAACATAAGTCCCTCATACAGAGACTGCTGTTTAGTCTTTCAGCTAGACTACTTAAAAAAAAAAACCTTGTTTGATACAGAAAATGTAACGTTTACTGTACATATGCTACCTTCTAATCTAAGCGAATAAATGGTGTATTTAGAATTGTGCCTATACAGAAATCAAATCAGAAGACAGGGAAGAAGGCAAGATAGAGGGGGTGGTGATCACACAGACTGAGCGTAATACTTTGTAGTAAAAGTGGGTTACACAGAGAAACAATACAGAAACATCCATATAACTATAATAGGTAATTGGCTGCAGCATGTTACAGTATAAAAATCCCTCAAAAGAAGCAATGGAAATTGCAAAATCTACTAAAAGATGGTTTGAAAAAACATTGTCCTCTGTAAGAAGAAATGTGATTATTTGGATATAAAGCATCTAGTTGTGAGTGACTACAATCTGCACTCTTCCAAGGATCCACAAAACTTCAGAGGCCCCACAGGGAGGCCCTTTGTGGTTGGGAAAAATTCACTGTCAGTGAGAATATCGAAGTATGCGAATTTGCATTTATTTGAAAGTGTAAAGAATCTGCCTTTATAAACATTGCTGGAGACACATGCTGTGTGTTACTGAACATATAGCGGCTGGGGCACTATTACTTGGTTACAAGTAATCTAAACAACTTAGCGAAATGTTATTAAAGTACAGGACTTCTCTGGTAAAACAATGCTTTTTGGAATAAGAATCATTATTGTCCTCAGAAAAGAGTCTCTGGCAAGCATTGCCAAGCTAATGCAGCTGTGTTTTATAGGCAGATAGGGGAGGTGTGTAGAGCACTATGATCAGGAAGATTGCTTATGAGGACAGGTACATCTATGATTCTTTTCTGATATGTGTTGGGATGGAAAATGAAACTACAAACTTCTTTAATTGGATGATGTGGAATATAACTTGCAGTTCAGTCTGTACATCAGTAATGTTTTGGATCTTAGGCTAAGTTCACATATTCAGATGACAGGAGGTGAGGTCCTCCCCTTTCAACACTTACCACTGTCTGTCCAATGTTCACGTAGTCCAGTATTTCCCGGACTCTGTAGGCCATTCACCACATGTGCAGATTATTTTGGGAGCCCTCAGTCACCAGGGGTACCACAAATTCCCACGTTACATAACGCCAATGACAAACGACTGTAGGATAATGTCCTTTTATTGACTCATTGCTGCAAAGAGACATAACAACTGCCCCCATGACTACCATGGGGGGGGGGACGGCATGCAGAATAGTGCTGTATAGGGAGCAGTGTAATATTTACCTGCTCCAGCACTGCTGCTCTCCTCCATGCATCACAGCCACACACTCTCTGCTGCCATTCGCCGGCTCCTGATTACATGACCAATGCGAGTCATGTGATAGGGACCCAGGGAATGGCAGCATAGAGCAAGTGGCTGCTGGGAAACAAGGAGGAGACCCACAACACATAAAGCAGGTAAATATCTCCCTTTTCCCTGTGCTACTCAGCAATGTCTTGAGTGCCATGTCGGATCAGGATGACCGGGGGGAGCGAAGCAGAAGATTATTGGTTACGGTGGGGAGAACTTGGAGTCCAAGTGACAATTTTGGTGTGGGGAGGGGTGGGGGAATGAGTTCTTGTTATGCGTCTGCTTCCTATGGTAATATTCTGCATCTTAACCACTCTTATTGTAAAGAACCCCTTTCTGAACAGGTGGTTAAATATCCTTTCCTCCATACATAGTTTTTTTTTTTTTTTTTTTGTCCTGTACTTTCAAAATTGTCCTTGGATGCAACTGTGATTGAACACACATACACTGCATCTAGAGCTGTTACAGCGCTATTTAGCTTGATGTGTAGCTACATATATACACAGCTACAAGTTAGAGATGGTAATATTTCATGCTTGCCTATTAAATGTAAAAATAAAGAAAAAAAAAATTTAGTATTGAATATGATGCAGAAAATGCTCATTCCTTAAAAATAAATGACACCTCCAGGAAAGTATTATTATGCTTGCTTATTACATTGTTTAACAGACAGTCTTGGTTACCTTCTGTAGCCGGATCATGTGCGGCCAGCGGGAGCAGACAGTGTAGTGTCCACTCCAATGGTTCGCTGTGGTCCAGTTGGATCCTGGGACAGATGTGCCATTTCCATAGGTGATATACACATCCGCCTGTCCAGGATTATCGGGGATGGCACAGAAGTGCGGCCCGCTTACCGCAAAGGATCTCACGGATCCGTTGCAGACAGACCAGTGTGAATGGCTCCTAAATATAAAATAGGAGCCTTTTGTTGTCAGTCTTGCGATGAGCAGAGAACGGACAGAAATGCCCATTCTCACCTCAAGTGGTAACACGGCCTTATTCTATAAAAACTGTAGGCTGAAAATTCTTAGTGATTATGTTTTGACTGCAACGTACTTGCACATAATCAACAGTAATTTACAGTCTTTTGTTCTGTATACAGTTTTCAGACACTGTCTCCTTCTTTGTTCTGCTGACCACTGGCTTCAGTTGATTAAACTCTCTGATATATTGCTTTTGATACATAAAATCCGGCTTGTATATTATCTTGGAAATAAATCACATTCACACAGAAGATTTAGCATTTAAGGGAAAGTCAGTAAAGGCAGTTCCCGGCATAGCTGCAAGTCCCCAGTCTGACCCTCTCTGTTCCTGGATTATGCCTCTATGCAATCACTGTCTGATCTTATCAGGTATAGTGGTAAATTGTGTATGTAATTCTTATGTTGTACCTCAACTCCTCCAGCAGATTCATCCACACCAGTACAGAATATCTCCAGACATGTTGTTTGCTTTCTATAAATGTAAATTCCTTCAGCTTGCTAATCAATACACAGCTAGCATCATATGTTAAATTAAAAGGAACCTGAGTCGAATGAAAACTTAAAAAAAAATACTACCTGATCCAGGGACAAGCCAGATCATGTAGCATTGATTACCGCCGCTCCAGTCTGCCATTTTCCTTTACTTTCCTTTCTGGAAATTTTTTTCCCATGATCCTGGGGTCACAACGCTGCAGTTCTGTGCTCTCCCCAGAGAAAGGGATGGAGGAGAGCCAGTGACTGAGAAGACTTTGATTGGTGGGGAAGTGCCTCTCCTGCAAAGGATGCCTATTTCCTGTCAACTTACCTACAAGCTGCTTGTCAATAGATTTGGGGGGAGGGAGCTAGCATGGCACAAAGTGGACACAGAAGCATGTCCTTCAGATGGTAACATGCCTCTGTTTCCCTTTGTGGCATTAACCACTTTGAATAAAGCTAGCAGAAGTCAACAAAGTACTTAGGGAACAAAGCTACTTGATGGCAGCTGTTAATTATTAATAATGATGTTAACATTTGTATAGCCCTTTTCTCCTGTTGGACTCAAAGCTCTTGAGAGCTGCAGCCGCTCAGGGCATGCTCAGTAGGCTACCCTGGAGCAATTCTCAGTCTTTCCTAAGGACTTCTTGCTGAATAGGTAACTGGCTGTCAGATATAATTTTGCCTCTCTATGAGCTATCTGGGTACTCCTGTATGAAAGGTGGTGTCTTCCACCAGTACACTTATTGGTAATGTTAAAAACACAACTTACATTGTTTGGAATATATCCCCTATGTTCATAAACAATAAATATATGTGCAAACAAATAAAATCATTGTCTCATGTATGTATGTTCTTGATACAAGATTTATAGTTCCGTAGATGAGGCAGAGTACATCATATTGTACTACATCCAGTATCTTGCTGTGCATTAAATTACTATCAGAGCAATCTACCATAGTCTGGAGAGATTGTATGAAAATATAAAACAGTTACCATAATGCATATTGCATTTATATTCCTGCAGAAACCCAAATATAATATTATTATGTATTTACATAACACTGACAGTTTCTGCAGCACTTTACAGAGTCCATACTCAAGTCAGCAACTCTCTCACAGAGGAGCTCACAATCTAATAGCCTACTGTCCTTTGTATAGTCTAAGGTATTAACCACTTGAGTACCCTGGGCTTTAACCCCCTTAAGGACCAGGCACTTTTTTTCCATTCAGACCACTGCAGCTTTCACGGTTTATTGCTCGCTCATACAACCTACCACCTAAATGAATTTTGGCTCCTTTTCTTGTCACTAATAAAGCTTTCTTTTGGTGCTATTTGATTGCTGCTGCGATTTTTACTTTTTATTATATTCATCAAAAAAGACATGAATTTTGGCAAAAAAATGACTTTTTTAACTTTCTGTGCTGACATTTTTCAAATAAAGTAAAATTTCTGTATACATGCAGCGCGAAAAATGTGGACAAACATGTTTTTGATGAAAAAAAACCCATTCAGCCTATATTTATTGGTTTGGGTAAAAGTTATAGCATTTACAAACTATGGTGCAAAAAGTGAATTTTCCCATTTTCAAGCATCTATGACTTTTCTGACCCCCTGTCATGTTTCATGAGGGGCTAGAATTCCAGGATAGTATAAATACCCCCCAAATGACCCCATTTTGGAAAGAAGACATCCCAAAGTATTCACTGAGAGGCATAGTGAGTTCATAGAAGATATTATTTTTTGTCACAAGTAAGCGGAAAATGACACTTTGTGACAAAAAAAAAAAAAAAAGGTTCCATTTCTTCTAACTTGCGACAAAAAAAATGAAATCTGCCACGGACTCACCATGCCCCTCTCTGAATACCTTGAAGTGTCTACTTTCCAAAATGGGGTCATTTGTGGGGTGTGTTTACTGTCCTGGCATTTTGGGGGGTGCCTAATTGTAAGCACCCCTGTAAAGCCTAAAGGTGCTCATTGGACTTTGGACCCCTTAGCGCAGTTAGGCTGCAAAAAAGTGCCACACATGTGGTAATGCCGTACTCAGGAGAAGTAGTATAATGTGTTTTGAGGTGTATTTTTACACATACCCATGCTGGGTGGGAGAAATATCTCTGTAAATGACAATTTTTTGATTTTTTTACACACAATTGTCCGTTTACAGAGAGATTTCTCCCACCCAGCATGGGTATGTGTAAAAATACACCACAAAACACATTGTACTACTTCTCCCGAGTACGGCGATACCACATGTGTGGCACTTTTTTGCACCCTAACTGTGCTAAAGGGCCCAAAGTCCAATGAGTACCTTTAGGATTTCACAGATCATCTTGCGGAATTTGATTTCCAGACTACTCCTCACGGTTTAGGGCCCCTAAAATGCCAGGGCAATATAGGAACCCTGCAAATGACCCCATTTTAGAAATAAGACACCCCAAGGTATTCCGTTAGGAGTATGGTGAGTTCATAGAAGATTTTATTTTTTGTCACAAGTTAGCGGAAATTGATTTGTATTGTTTTCTTTTCACAAAGTGTCACTTTCCGCTAACTTGTGACAAAAAATAAAATCTTCTATGAACTCACCATAGTCCTAACAGAATACCTTGGGGTGTCTTCTTTCTAAAATGGGGTCATTTGTGGGGTTCCTATACTGCCCTGGCATTTTAGGGGCCCTAAACCATGAGGAGTAGTCTGGAAATCAAATGCCGCAAAATGACCTGTGAAATCCTAAAGGTACTCATTGGACTTTGGGCCCTTAGCGCAGTTAGGGTGCAAAAAAGTGCCACACATGTGGTATCGCCGTACTCGGGAGAAGTAGTATAATGTGTTTTGGGGTGTATTTTTACACATACCCATGCTGGGTGGGAGAAATATCTCTGTAAATGACAATCTTTTGATTTTTTTTACACACAATTGTCCATTTACAGAGCGATTTCTCCCACCCAGCATGGGTATGTGTAAAAATACACCCCAAAACACATTATACTACTTCTCCTGAGTACGGCGATACCACATGTGTGACACTTTTTTGCAGCCTAGGTGCGCTAAGGGGACCAACGTCCTATTCACAGGTCATTTTGAGGCATTTGTTTTGTAGACTACTCCTCACAGTTTAGGGCCCCTAAAATGCCAGGGCAGTATAGGAACCCCACAAGTGACCCTATTTTAGAAAGAAGACACCCCAAGGTATTCCGTTAGGAGTATGGCGAGTTCATAGAAGATTTTATTTTTTGTCATAAGTTAGTGAAAAATGACACTTTGTGAAAAAGAACAATAAAAATCAATTTCCGCTAACTTTTGACAAAAAATAAAATCTTCTATGAACTCGTTATACACCTAACAGAATACCTTGGGGTGTCTTTTTTTCTAAAATGGGGTCACTTGTGGGGTTCCTATACCACCCTGGCATTTTACGGGCCCAAAACCGTGAGTAGTCTGGAAACCAAATGTCTCAAAATGACTGTTCAGGGGTATAAGCATCTGAAAATTTTGATGACAGGTGGTCTATGAGGGGGCAAATTTTGTGGAACCGGTCATAAGCAGGGTGGCCTTTTAGATGACAGGTTGTATTGGGCCTGATCTGATGGATAGGAGTGCTAGGGGGTGACAGGAGGTGATTGATGGGTGTCTCAGGGGGTGGTTAGAGGGGAAAATAGATGCAATCAATGCACTGGGGAGGTGATCGGAAGGGGGTCTGAGGGGGATCTGAGGGTTTGGCCGAGTGATCAGGAGCCCACACGGGGCAAATTAGGGCCTGATCTGATGGGTAGGTGTGCTAGGGTGTGACAGGAGGTGATTGATGGGTGTCGCAAGGTGTGATTAGAGGGGGGAATAGATGCAAGCAATACACTGGCGAGGTGATCAGGGCTGGGGTCTGAGGGCGTTCTGAGGGTATGGGTGGGTGATTGAGTGCCCTAGGGGCAGATAGGGGTCTAATCTGATGGGTAGCAGTGACAGGGGGTGATTGATGGGTAATTAGTGGGTGTTTGGAGGAGAGAACAGATGTAAACACTGCACTTGGGAGGTGATCTGATGTCGGATCTGCGGGCGATCTATTGGTGTGGGTGGGTGATCAGATTGCCCGTAAGGGGCAGGTTAGGGGCTGATTGATGGGTGGCAGTGACAGGGGGTGATTGATGGGTGGCAGTGATAGGGGGTGATTGATGGGTGATTGACAGGTGATTGACAGGTGATCAGTTGGTTATTACAGGGAAGGACAGATGTAAATAATGCCCTGGCGAATTGATAAGGGGGGGTCTGAGGGCAATCTGAGCGTGTAGGCGGGTGATTGGGTGCCCGCAAGGGGCAGATTAGGGTCTGATCTGATGGGTAACAGTGACAGGTGGTGATAGGGGGTGATTGATGGGTAATTAGTAGGTGTTTAGAGGAGAGAATAGATGAAAACACTGCGCTTGGGTGGTGATCTGATGTCGGATCTGCGGGCGATCTATTGATGTGGGTGGGTGATCAGATTGCCCACAAGGGGCAGGTTAGGGGCTGATTGATGGGTGGCAGTGACAGGGGGTGATTGATGGGTGATTGACAGGTGATTGACAGGTGATCAGTGGGTTATTACAGGGAAGGACAAATGTAAATAATGCCCTGGCGAATTGATAATGGGGGGTCTGAGGGCAATCTGAGCGTGTAGGCGGGTGATTGGGTGCCCGCAAGGGTCAGATTAGGGTCTGATCTGATGGGTAACAGTGACAGGTGGTGATAGGGGGTGATTGATGGGTAATTAGTGGGTGTTTAGAGGAGAGAATAGATGTAAACACTGCGTTTGGGTGGTGATCTGATGTCGGATCTGCGGGCGATCTATTGGTGTGGGTGGGTGATCAGATTGCCCGCAAGGGGCAGGTTAGGGGCTGATTGATGGGTGGCAGTGACAGGGGGTGATTGATGGGTGATTG
The DNA here is from genome assembly GCF_040937935.1 of Hyperolius riggenbachi. Taxonomy (NCBI): domain Eukaryota; kingdom Metazoa; phylum Chordata; class Amphibia; order Anura; family Hyperoliidae; genus Hyperolius; species Hyperolius riggenbachi. The sequence goes on along the minus strand of NC_090646.1, from coordinate 274,076,875 downwards.
ACAGGTGATTGACAGGTGATCAGGGGGATAGATGCATACAGTACACAGGGGGGGGGGTATGGGGAGAATCTGAGGGGTGGGGGGGTGATCAGGAGGGGGCAGGGAGGGATAAAAAAAAATAGCGTTGACAGATAGTGACAGGGAGTGATTGATGGGTGATTAGGGGGGTGATTGGGTGCAAACAGGGGTCTGGGGGGTGGGCAGGGGGGGTCTGAGGGGTGCTGTGGGCGATCTGGGGCAGGGGGGGGAGAAATCAGTGTGCTTGGGTGCGACATAGGTTGGCTGCAGCCTGCCCTGGTGGTCCCTCGGACACTGGGACCACCAGGGCAGGAGGCAGCCTGTATAATACACTTTGTAAACATTACAAAGTGTATTATATACTTTGTATGCGGCGATCGTCGGGTTAACATCCCGCCGGCGCTTCCGTATGGCCAGCGGGATCTTGCGGCGGGTATGCGGAGACAGGCGCCGGCGGAGGATCGCGTCACGGATGACGCGATCGCTCCGCCCATGCCCTTACAAGGACCGCCGCCTCTGTGGGTGAGCTGGTCCTTGCGGGCTTCACTTCCCGGCCGCCCCTGTGCGTTAGGCGGTCGGGAAGTGGTTAAAGTGAACCTCCAGACTAAAAATCTACTCAGCAGAACTGAAAAGGCTTGGTGTTTCTTTAACAGTTTCACAGCATCAGAACTTTGTTTTTCTTACCGAAGCATCATTTTTAGATGCATTTTTAGCTAAACTCCACCCATCAAAGAAAACTGCCCGGGCTTTTTTTCCCTGATGCTGTGCAAAGCATGATGGGATTTCCTATGTTGTTGTTCACGGTGCCTAGCAACTGGGAGGGGTGATCAGCACACAGGACAGTTGGAACTGTGTCTCATGCTCCCTGTCACCTCCTTTCAACCAAAAAGATGGCTGCCATCATGAAATGAAACATTTGCCTGTTCTTTTAAAACCGGGTGGGTTTTAGATTATATTACCCATCTATTTTAATTAACATAACTAATGTAACTTAATGACAGTATGCTTGTTTAGGCTGAAGTTCCTCTTTAAGATATCAGTTTTTGGAACATGGAGGTAAACCATAGTGCCCTGAAGAAAGGCTATGCAAACATGGGTAATTCATATACATTTCATGCATACAGTGTCCTGGATGAGATTTAAACGTGGAACTGTACAGTGAGAATGTTGTCCATCCTGCTACCATGCTGCCCAAAGGTGTCAATCAGTGGCAAAGCAATAGGGGATACAGAGGTAGTGACCACACTGGAGCCACTGAACCAGAGGGGCCTACCTTCAACGCTGTGCTAGCTCTTTATTGGTGTTATGCTGGTAACAATCAACACTATGGCCTCAATTAACTAAGCTTTATCAAACACTTTATCAAACGTTTAATAATTTACCTCATGAGTAAAATCCAATTTTGAATTCACTAAGGTGTTATAGATTTAGCGAATGTTTTATTGATAAAACGTTCAATAAATCTATAACGCCTAAGTGAATTCAAAATGAGATTTTATATGTTTTGTAAGTTCCTTGAATATTGGTAATCATTAACAAACTGCTCCTCTCCCATGCTTAAACATCTCTTTTACTATGGCAAGTTTTGGTATCCACATCAATTATTATGTATAGAGTGCTTGAGGGGACCCAATGTAAAACATGCATTAAGGATCATAGCTCCTTGGCCAATGACACTGTTGTCAACATTAGTAAAAATATAAATGCCAAAACATACGGGTAGGGTAGATGAGTCAGGACCACATTCAGGGGTATAGCAATAGCCTCCACAATCCCCGCCATTGCAGGAAGCTAAGGGGGCCCACTCCGGAAAGCAAATGTAGAGTCAAATACAGACTGAAGGCAGCGGAGCGTTATTTATTTTGACGGTGTGACAGGTCCTCCCCACTCCTCTTCTGTGTGGCCGTGTGTCTGGCTGCCAATCACCATGCTGCTCACGATGCCTGTCACATGACGGGAGGTGACTGGCTGCACAGCACAGAGCTATGCAGAAGAGGGGAGTGAGTTAGACCTGTCCGCTGCCACTGTTCTGCATTTAACTCTGGATTTGCTAACAATGGCCCCCTTAGCCCTCAAGGTGGGGGGACGGGACCCTGCTGGCAGATCTTTTCTTGGGGGGGGGGGAGGGCTGGTAGGCTGACTACTTTACAGTAGAAGATATGAGATATGTACTATATTATTAGGCAAGTATTATTTTTATGCAAATGTCCCAACTGCAAGCTAGATAAACTACATAATACATTTATTTGTGTAATGAGGGAGGGTGTGGCCTATGCAGATCAGCACCCTATATCAATGTGTTCAGAATTATTGGGCGGTTTCATTTGCTCAGAAAAAAATGGCTCAAAAATGGCATCTAACTGTCTATAAAAATTAATGATTTGTTAAAAAAAAAAAAAAATTTCAGAGGGATGCAACACTTTAAATTGCTAAGATATTGGGCTGTGATCACAGAACCATTAAATAGTGTCTGGCCTATTTTCAGAGGGCAAGGGGCCCACGGTTACAGACTATCAACATATTATCTTAATTATATGGTGGATTCTCAAACACTTAAACATAGCAAACTGAATGTAATGCTGTCAAATGTTAAGAGGATGCAAACAAGTGATATGAAGAAACCTGTTTTATTGCATCTTCATGTTTTTTATTACACAGTTATTAACATGATAAAATGAGCCAAATCTGTGTCAAATGTTATGCAGAATATTACCTTTAATGGAATACATTGTCAGAGCAGTATTTCTGCTGGCACAGGATAGCTTGGCTTGTGTCTTGTAAGTTTACTCCGTTCAGTTTTCTTTCAATAAACTTTTCTAGTTAAAAAAAATCCTTGGTTCACTGAGGTCCACGTTGGGTTCTTAGCACATCTGTACAACCGGGTGCCTCATCACCCTTTCCATAGAACAGAACAGGCTGAGTATCTGTACAACAATCATTCCTGAAACAATCATTAAGGGTTCAAACCCACTAGCAGCCTTTTCTAAGTGCTAGTGATATGAAAATATCTTGCTAATATAATGCTATGGGGGATTTTTATAAAATTACATTGCTCAAGTGGGATCACACCCATAGCATTACATTAGCAAGAGCTTTTTAAATCACAAAGAGCTTAGAAATGGCTTAGTAAGGTACTGCTAGTGGGTTCAAGGCTTAACAGTCATTTCTAGTGACTAAAATGCAAAGTGTATATGAATTCCAAAGAGGTCAGGTAATAAGGAATAACATGAATCTTTAGTCTACCAATCACATGCAAAGTCTGCAAAGAATATGGGCCCCGTAGGCACCCTTTTGAGAATGGTGTGCATGAAACCATGGTATTAAAGGACAACTGAAGGCAGCGAGATATGGAGGCTGCCATATATATTTCCTTTAAAACAGCGCAGATTGCCTGGATGTCCTGCTGATTCTCTGCCTCTAATACTTTTAGTCACAGACCCTGAAAAGGTATGCACATCAGATGTCAGCACAACTGAAGTGAAAGGTATATGGAGGCTGCCATATTTATTTCCTTTTAAACAATACCAGTTTGCCCGGCAGCCCTGCTGATCTATTTGGCTACTGTAATGTTTGAATAACACCAGAAACAAGCATGCAGCTAATCTTGTCAGACCTGGCAATAATGTCAGAATCACCTGATCTGCTGCATGCTTGTTCAGGGGCTATGGCTAAAAGTATTAGAGGGAGAGGATCAGCAGGGAAGCCAGGCAACTGATAATGCTTATAAGGAAATACATATGGCAGCCTCCATATCCCTCTCACTTCAGTTGTCCTTTAAAGGATAAGTGAAGTATGAGGGTAATGGAGGAATGCCATATTTATTTTCTTTTAAATAATACCAGTTTCCTGGCAGACCTGTTGATCTATTTGGCTGCAGTGGTGTCTGAATAACACCAGATACAAGCATGCAGCTAATCTTGTCAGATCTGACAAAGATGTCATAACCTCTCATCTGCATGCTTGTTTAGGGTCAATGGCTAAAAGTATAAGAGACAGAGAATCAGCAGGATAGCCAGGCAACTCGTATCGCTTAAAAGGAAATAAATATAGCAGCCTCGATATTCCTCTCACTTCAGTTGTCTTTTAAAGAGGAACTTTAGCGAAAATGGGGAAAAAAAATCAATACATACCAAAGTGAAAAGTTGAAAAAAAAATAGAAGAGAGATCAAGAAATGATTGATTTTTGCCTTGTAATTTATTCATATTGTTTGATCCGCAATAAGCCTGCACAATAAGCCTTTAGAAGCACACTATAAGGACACAGAGGCTGGTGATAGTATGCAGAATGTGCCTCTGTGTCCTGATATTGATTGCAGAAACCCACCTCGGGTTCTCTTTAGGTTTGACATGCTTATTTCAGGTGCGTGATTCAGATACCAATAAATGGTATCATCCTTATTCAAACCTTCTTGCTTCCGATACTACTGATGACTGCAAGATCAGCAGGATGCCAGGCAACCGGTATAGTTTACAAAGTAAACAAATATGGCAGCCTCCATATCCCTCTCACTTTAGTTGTCCATAAGTGAAAGAATAGAGCATGCTTAATTACACTGTAGGTCAAAGACCATTTCAAAATTACCAGTTTTGTTACCTGATTAGTTTCAATGATAACATTTTGTTAAATGGATGGTAAGGATGTGGGAAATGTTCTTGTAATGAATTGCTGTAACCTGTCTGGCCCGGCAGGGTTTTCTAATTTTAGGGTTTCAATGATTGCAGAGACTTCTTTAAATGCATGTTTATGTAATCTGTAGGGTATATGTAGGTTTAGTTCTCCCCATCCTTCTACCAATTTATTATCAGGTAGTGAAATATTTAGGCGTTGTTCATTCAAATCTGGTGGATGCGTATTTACATTGAAACGCACAGCACCTGCGTTGCTTTCCATTGCTGTATGGACACTGAATAGGACAGTGCTGCGTTGGACAAAAATGGATGCAGCAGTATGTAATGATAATGCACTAACATAAGTGACAACATCAGGCAGTGCAGTCTCTGCACTTCTGATGTCCTTGCCTATCACACACACTATATGCACTGATCGATCCAGTGCAATGCCAAGGGCCGTTGATCTGCCACTGCTCTTGACCCACCACTGATCAGTATCTGCCATCTGCAGCGATTAATGAATTTGACTGACTTCAGCTGAAAATTAATCGAATGAAAGATTAAGCTGCCCGCTACATAGATTTGTAGAAGATTCAATCAAGGTGTTCAAATTGCTGAATATCAACGGTAAAATTTGATAAGTGTATGGCCACCTTAAGTTTTGGGTTTAGTATGACTTTAAAATTCCACATCAGATTAAAGTTGAAAATTGCAGAATGCATAGTTTGCATAATATTTGTTGGACTAAACTTCCCACATTTCCCACGTAGGATTAAACTTCCCACGTTTCCAATGCAGGACTCCAAACGCTGGTCAACTAAGCAGGACGTTCAGGGTAAGTGCAATCCATCTTGTATCTTAGTCATTCATGGACCTCTACAATTCCAATTGTAGCCAGGGATTTCATGGTGCAGAACCTTGTTCCTTCCGTGCGTAAATGTGATGAATGCTTCCCAGAGCCAAGACAAGGAGTGGAGCAGGTAAAAGGTGAGGCAGCCATCTTGGGCACGTTCAGTATACTCCGTAAAATGTTGAGGACTCCAAACACGACTAGTTAGACACCCTTTATACCTGGCTAGGTGTACAGCTCAAACACCATCCATTACTCTACAAGAAATGTCACGTATGTACTCTATGTACTCAGCGTTGGCATATACTCATCAGAATAGCTTTATACAAGACAGATCCTGTAAACATGGACAAGGCAAGGCACAGAACATTTATATTGCGCTTTTCTACTGGTGGACTCAAAGCGCCAGAGCTGCAGTCACTAGGGGGGCACTCTATAGGCAGTAACAGTGTTAGGGAGTCTTGCCCAAGGTCTCCTCACTGAATAGGTGCTGGCTTACCGAACAAGGAGATAAAAATCCTTTTCTTTGGCACCATATTACGTGCCATATTACGTTGAACATTGCAGATTAGATTGAACAATTCATATCCCCTTTGCTCTTTGCACTGTTATATTAAACAGAAATGGTATTTTCGACATTCTTTAGAAGAACTGTAATAAATTGCCAGCATCAGAGTAAAGGTGTGATTACAAATGCAGCCTGGCCTCTGGCAGGGAGAGGTAACCCTGATGCAGATCTCAATAGAGCTGAAGCACAGCAAAATATGCTGCTAATTGCTCACATCCCAGCAGGCTTGCTTGTTAAATAAGAATTCAATGAACTTTCCAGTGTAAGTACATGGCAGTCGTGTTGTTTATAGAAGAGATTCCCAATTGAAACATCCCATTAAAAGGGGACGACTTTGTGGCTACAGTCATCAGCTGGGGAAAGCTGCAGTACATGTTTACTCTAGCTTGGAACGAAAGAGGTCCCCAATGCATTAAACAAAATCTGCTGCTTTATGCTTTACAGAGATGCTTGCAGCCCTCACACCAAAGCTGTAGCAATACAAACCATTCACACATATAGGAAAAGCTGCTGTAGAGAATTAACAAGAATGAGGAGGCAGAGCGACGTATGGCCATAGTGTGTCAGTGCAGCGGTTGTGAGGAATAAATATGATACTTTATGGTGCAGGATTTGAACTGTTGGCCACCAGGACATTTGGCACTATTTTGAACAACAGGCGGATCTGAGATCTCTTGTGTCTGACAGAACATGTCTGCAGCCATCTTTAGGAGCACAGCAAAACAGATGACAGCTAACATCAGCTCATTGGCAGGAGATGACTGTCACTGGTCACCAGCTGGAAGATGTATTCCAGGGCTGTTACTAGGGCCTGGTCAAATCAATTATAGCATGTACCTGAATATGTTCAACTGTATGCTTGTGCAGCTTCTCCATTCGTATATATGGACATTTACATTCTTCACGTAGCAAAAGCACATGTGAATGGAAATGTGTCAGCTGCTGTTAATCTATAATGACGTTGAATGTATTCAGCTGCAGTGGCCGTGTCCCATGTTGTCACACGTTAGAGTCCCCTTGAGGGACAGAGAAATGTCAAAAATGTAACCTGATTTCTCCCTACTACCATAGCAGCTTTCCATTTTAGAACAAAAAAGGAGTGTACCAGACCACCTAGTCTCGTGGTTTAAAAGTATGTTGATAAGATTATCTTTGTTATTTTTATGACTATTTTTACCATATTTATATACAGTAGTGCTGACACATTTTCTTAAGTATACCAGGCTGTGAGGAAAAATAAATTAAAAGATAGATATTTATCTCAGAAGAGGATAGTCCAGAGGCTTCCACCATACTCTTCAACCCCAACTATCCACGGCTGGGACCCCCTGAGCATATTTGACAGTAGCTTGTCCAATATGTTCTTCTGGCCACACTCCCATCTGTGTACGAGTGCGGCTGTACTGGACAGGGCCGAGGCAGAGGCAAGAGAGGCTCCAGCCTCAGGGCGCAGTGTAGGAGCGGGTGCACAACTCACTCAGCTATCATTCCCCTATTGTGTTTGAAGAAGAGATAAATAAGAAATGAGGATGCATGGCAGTGACTGCAAGCCAGATAACTAGAGATTAAGATGTTGGGGGGTTTGGGGCTCTGGGCGCCTCTTAGTCTAATGGCAATCAGTGTGTACCGGTAGGGGTGGAAGGAATGGAGGGGAGCACTTTGGTGTCTCAGCCTTGGGTGCTGAAGGACCTTGTCCCGGCTGTGGTACTGGACATACGCAAGTGTGGTCCGCCCCTGAGCAGTAGCATAAAAAAGGTTGTACATGGCTTTTTCATGTGTGGACCAGCAGCTTTGTACTATCGCACAGGCACAGACCATAATTGCGCATGCGTAGTTTGGCCGTGCTCACATCCGGCCAGCAGCAGCGGGGTCAATAAAGACATGAGGAGTCTCTGGACCCCTAAGTAAGTAACTTTACCATTTTCTTTTTCTCACAGCTGGTTTACTTTAAGCATTAAGCATGTTAAGCATTCACATCTCTAACTGTCTGCGTTGTAGGGCCAATTTTGGAGAAAGCTTAGGACAGGAAGGGAATTCTTCCAAACGAGGATACAGATAGCAATAAAAACCCAGCAGAAACCTTATCCACTGCAAATTGATAAAATATTTTTGTTATATTTTTTCTTTAACATTGCTTATATTCTGACCCACATAACAGAAACATAATTGCCATATGGGCAGTACATTTGATTTGTTTCTAGGGCCTGAAACATTTATACTAATTTCAAAGCCATTCTAACCAGTGCTGATATGTGATAGTCCATTTGTTCCAAGTAGGAAATTACTGTACATTACTGGAAGCAAATTCTGTACTAAAATGTGTTTGTAGAACTGCAGGAAAAATGTTAGTGTGTGTAATTTAGCCAGACATATTGATAAATCTCTGAAGTTTCCACTCGCATTAGTTTCATAAAGTGTAATTAATGCCATATTTTTCTTACCAAGTTAATTACCCAAAGGATCCTACTGTATTATTTTAGCAGGGGCTCCATCCTGCTTCATTACATATTGTTTAGATGCCAGCTGAGTCCCTAAAAAAATTATTTCTTTAAAATAGAAGCAAAACAAAAGTTTGCCTTCTTAAAACAGAAGGTATTTGCAATAATTCTGGTTGGAGTGAGCATATGATGTTTCCCATGATGCATCACTGCTGAATATTGTATGTAAATTATCCTATGTTGTCCCTGTAAGCTAGCCACACCTCCAGAACCGCTGGAATTATTTATTTACTGTATTTATTTATTGTATTTATAAAGCGCCAGCATATTACGCAGCGCTGGAGATTAGTTCAGGTTACAGACAATATTTAGGGGTGACATACAGCAATATGACAATACAGGAATACAAGAAAACCAGATCACACAGCACAGTATGAGTACCAGGTAATACTTAGTCAGTCACTGGATGGAGCATGGAGATTAGGCAAGTTAGGTTCACTCAAATGCATAGCATGGGTTCACAGTAATGGAGGTGTATGATCAGGTAGGACACAAAAGGAGGAGGACCCTGCCCAAAGGCTTACAATCTAGATGCAATGATGTGTCAGTTTGTTAATTGCACAGAGCCACAATAACAAACATACATACAGACTGTTTCAGATTGGTTGATCCTCATCAATGCATGGCATGGATTAATGTGGCTCTATGGGTTAGGACTTGAAACACCCAGAGTTACAGACTACCCAGCAAGCTCATGAAGATCCAGAACTCCTAGGAGTGTGTAAGGGGCTACAAAGGACCAAAAAGCCCTCTTACTAAAATGTTAAGCAAAACTAAGGTTTGCCTTCTTAACACAGAAGTTATTTGCGATAATTCAGGTTGGAGTGAACATATGATGTCTCCCAAGAAAAATACAAATTAGAAAAAAGCTAACGATTTCTGTGAAAACAGTAAAAATCTAAATACAAACAATATCACTTCATATTTATTAATTTATAACCTTTATTATACAGTATAATTATGCATGAAGGAATGGGTCATATATACGCATTATTTCCCATTAGCTACAGTAGTCATCTTGTTTGTCAAATGATTGGAAAAGCATTGTAATCCATGCAGTGGTAATTGTTTTTGTAAGGCATGAAAAATGTTTTCAATAAAAAAAAAAAAAAAGACTATATATGAACACTTGAGTGAATCGAGCAGGAGGTCAGCAATGACCTCCATACGTGACTTACTCAGACTACAGAGGGTGTGTAGTCGCAAGCCATAAATAAAGAAAAGGGCGCTATAACAGCTACACCACAAAGCTTTCCTAAAACAGCACTACAGTGAAGTGAAATGACAGGAGGTAGGCAAGGCAGGGCCGGCTAGGAACACAGAGAACAAAGAATGACAACTGCAATAGACCTGCAGGTAAAAAGCATGCAGGGCAGAACCTCTGACTAACCACAAATGGAAAATATTAAAAGACGACTATTGATCAAAACAACTTTTTTTGAATACTCTATATCAGGGTACATGTTACCAATAGTGCTAGGGGCACTTTATTTCTTTATTATACTTTATACTCGCTTTCTTTGATTTAAAATCATCATTCACTCCTCACACAGCTAACAAAGGCATTCCCCTTGTCACTGAAAAATTTCCTGCATAGGGAGATTGCTATCAGCTCCTAATTTTATGCCCAAATAATCACAAAGAGTCATACACTCTTTGCCTGCCATACCAAATCTAGCAGGAATTGCATAAATTAGCATTCAGGTGGGAGGCTTCGGTTGGACGTAATCGTAGATTACATCTTTTACAGGGGCGCCCCATGTAGGCAGATCTCCCACACGGCCCCCTCCCTAACCATTTTTAAATTTCTTTTTTGCAGCTTCCAGGATGCGGTTGACAGGTGAGTGGTTAGGGAGAGGGCCGTGTGGGAGATCTGCCTACACGGGGCGCCCCTGTAAAAGATGTAATCTACGATTACGTCCAACCGAAGCCTCCCACCTGAATGCTAATTTATGCAATTCCTGCTAGATTTGGTATGGCAGGCAAAGAGTGTATGACAGGACACCTGATTGGCTGACTGGCGCCTGCTGACCAAATAAAGGTAGGAAAGTGCTTTAGCTGGGAGTGAGCAAATTGTGTGTGTTGCAGTTAGCATTCAGTTCAGAGGCAGTGAGGGTGAGTTCCCTGGTTGTGAGAGGTCCAGGGCTCGCTCGCACTTACCTCTGGGTATCGCATGGTGGTTTGGGGGCCTCAGCCAGTGAAAGAGACTGGGGCCCCCGGCCATTGTGCGAACCAGTGTTTGTGATTTTAAACCTCACCTATGCACAGGTGGGGTAATTAGTGTCTCAGCTTGGTGGATTCTATGTAGCGAAGACACTAATTACACCACCTGTCCAAAGGCGAGGTTGCCTGCAAAACATGCACCATTGGGGAGTCACAAGGACAGATTTGAGAAACACTGCTTTAGCAGATTATATAGTGTCATGCCACTAGCTGTGCCTCAGAGTAGCTAACATTCTATTCCATACCATAGGCAGTCATTTGTAGACACAGACACAGAACATTTATATTGCGCTTTTCTCCTGGTGGACTCAAAGCGCCAGAGTTTAAGTCACTAGGACGTGCTCTATGGCCAGTAGCAGCGTTAGGGAGTCTTGCCCAAGGTCTCCTACTGAATAGGTGCTGACTTACTGAACAGGCAGAGCCGAGATTCAAATCCAGGTCGCCTGTGTCAGAGGCAGAGCCCTTAATCATTACACTATCCAGCCACTGCTGTAAGTCATGTCTTGTGCCCCTATCGTAGGCTAAGGCCAATAAAGTGGGCAGGGGGCTCAATTAACTTATTTGTAGGTTTTTGGAAGTTGTATGAGATTACCAGCTGCTGGATAATTGATCATCAGTCTAATGCTGGGAATACACGGCTCGATTCTGAGTCATTTAGATCAGGGGTCCCCAACCACCGGTCGGCGTCCCACTGCTGGTCCGTGGGACGTTTGCAGTTGGGCCGCCGGACTGTCCTCTTCCCCCGCCCGTCCCCGCGGCCGCCACTGCTGTTACCTTAGCCGGTGGCCGCTTCCTTATATTCCCCTCTCCTGCGTGTGTAACTGATTCCCAGCAGCGCGTCTCCCGGCTGCTGTCTGTGATGAGCAAGAAGCAGGAGTGCGGTTCCCACAGTAACGGCGATACACATCGCCGCTACAGGAAGCCGCAAACTGCTTCCTGCTCACAAACGGCAGCCGGGAGACGCGGCTGCCGTTTGACGCCGGGAGATGGGGGAGGGAGGGAGGGTAAAAATAAAAGAAAAATAAACAATTTTATTTAAAAAAATTGAATAAAATTGACAAAAATACTACTCACAGCAGCAATCAGAGCCCACAAACAGAAAGCTCTGTTGGTGGGCAGAAAAGGGGGAATATCCATTTGTGTGCTAAGTTGCATGGCACTGCAGCGAGCTGTTAAAGCTGCAGAGCACTGAATTGTAAAAAATAGCCTGGTCACTAAGGGGGTGTAAGCCTGTCGTCCTTAAGTGGTTAAAGAGAACCCGAGGCGGGGTTCTCACAACGAAATCCTAATACAGAGGCTGTCTCTGCCTATAGAGCCCAGCCTCTGTTGCTAATCAGATCCGCCCTAAATCCCCCCTGTGCTCAGCCAGACCCCATAAATTACAGCCGCGCTATCCGGCTGTGTTTACCTTTCTAACGTCAGTCTGGGCGCTCCCCCCGCCTCCTGCAGAGCTCCGACCCCTCCCGCGTCCCTTCCCTCCAATCAGCGGGGAGGGAAGGGACGCGGGCGGGACCAGAGCGATGCAGGAGGCGGGGGAGAGCGGAGACTGACGTTCTAAATGTAAACACAGCCGCTGCTGACACGTTGCGTGTCGGCAGCGCGGCTGTCATTTATGGGGTATTGCCGAGCGCAGGGGGGATTTCGGGGGATCTGATTAGCAACAGAGGCTGGGCTCTATAGGCAGACCCAGCCTCTGTATTTGGATTTCGTTGTGAGAACCCCGCCTCGGGTTCTCTTTAAACTAATCATTTTGTATACAAAGAATATATTGTATTTATTCTGCACAGTAATTATGCCTTGTTTTGATTTTTTAATAGTTCAACACTGTGTGTACATTAATGAATGGCTACATAGGTGGGGATACACTGTTTCATCTCCTATTTCGTTTTAATTTAAAACGAAGTTGCATATGTAGAACCCTCTTGCACAAGCTTGCTGACAATCTCTGCATTGGAATTTGCTAGCCATTTAGGGTTTATATTAGAAAACATAACACACAAAAAGTCAACAAAATGTAGGCTATTGTTGAAATACAGACTTGGGTGGATTAGAAACAATATCCTGGTGGTCATGTAGATATACTGATTCCAACAATCAAAATGAGCATTTAGACGGATGAGAATCAGATTGCAAAATCAGTCAACCATATCTGTGAAGAGGAATGCTGCTGCAAGTAATACGTTTGCTGATGCACTGAAAGTGAGTTTTCCACGACACCTTAACCACTTCCCAACCACAGTTTTTTCCCCTTAAAGTAAACCAGAGACAAACTATTATAAAAGATTTATAAATACCTGGCCCCAGCCTCCTCCGCATCGATCACTCACACGACATCTTCCACCGCCTTCTCCTGGTCTCGGTAAAAGCATTGTAAGTTTGGCGAGTTGGGGCAAACTGCGCATGCGCAGCCTAGCCATGTGTGCACACCCCGCCATGCTCCCATGGCTGGGAGTGTTCTGCGCCTGAACAGTACATCTGCGCAGGCGCTGAACTCTCCCAGCCGTGGGAGCGAGACGGGGGTGCACGCAGCCAAACTTGCGGTGGCTTCTACCATGACCAGAAGATGTCGTAGGGGCAATCAATGCGGAGGGGGTGGGAGGAAACCCCAGGTATGTATAAATCTTTTATAATAGTTTGTTTCTGGTACACTTTAAAACCAGAACAATTTCCTCATCATGCTTCTCTCATTCATTCGCCGATAACTTTATTGCTACTTATCACATCAAAATTATCTATATTTTTTTTTCCACCACAAATTAGGCTTACTTTAAGAGGTACTTTTTGCTAAGAATTATTTAATTTGATATGCATTTTAAGAGAATAATAAGAAAAAAAGAAAAACGTATTATTTCTCAGTTTTTGGTCATTATAGTTTTAAAATAAAACTTGTTGTTGTGGGTAAACTCCACACATTTTATTTGCCTATTGTCCCGGTTATTACCCTATTTAAATTGTGTTCCTAGTACAATGTATGGCAATAATATTTTATCTGGAAATGAAGGTGTATTTTTTCTGTTTAGTGATTTTTAATACTATGTTACTGATTACAAGCCTTTATTTGCAAATTAATGTGTTATGTATTAATAAACTATGTATCATTTTTTTTAAATGTTATCATTTTTTTTCAAGTGTTTTATTTTGCCATGCCAACTATAGGGTAGGGGTGTAAGGGTTTAACATTTAATAAAAATGTATGTACAGGTAGTCCCTGGTTAACGAACGAGATAGGGACTGTAGGTTCATTCTTAACCTGAATCTGTTCTGAAGTTGGAACACTGTTCCATCTCTGTCCCCTGTACCTCTTCTGTGCTTCCAGAGCCCCCCTCTGGGTCACATCTGCCCTCTGTACCTGCTTATACAAGTTTAAAAGCCATTTATTTCTATGAATTTTTAAAAATCAATTTTCTCAAAAACTACAAGTCCAATTTGAAAAAAAAATTGGTTTTGACTTTTTCCCATGGAAACACAGAATTCATGCTGTTCGTATTGGTGGGTCGTTCTTAAGTCAGGCATACTACTACGTTCGTAAGTCGAGGACTACCTGTATTTCTATATATAAAAAGAGTATGTTGGTGCATTTTTACTTTTTAGCCACAAGACGGTGCTACACTTAATTGACAAGTACTGTAAACAGTACACGGAACTATGAAGTATATCTGTTTACTTTCGGTTTTGTTAATAAACGTTGACGTCTGGCTGATGACGGCTTTTCATTCCTCACAGGCACTGTGATCGGGTTTGGGAACAAGCTGTTCCCATTCACCAATCACTGACTGGTGAGATTCCAACGCAAACAAACAGCATGCATTCCCATAGCAATGCTTGCATTACGTATGTACTGTGGGTAATTGTGAAATGCATGGTATTCTAATGACATTAGTACCAGTAACCAGTAATATTGCCGTGCTCTGGACTACTGGAGCTACATGAATCCAGAACCTTTTCCCTTCAAGCAGAGGCATATCTGAGCAACACTTGCTTCCTTGGTGAATTTCTACTCTGTTTCTTTTTTTTTATTTTTATTTAATCCTAGCAACCTTTATTCTTTTTTGTTAATACCGTATATACTCGCAAGCAAGCCGAATTTTTGACCCCCCAAAAGTGGGCCAAAAGTTGGGGGGTCGGCTTGCTTGCGAGTCATGTCCCCCCGGCCGCCGCTGCCGCTGCTGCTACTATTACCTTACCGGTGGCTTCCAATATTCCCCTCTCCGTCTCTCCGTGCAGGCATGTAAATAGTTAGCAGCAGCTCGCCCTACGGCGGCAGCTGTGTGATGACGGAGGAAGCGTAGAGAGAGAGAGGTTCCCATAGTAACGGCGATACATATCGCCGCTACAGGAAGCCGCTCTCTACGCTTCCTCCATCATCACACAGCAGCCGCCGTAGGGCGAGCTGCTGCTAACTATTTACATGCCTGCACGGAGAGACGGGGAGGGGAAAATTAGAGGCCGCCGGTAAGATAATGGCAGCAGCGGTGGTGGCGGCGGCCGGGGGAGGGGAAACTACCTAACTACCTACCTACCAACACTGAGCACTATACTGGGGCACTATGCTAGCTATACTGGGCACTATACTACCTATACTGAGCACTATGCTAGCTATACTGGGCACTATACTACCTATACTGAGCACTATGCTAACTATACTGGGGCACTATGCTAGCTATACTGAGCACTATACTGAGCTCTATACTGGCTATACTGAGCACTATACTGGCTATATTGAGCACTATACTGGCTATACTGAGCACTATACTAGCTATACTGGGCACTATACTAGCTATACTGAGCACTATACTAGCTATACTGAGCACTATACTAGCTATACTGAGCCCTATACTAGCTATACTGAGCCCTATACTAGCTATACTGAGCACTATACTAGCTGTACTGGGCACTATACTAGCTATACTGAGGCACTACCTACCCATACTGGGCACTATACTAGCTATACTGGGACACACTGGGGGGATCACGCGGCCAGCATTTCCTACCCCCGGCTTATATGAGGGTCAATAATTTTTTCCTGTTTTTGGGGGTAAAAGTGGGGGGGTCGGCTTACATGCGGGTCGGCTTGCTTGCGAGTATATACGGTATACAGTATATATTTTCTCAATATAGCAAAGCATTTTTTTACCAACTTTTTATATTTTAATTACATTTTTGTTTCTCTGAAATGCCCTCTCAGAGCTAAACAGAATGCTTTGCAAATTGATTCAGGGCTGTGCACACAATTAATCAGCTATACATTCCACTCTTACAACAGGCTCAGCGGCTGCTACTCATGGCTGCTAGTGCCTACTATAACTTACAAATGCAGTGCAGATTACAGTTTCAACTCCATTTGGAATAGTTTCAGAACAGCAATCACAAGAGAATACCAGTGTAGGCAAAAAGTGAGATCAGTCCAAAATGAGTGAGAAAAACCGGAAGACTATAGCAAATGTTTTCAGCCACTAACAGATTATTGTGTATACAAAGTTTATTAGAGATCTTAATTTGCCACTTTTACATTAACATGCATAGGAGTATCAAATCCTTTAAAGTGACCAATGCTATAGTGTAGTTACTGCTCATCTACCCTTAGAATTGTTTCCTATGGCCAAATAAAGTGATTCTGACTCTGACTGTAAATGCTAATAAAACAGAGCTGCAGCATATATTTTTCTATTTAGTCTTTACATAAATTGCCATTAACATTTTCTTGTGAAATAATCACCTTAGGGGAAGAAGTAATGATTTGCTTGAAGGTGCTGTTCCTTGCTGTGCATTAATGTGCAGGCACGGTGCCAGTAATACCTCATTGACAATTACACAAAGGTTAAATAAGGCAAAAGGGACTCGAGCTTACTTTTACTTCCTTAAAAGTATTTTTTTTTCCTCATGAAGAATGTATTTGGTTTAAAGACAAGTCTGTAACAGTGTAGAAAAACATAAAATAAAAACAGTTAAAAAAAATCACCAATAAAAATAAAATGCCCTCTGCTTACATATTTAGCACATAGTGACACACATGCATACTTGCTCTACGATCACATACACACTGCTAGAATGCATGGACATACATAAACATATTATTCAGTGGGAATATCATAGCGTTTGTTTCATTTGAAGGCACCAGTAAGTATTTTAGTATATTTACAGTGACTAAGAGCGGAATAAAATAAAAAGTTGTATACATACCTGGGGCTTCCTCCAGCCACCGTTCCCATACCACCGTCCTCCGCTGCCCGCAGCTTCGGCACTGGGTCCTGTCACTTCCGTCAGTCGGAGCCAGCCTGACGTAAGAGAAGTGCTCTGTTTGCGTACCTCTAGTGCAGCCGCTGGAGAAATACATAGAGGACGCACTTCTCCTGCGTAGTCTGGCCCCGACTGTCTGAAGTGATGGGACACGGTTCCGGAAGCTGGGGGCAGTGGAGGACGGTGGTGTGGGAGCGATCCAAGTGGATGGGGCTGGAGGAAGCCCCAGGTATGTAAAAAAAATTATACTTTCTGATAAGATAATGTGATGATGTATATGTACTAAAAAGTCAATGCTATACTTTTTTTTTCTAAGGACTTTATGCTGTAAGAAAACATATAGTTTAGATGTTAAAAAACTTTCTGTCTGTAATTTGTGTCTTCTTGACATACATCAAAAATGCTAGAACTGGCTGATCGGACATAGGTGCTATTTGGGAGCAAGAGAATGTCAGCTAAGGATTAAAAAATTAGAAGCTGAACCAGTGCTTTAATGTATTAGTCCCCACTAACATACCAACCAGTTTTAGGGCTTGATTCACAAAGCGGTGCTAACCTACTTAGCACGTCTAAAGTCTTTAGGCACGCTAACCAGGGTGCTAAGTAGGTTAGCACCGGTTTTCTCAATCAGTTCGCGCGCTAAGTACCGCGGTTTTACGCGCGCGCTAAGTCCCATAGGTTTTAATGGGCACTTCGCACGGAGCACCCTGCGCTCTGTGCAGTGCGCGCGTAAAGTTTTATGCACGAAAAGCTCGTTTAGACGTGCTAAAGGGGTTTTCACAGGCGTGCTAACAGTTAGCACCGCTTTGTGAATCAAGCCCTTAGTGTTCTATATTGAGACAATGGCCTAGCTTCATAATAGTGCTGTCGGTAAGGTAAATCCGTGCGGGGAAACACCGCTGTCGGTATTTCAGCCTTCTGGGTGGTCATTCATAAAAATGTTTCTAGTTGTGATAGGAGTGCAGAGATATTCCGCTGTAGGCTAGCGTTATGCTGTCGGTAGGCATGCGGAAACAGGAGAAGCTGGCCGAGTCCCTCCGTGCGGTGTTCTCTCTGCTGCTGCTTGGGAGGTCTGTCCCATTCACTGCAATGTATTCCGCACGCTTCTCGCCACATCAGAGGTAGCGGTAAACCCCGTCTGCATACTTTTGTTAAGATAATCACCGGTCAAGGCGGTGATTTATCGCTCTTCTCAGGAATGTCGGCTTTTCATGCGGAAAAAGCCTTTATGAATACAGATTTTGCTATGTGGTCGGTAAAGTGAGCTGTTTTCAGCATTTCCGCATGCGGGAATGCTTTATGAATGCTTTACTTTTTCTCCTAGTTTTTCTCCTAGGAGATAATCTTTCATTTTCTGTTTAAAATAACTTTTCAGCACTCTGCGATTTAAATATGTACCAAACGGGAGATTAAAAAGTACTGTTTAAAAATACTATGAGTATTTTTGTTTTGCTTGCTGGTAGCTTAAAAGGCATTTTATTAATTGCATGTGAAAATGTCACCTAGGAAAAAACTCAGGAGAAAAAGTTAATTGCATATGGCCCGTGTGTCAATAACGTCTGCTGAATGATACAGTTTTTTCCCCGGATATACACTTTAACAATACTGTAAGTGTTCTTTAAGTCAACCAACCCCAGGGCCGGATTTACCATAAGGCACTGTAGGCACGTGCCTACAGGCGACTATTAATGGAAAGGCGGCTCCCTCCCCTCACAGAGTGCCTCCCTCCTTGCTTCCTTCCTTATACAGAGTCTTGATGAGAGTGTAAATAAGAGGTTACTCACCTACCTAATACTTGGGGGCATCTCTAGCTACTTAGTATTAGGTAGCCAGGTGTACCCTCAATATTAATGGAAACCTGTAGCTACCTATGATGGGCAAGGGATGTAAGGGAGAAGTGACATCTGGGACAGCCAGCATACTTGCGGTGCGGTTTGGCGGGGTTTGTAGGTTCATGAAAGGTGAGATTGAAGGTGCCAGGACATCTGTGCCTATAGGCTCCTGAGAGGTAAATCCAGGACTTACCTTAATTATATTATATTTTTGCTCTTTGGAAGCTTAAAAATGTAACATAGATAAGGTGTAAACAGAGGAAAACAGGTGAAATAGCTTTGTAAATCATGCTCAATATGATCAGATGCAGATTTTTGAAGTGATTTCTTGGCTATAGGGTATGCTGTTGACAAAGGTCGCCTTTTCACTTTCCATATGCAAAAAAATCTCAGAGCATTCTCCCTATTTCATGTAGGAAGACTCAGTTGGAGTTGAGCTGAGCTGTAAATTTTGGTTCTTATGGCCCATACTCACGGGCTACATAAGTGGCCTGTCGCCAGCACACGTGAGCGTGTGCGCGACAGGCCGGCGACAGCTCGTCGCCAGGTCCCTCCGCGTACACACGCGGAAGAGGGATTAGCTGTGCGACGGAAGCTGTCGCCGACGTTCCTCCCCCTCGCCGGAAGCACCGTCTATTTTCAATTATGTTGCTGTCGCTAGTCCGCATACTCACGCGGACTAGTGACAGTTGCGGCGGAGTTGCGGCGGCAACTGTCGCCAGGCGATTGACTGCACCAATCACCTGGCGATATCAGCGACGAGCGACGGTTCGGGGTGCGTGCCCATGCAGCGCCTCATACTCACGGACGACCTGTCGCTGCAGCACGCGCGCGTCGCGTGTTGCGGCGACAATTGTAGCCCGTGAGTATGGGCCATTAAAGAGCTTTCCCTTGAAGCCCAATGCTTGAGCTACCTTAGGCGGCATCTTTACAATTAAACCAGACGGTCTTAGAGCTTTACTAATAATGTGGAGTTTTGATCATAAGTTATGTGACAAAAATGCAATATCATTGTCAGGCTGGCGGAGCTTACCTCCGCCGCGGCGAGCAACAGCGCATCTGCGACTTCCGGGTCGCCTGGCCGTGCTGTCAGTGATGACGTCAGCAGCTTGTCAGCTGACCTTCTCCCGCAGGGACAGATAGAGGGTGGACGCACACGCTGTTTGCGTCGCACCTCTTATGCCCTTAGGAAGCGTGTCAGCTGACAGCCGGTCAGCTGACACGCAAGGCTCCATCCCCAGGTCCTGATTGCTGGGCGTTTGGGGGCATGGCTTCCTTGCCGTCTCGGACTTCTCAAGCCCTGTGTTGCCAGTCTCACATTGTCTGTTGTAGCTAACACTTCACAGTGAAGGCTTCAGAACTTTGTCAGATCCGTGTGTGCTTTGAACCGGCAGGACCCCGGGGATTTCACACTAGATCAGGAATAAACATATTATTGTGATTGTATTATTTGACCTCTGCCTGTTTTCTCACTACTCTGTTGCCTAACGATTCTGTACCTCTGCTTATCTGATCTGTTGCCGACCTCTGCCTGTATACTTACTCTGATTCTGCCTAGCGATTTTGTACCTTATCTGTCAGATCTGTTACCGACCCGATTTGTTGACTACTCTTGATATCTGTATCACTGGCAGTATCGCCTTCTACTGACACTGACTGTAGACTTCCCCGTTTTAGGGAACGTCTGAAATTGTTTGTCTGCTAGTGCTCATACACTAGCAGATCATTACAATCATACGACTTTGCCTGAACAAATATAGCATAAACCCCAGAAATGACCAAGTTATAAGGCCCATAGTCATACTAGGATGCCCATACATATGAAGAGAGACTCTGTTCACATTAGAACAAAAACACACACATTTTTGGTCAATATTTTTCTATTGTCAATATTTTTCTATTTGGATTCTATGTTATTAGTAGGATCCGTTCACACTTGTCAGTAAACTCACAACCTGCATGATTTTTCCAGACAAACGGATGCGTTTTTCACAGGGCCGGGCCGAGGCATAGGCTGGAGAGGCTCCAGCCTCAGGGCGCAGTGTAGGAGGGGGCGCAGAATTCATTCAGCTGTCATTCCTAATTGTGTTTGAAGCAGAAAGAAATAAGAAAAGGGGATACATGGCAGTGACTGCAAGCCAGATAACTAGATATTAAGGTGTTGGGGAGGTTGTGGGCCCTGTGGTGCCTCTTAGTCTAATAGCAATCAGTGTGTGATGGCTGGGGTGGCAGGGATGGAGGGGCGCACTTTGGTGTCTCAGCCTTGGGTGCTGGAGGACCTTGTCCCATCTCTCCGGACCCCAAGTGGACCACTACAGCATGGAGAACACTGAGAGCTAAGGGTGTAGCAAGAGCTACAGCTACCATAGTTAGAGCTTTAAGGTCTAGGAGCAGGGCCACAAACTTCATGTCTGTGTCCACCTTACAATATGATTTGTACTTAAAGCATACTTGAAGTGAATATAAACTTATGAGATGATTAATTGTGTTTTGCTAAAGATAATTAGAACATAGAACTGAGTGTCATATGTTTATTTTCAGTTTAAGGCCTTCATAGTACAATAGTAGTGGTTTTCCTGCATTATTAGATACCTCACCCTGATAGAAGACCTACACCAACTGTAAGCTATAACTCTGCTTGTTAGATGATTGCCTGATCCTACTATCATCTAATGTCTATGGCCACCTCCTGCAGCACAATGTACATCATAAAGTCTGTGTTAATTTACAGTAAAGTCTCCTTTCTGCTACATGTGAACTTTGCATTTTCTTGTACCATAAATTTGAATGTTAATCAGTCTATGGGCTTGTTTCCTTTACAATCTAAATGTTTCTTTTACTGCAGAAAAAAATGACACCCTGCCGCATTTGTTCACATGCTGCACTGGTTTGCATCCAATAATTCTCGACGGATCTGCTTGTAAAATGTGAAAATGTAAAGGAGGAGGATGTTTTCCTGTATGCTAGCTGCATGTGAAAATTCAGATAAACTTCACACATTTTTCTTTTCTTCTGTGTAAAACGTAAAGCTGTAGCCCAAACAGGCCTTTAATTGTTAAATTGCTCAGTGATATTACTGTTTATATACTTTATTCAGATTTGTTTTTGCTTGCTTTGGTGGTTTCAGAATTGTTTTCTCTAGTTATTGTGTAACAAAAGTTAAATGCTTATTAAAAAAAAATAAACTTGGTGTATATTATGCAATGTACAAACTCACACAATTATCCCCTAAAACCCATCCAAGTCTCTGCCTCGCCAGAGGTTTTTGCCTTGAATAGCTACTTGGCCCTTTGTTCTGAAGATGAGGCGATATGACGCACTGGGCAATACAGCACTATTTTGGCATGACATTAGTATTAGCGGCATCGAATATTACCATTACGACATGATGACTAGATGGATACTCAGCCAAGAAATGACAGGCATTATTCACATTCAACAGGAAGTTTCAAATGAATGTCTAGGGAACCTTTAGAAGGAAAGGGAGTTTTTCCCACAGAGTTATTTTTATCTGCGTGTGACAACAGAGAATAGATAGTTTATGTTTTAATCAGAATAAACTGTCATTAAAAATAAATAAAATATTACTTGGAATGCTTTAGCTGTCATGTAGTGAAATGTGAGAATCATTTCATATGATAATGTATACAGTCTAGCAGTGACAATTTTGAGTTGTAAATAATAATAAATTGATAGAGGAAACTAAATGGGATATGAAGCTTGTGGTGCTCCAAGATGCAAGTACTGTTACCCAGAGGAATGCTGGGTGATGGATGATCATTGCTGGCAACAACTGCTGCATTGACCTGTTTTCTGACCCACCTTGACCTTATCTTGCCTGAGTTTGCTTTCACCTCTTCAGCATGCACACAGTACTTGGCCACATGCACACCCTTCACCCATGATCACACATTGATAACAGGAGACGTTTGCACACACATGAATGAACAAGCCCACAGGCATACATGTGCCAAAAGGTCTGCCTCTGCATGCACAAGCATGGGTTTCCAAAATAGGCCATGACACTTGCCAACATTAGCCCCCCAATGGAGCATGCATATGATTTCACCTCCCTTGAAGTCAGGAAGTGGTGCAGGGACTCATATTTGTGAGCTTTTATTCCCTAAACTCCTGTTATAGCTGACTGGTATTCCCTGTCACATACTTATCACAAGGTATTGTTCCTCAATAAAGCTCACACTCTGATGTCTATACCACAGTCAAACATGCTGAAAAACCTTGGCCAAACACTGTTATGGTTCCCACTGAAGCTCTTCCTTTTCATCTTCCTGTCTATCTTTATAGGACACAGAAGTCTGCATAGCAGAGAGCTGAACACCATGTTTGTAGGGGACAATGGCAAATGTCACTTGGGTGACAGTAATTTCCAATCTGTACACAGACCCATTTTCCATTCAGTGACTACCCTATATACTTGAGTATGAGTCCAGGTCTAACTCACTAAATAAAAGTATAGGGGTCAACTTATACATGAGTAACAGACAACACTGAGCACACTGAGTAATGTGTGTACTATTAGTGACATTCCGATTTAAAGCAATTCACCCAGTGGTAAGTGACACTTTCTTGATAAATGAAATGCCAAGAAAGCACAGGTCTGAAAGTTCTGGCCACAACAATTAACAATGAAAGAGGCGGGGGGGGGGGGGGGGATACCAGGTGCAGGAGGGAGGAGTGAATAATTGCTGCACTTGAGGGCCTGGAGGAGTTATTGGCTGCACTTAAAGGCTGCGTTCCCGCTCACCTACCCCACGCTTATTCCCTCTGCTCATTACCCTCGATCGGTAGCTGCTAGATCAATGATTGGGAACACAGTTCCCATTCATTGATCTAAGTCCCTGTGTGAATGACTGCAGCTGTCTATTTAGACGGCATCCGCCATTCACAAAACCCATCCACACATCACTTCCTCTATGCGTAGTAATACTATGCATAATAAAGTGAGCGGCAAGGACATCTTGTGGCCAAAAAATAAAATTACATCTACAATTTTTTTTTCAATAGAAGACCTGTTTTAACCACTTCCCGACCGCCTAACGCACAGAGGCGGCCGGGAAGTGAAGCCCTGAAGGACCGGCTCACCCACAGAGGCGGCGGTCCTTCTAAGGGCATGGGCGGAGCGATCGCGTCATCCGTGACGCGATCCTCCGCCCGGGATCGTTACATGGGCATTTTGTCTCCGCTCGCCGGCCACTTAGCAGAGCCGGCGAGCGGAGGAATCCGCAGAAGGAGCCAATCAGGGAGTATAAGGCACTTTGTTAGGTAAACAAAGTGCCTTATACGTGCTTCCTCCTCGCCTCGTGGTCTCATTGTTGCAGAGACCACCAGCGAGGAGGAACCACTTTGTGAGTATCCAGCACACATTGTTTTTTTTTGCTCAGAGTCCCTGATCTCCCACCCCAGCCTTCATACCCCCCCCTGATCACCCCAGCAGACCCCTGCCAGCACCCTTGCACCCCTGCAAAACCCCCACCCCCCCCCCCCACCTGCCACTAACTAGCGACGCTGCCCTTTAGTTTAGGTCCCTAACTGCCACCTAATCACCCCTGATCCCCCCCTCCTACCTTTAGATCACCCCCAGACCCCATCCCAGACTACCCCCCTGTATACTGTATACATCTGTATACAGCTACCTTATCCCCTGATCCCCCTCTGATCCCCCTCTGATCACCTGTCTATCACCTGTCCATCACCCCTTAGCACCCCCACCCATCAGAGCAGACCCTAACTGCCCCGCGGGGGTAACCGATCACCTGCCCAGGCCCTCGATTGCCCTCATACCCCCCGCCTGATTACATCCCCTGCTCTTTGTTTACATCTGTCCTCCCCAGCGATCACTAACTGATCTGCGATCAGTAACCCCCTGTGTCTGCCTCTCATCAGATCAGGACTCAGTCTGCCCCGTGCAGGCTCCTGATCAACCCTCCACCCCCTCAAATCGCCCTCAGACCCCCCCCCCTAATCACCGTCCAAGTGCATTGTATTTGACTGTGCTGCGCTTGTATTCGATTGTGCTGCGCTTGTATTCGATTGTGCTGTAATTGTATTTGATTGTCCCGTGATCGGCTTCGATTGCCCCGTGATTGTTTGATTGCCTGAGACCCCACTTCCCACCACACCCAACCCCCCCCCTCCCCCCCACCACACCCAACCCCCCCTCCCCCCCCCCACCACCTTCCGAGTGCATCAGATTTGCTTGTGCTGTGATTGGAGTCGATTGTGCTGTAATTGTATTTGATTGTCCCGTGATCGACTTCGATTGCCCCGTGATTGTTTGATTGCCTGAGACCCCACTTCCCGCCACACCCAATCCCACCCTCCCCCCATCACCTTCCGAGTGCATCAGATTTGCTTGTGCTGCGCTTGTATTCGATTGTGCTGTAATTGTATTTGATTGTCCCGTGATCGGCTTCGATTGCCCCGTGATTGTTTGATTGCCTGAGACCCCACTTCCCACCACACCCAACCCCACCCTCCCCCCCACCACACCCAACCCCACCCTCCCCCCCACCACCTTCCGAGTGCATCAGATTTGCTTGTGCTGTGATTGGAGTCGATTGTGCTGTAATTGTATTTGATTGTCCCGTGATCGACTTCGATTGCCCCGTGATTGTTTGATTGCCTGAGACCCCACTTCCCGCCACACCCAATCCCACCCTCCCCCCATCACCTTCCGAGTGCATCAGATTTGATTGTGCTGTGATTGGATTCGATTGTGCTGTAATTGTATTTGATTGTCCCGTGATTGTTTGATTGCCTCTGAGACCCCACTTCCCACCAACCCCAATACCTCTCAAATACTCCCTTTTTGCTAGGTAGGTGCTCTTTTTTTCTGGGTAGTCTCGGAGGAAACCCCCATAAATTTAGTAATCCACAATGGCAAGAAGGGGGCTTTCCGATGACGAGGTATACAGGTACATGGACCAGTCGGAGGAGTTCTTTTGGGAAGAATCATCCGTCGAATCTTCCGGGTCCGAATTTGAACCTGTAGAAAGCAGTGGTTCCTTGACCGAAAGTGATGACGAGGCTATGGTCCCGGCTAGAGCCAGGCGTACCAGACCCCAAGTCGTTAGACCGCAGGTGGCGCAGGATCCGCCTCAAGGGCAGCAGGGTGGTGCTAGCGCTGATGATAGTTTTCTTGGTGAGGCAGGCACCAGCAGCGCAGCATCTCCTGGACTTAGTGCCAGTGCTTCCGTAGACCCTGGCGAAGTGGTGAGCGTCAGCATGGAAGTTGAAACTGGTACGGTGGCAAGTGCAGTAGTACCCCCATCGCAGCCACCAATAAGAAGACGGGCCCGTAGTACCCATAGACTCCCAGAGGTGCTGGCACAACCAGATTGGCAATCCCCTGATTCCGCCGCACCCGTAGTGCCCCCTTTCACCGCCCAGTCTGGAGTCCAGGTGGCGACAGCTCATCTAGGAACGGCCCTAGACTTTTTGCAGCTGTTCATCACCCAGGTTCTCCTGGACTTAATTGTGGTTGAGACCAACCGTAAAGCCACACAATTCATCACCGAGCACCCGGAGAGCATGTATGCCCAGCCTTTCGGGTGGAAACCAGTCCAAGTTTCCGGCATTAAAATCTTTTTGGCCCTTATCCTTCACTTGGGACTAATGAAACAGAATGTACTGCGGTCGTATTGGTCTACGAACCCAGTAAATCATGTTCCCTTGTACCCTGCTGCCATGTCCAGGACACGATTTGAGTCCATCCTGCGCTTCCTGCACTTCAACGACGACAAAACCTGTCATGAAAAGGGCCACCCTGCTTATGACCGGCTCCACAAAATTCGGCCCCTCATAGACCACCTGTCATCAACATTTGCAGATGCTTATATCCCTGAACAGAACATCTGCGTAGACGAGTCCCTCTTACGCTTTACCGGGTGCCTTGGCATCAAACAGTACATCCCAAGCAAGCGTGCCCGGTATGGGGTGAAACTGTATAAGCTCTGTGAAAGGGCCACAGGCTATACATGTCGTTTTAGGGTCTATGAGGGAAAAGACTCAAAATTGGAGCCGGTCGGATGCCCTGACTACCTGGGGAGCAGTGGAAAGGTTGTGTGGGACTTGGTGTCACCCTTGTTCCAGAAGGGGTACCATCTTTTTGTGGACAATTATTACACAAGTGTGGCCCTCTTTCAGCACTTAAAGTTAGAAGGAATCCGATGCTGTGGCACTGCGCGGCCTAGTCGCCAGGGCTTCCCCCAACGGCTCGTTACCACCAGACTTCAACGGGGGCAGAGGGCCGCCTTGCGTACTGAAGACCTGCTCGC
Organism: Hyperolius riggenbachi; assembly: GCF_040937935.1. Classification (NCBI taxonomy): domain Eukaryota; kingdom Metazoa; phylum Chordata; class Amphibia; order Anura; family Hyperoliidae; genus Hyperolius; species Hyperolius riggenbachi. The sequence continues at coordinate 274,049,741 of NC_090646.1, read as the reverse complement.
GGTGAAATGGAGGGACAAGAGGGACGTTTACTTTCTGTCCACCATTCACACAGACACGACAGTCCAAATTCAACGGGCAACTAAGGTCATTGAAAAGCCCCTTGTCGTCCACGAATATAATGTCAACATGGGAGGGGTGGACTTCAATGACCAGAGGTTAGCGCCCTATTTAATTTCCCGGAAAACAAGACGCTGGTATAAGAAAGTGTCTTTTTATCTGATTCAATTGGCAGTTTACAACAGCTTTGTTCTCTACAGTAAGGCTGGGAGAACTGGATCTTTCCTTCAATTTCAGGAACAGATCGTTCTGGACATCCTGTATCCAGGAGGTGCCAGGCCCCCCCCCCAGATGCAACTAGCCGACTGCATGGAAGGCATTACGCCTATCAGCTTCCGTGTGCCCCAGGTCAACGCATCCGAAGAAAACGTTGCCGTGTCTGCAGCAGGGCTGGAACAAGGACTGACACCGTTTATTATTGTCCCCGCTGTCCTGACCAGCCTGGCCTATGTGTAGGGCCGTGTTTTGAGAGGTACCACGAGCAGGTACACTATTAGAACCTAGGGAACTCCAGACACAGGAGTAGGCACACACTCAGTGGTCTTTCGCACATTGTCGCAGGGAGAGGAGAGATAAGCTTGAAAACCAAACGGGTAAGCATAAAAGTGGCAAGAAGGATCGGTTTCCATGCTTGATATTGCTGATCTGTCCTGGGTTGGCGATATAAGACGGCATGTTTGAATTTCCCTTGAGTGTGGACACCCCCGGTTTATATGTGATTTGGGCCTATGATGATGCTTTAATGCCACACAGAGTCATCTCTATTGGCAGGCATATTGCTGTATCCTACAGGCATAATGCTGTATACTAAAGTTCTGAGGCCCAGTCACATAAGTTGGTGGCTCACCCTGAGTGCAGGGTGGCACGGGGTGTCTCTCTCCTGAGGTTATCACTGCCATTGATGTGGAGGAAGATCTGCCATTGATGTGGAGCAAGGTATGTTTGCCGTTCATTTTTCCTTTCAGCCCAGAGTGCATTACCCGTATACCCAATATAAGGAGTATAGCAGAAACTCCTAATACTGGCCATACATGTAATGATTGCAGAGACCCTAAAATGCCAGGACAGACTTCACAAATGACCCCATTTTGGAAAGAGGACACCCTAAAGTATTATGTGAGGTGCACGGTGAGTTCATAAAAGATTTTAGTTTTTGTCACAAGTTAGCAGAATTTTTTTTTTATTTTTTTTTCTAACAAAGTGTCATTTTCCGTTTACTTGTGACAAAAAATAAGATTTTCAATGACCTCACCATTACCCTCATGGAATACCTTGTGTATTCTTTCCAAAATGGGGTCATTTGTGGGGTTTGTTAACTGTCCTGGCAAGTGGGCGGGGTGCTAAATTGTGAGCACCCCTGTAAAGCCTAAAGGTACTCATTGGACTCTGGGCCCCTTAGCGCAGTTAGGGTGCAAAAAAGTGCCACACATGTGGTATCGCCGTACTCGGGAGAAGTAGTACAATGTGTTTTGGGGTGTATTTTTACACATACCCATGCTGGGTGGGAGAAATACCTCTGTAAATGACAATCTTTTGATTTTTTTACACACAATTGTCCATTTACAGAGGTATTTCTCCCACCCAGCATGGGTATGTGTAAAAATACACCCCAAAACACATTGTACTACTTCTCCCGAGTACGGCAATAGCACATGTGTGGCACTTTTTTGCACCCTAACTGCGCTAAAGGGCCCAAAGTCCAATGAGTACCTTTAGGATTTCACAGGTCATTTTGCGGAATTTGATTTCCAGACTACTCCTCACGGTTTAGGGCCCCTAAAATGCCAGGGCAGTATAGGAACCCCACAAATGATCCCATTTTAGAAAGAAGACACCCCAAGGTATTCCGTTAGGAGTATGGTGAGTTCATAGAAGATTTTATTTTTTGTCACAAGTTAGCGGAAAATTGATTTTTATTGTTTTTTTCACAAAGTGTAATTTTCCACTAACTTGTGACAAAAAAATAAAATCTTCTATGAACTCACCATACTCCTAACGGAATACCTTGGGGTGTCTTCTTTCTAAAATGGGGTCATTTGTGGGGTTCCTATACTGCCCTGGCATTTTAGGGGCCCTAAACCGTGAGGAGTAGTCTGGAAATCAAATTCCGCAAAATGACCTGTGAAATCCTAAAAGTACTCATTGGACTTTGGGCCCTTTAGCGCAGTTAGGGTGCAAAAAAGTGTCACACATGTGGTATTGCCGTACTCGGGAGAAGTAGTACAATGTGTTTTGGGGTGTATTTTTACACATACCCATGCTGGGTGGGAGAAATACCTCTGTAAATGACAATCTTTTGATTTTTTTACACACAATTGTATATTTACAGAGTTATTTCTCCCACCCAGCATGGGTATGTGTAAAAATACACCCCAAAACACATTGTACTACTTCTCCCGAGTACGGCGATACCACATATGTGGCACTTTTTTGCACCCTAACTGCGCTAAAGGGCCCAAAGTCCAATGAGCACCTTTAGGATTTCACAGGTCATTTTGCGGAATTTCGTTTCCAGACTACTCCTCACGGTTTAGGGCCCCTAAAATGCCAGGACAGTATAGGAACCCCACAAATGACCCCATTTTAGAAAGAAGACACCCCAAGGTATTCCGTTAGGAGTATGGTGAGTTCATAGAAGATTTTATTTTTTGTCACAAGTTAGTGGAAAATGACACTTTGTGAAAAAAAACAATAAAAATCAATTTTCCGCTAACTTTTGACAAAAAAAAAAATCTTCTATGAACTCACCATACTCCTAACGGAATACCTTGGGGTGTCTTCTTTCTAAAATGGGGTCATTTGTGGGGTTCCTATACTGCCCTGGCATTTTAGGGGCCCTAAACCGTGAGGAGTAGTCTTGAAACGAAATTTCTCAAAATGACCTGTGAAATCCTAAAGGTACTCATTGGACTTTGGGCCCTTTAGCGCAGTTAGGGTGCAAAAAAGTGCCACACATGTGGTATCGCCGTACTCAGGAGAAGTAGTATAATGTGTTTTGTGGTGTATTTTTACACATACCCATGCTGAGTGGGAGAAATATCTCTGTAAATGGACAATTGTGTGTAAAAAAAATTAACAAATTGTCATTTACAGAGATATTTCTCCCACCCAGCATGGGTATGTGTAAAAATACACCCCAAAACACATTATACTACTTCTCCTGAGTACGGCAATACCACATGTGTGGCACTTTTTTGCAGCCTAACTGCGCTAAGGGGTCCAAAGTCCAATGAGCACCTTTAGGCTTTACAGGGGTGCTTACAATTTAGCACCCCCCAAAATGTCAGGACAGTAAACACACCCCACAAATGACCCCATTTTGGAAAGTAGACCCTTCAAGGTATTCAGAGAGGGGTATGGTGAGTCTGTGGCAGATTTCATTTTTTTTTGGTGCAAGTTAGAAGAAATGGAAACTTTTTTTTTTTTTTCTCACAAAGTGTCATTTTCCGCTTACTTGTGACAAAAAATAATATCTTCTATGAACTCACTATGCCTCTCAGTGAATACTTTGGGATGTCTTCTTTCCAAAATGGGGTCATTTGGGGGGTATTTATACTATCCTGGAATTCTAGCCCCTCATGAAACATGACAGGGGGTCAGAAAAGTCATAGATGCTTGAAAATGGGAAAATTCACTTTTTGCACCATAGTTTGTAAACGCCATAACTTTTACCCAAACCAATAAATATACGCTGAATGGGTTTTTTTTTAATCAAAAACATGTTTGTCCACATTTTTCGCGCTGCATGTATACAGAAATTTTACTTTATTTGAAAACTGTCAGCACAGAAAGTTAAAAAAATCATTTTTTTGCCAAAATTCATGTCTTTTTTGCTGAATATAATAAAAAGTAAAAATCGCAGGAGCAATTAAATAGCACCAAAAGAAAGCTTTATTAGTGACAAGAAAAGGAGCCAAAATTCATTTAGGTGGTAGGTTGTATGAGCGAGCAATAAACCGTGAAAGCTGCAGTGGTCTGAATGGAAAAAAAGTGGCCGGTCCTTAAGGGGTAGAAAGCCCTAGGTCCTCAAGTGGTTAACCTTATGTTTATGTATGAAATTAACCCCTGACCTCACACACTCCCTATTAGCTACCAACATTTAAAAATAAATAAAAAAATAAATAAATAAATATAAATCGTTACGTTAGGGACTGAACTTTTTTAGTATGTATGTAAAGAGGGTATAACACTGTTACTTTATCAATTATGGGCTTGTAATTAGGGATGGACACAAAACTGAAAAAATGCACCTTTATTTCCAATTAAAATATTGTCACCATACATTGTACTAGGGAAAAATTTTAAATGTTTGAAATAACTTGGACAAATGGGCAAATAAAATGTGTGGATTTTAATAATGGTAATTATTTCAAAAACTATAATGGCCGAAAACTGAGAAATAATAAATTTTTTCAATTTTTTTCTTATTATTCACGTTAAAATAAAATAATTCTTAGCAAAAAGTACCCTCCAAAGAAAGCCTAATTGTTGACGAAAAAAACAAGATATAGATTGTTTCATTGTGATAAGTAGTAATAAAGTTGTTGGCGAATTAATGGAAGGAGCGCTGACAGGTGAAAATTGCTGTTTTTTTAAGGGGAAAAACCCTTCGAGGTGAAGTGGTTAAAGGTGTCACCTAAACAACTTTTATTGTTTTGTTTTCGTATTCTCTCTATGACTAACCCCGGACCACACACTGCTGTCTAGGCCAGGGGTGTAAAACTCAAATAGACAGTGGGGCCGACAATAAAAACATAGATCAAGTCTAGGGTCGACATTGTTTTTTATAGAAAAACTTAAATTTCTGGGTGTTTAGACCAAGTCTAGGGCCAACATTGAATTTTATTGGCAAAGTATACTATAGCAGCCAGAGATCATATGTGAAGTTTCGATCTGCTGCTCCAGCATTAGATCAGGTATAGATAGCTCGGTCAGTGTCTTGTGCACGTGGCTGCTTGTCTGGCTGCTATAATATATAGCCCACGGTATAAGGTTAGACTATTCCTCTTGCCCACCGACCACCTATACCCACACTCCATGAGCGCTGATCTTTTGTCTTTTTTTGATGTTGTGAGACGTATAAATTACGCTCACTTAGCACGCATTACATGTCACCCAACATGAAAAAATAGACAAAAAGGACAGTGCTCACAAAGTGTGGGTATAGGTGGCTTTCAGCTTTCTCTTCTCATACGTCTTCATATGCTTGCCTAAGCTCTGAGTTTTTGCTCTAAGCAAACACACCACTACTTAACAATGAAGCATTTTCTCTTTTTGTTAAAGTGTTTATGTAATTAGTAAAATAAAATCCTTTAAACACAGAGGAGGCACCCCTAAGCTTATTCACAACATTTCTTCTCATCAACTGGTGCATGAAGCTAGAATTCCATAACTAATTTCTAAAGTCATCTTTTAGCCAAAGGTAGCTGTAGCTTGCCAGTCTGAGCTGCATTGTTCTCTATAACCTGTTCTGTAAATCAGTAATATACGTTATACCTCAGTTATACATTACCCAGACATCCATATCCATCATTGTGTACAGGTAGACGTCTGAATGTATCTTGGCCATTTGCCTTTCTTTCTTTGTTCTTATGCTCTCCCAGTGCTAACAAACCACACAGAAGAGTTCATGCAGGAACATGGCAATGTCACCTAAATCCTATTAGAAAATCCATACCAAGCTATAATCCTTTATGGTGGTGTCTTATAATTCTATATTATTCATGTGAACAGTGATAAAGTTGTAGGTACTACACATTGCCCAGGCAGGTCCAGATCCATAGGCATTCAAAGGGGTCAAAGATAAAAACGTTGTAGACACACTAGACTGTCCTCAGCCAAGGTAGCTGGTATAGGAGTCCCTAAGGTCTGCCCAGGTGACTTAACAATACGCAATATTTTTTCTTTTTTTAATTAACTGCGGTTAGCATATTTTTAAAATGTTTATTTCTTTAGAAATGTATAGAATACTACAAAAAACAGCATTTTTGGCAATCTTCCCAGTACTGCTATGTTTTAAGAAAAAAATGTCACATTACAGTTGCAGTAAACAAGTCCTTATTACAACACTAAAGTCCCCTGACTTAGGATGCATACACAACTTAAATCAGTGTTACTAAGAATGACCAAGCTTGATCCTTAGGGCAACACTACAGGCCATGATCTCTATACTACATGTCGCTTTGGAAGTGTTTCTAAAGGGGCCCATACACCTAACGATTTTCCCGCCGATATACGGCGATTCGATCACAGTGATCTAATCGGCTGTGAAATCGCTGCGCACACCGCTGACAGAACGATCGATTTCCGTCCGAAATCGATCGTTTTCATCAATTCCTGTCGATCCGTCCATGCGGAAGATTTTTCTCGATCGCCGGCGGGTCGGGAGTGGGTCGATAGTGGCGTTCGAATGCCTGACGACCGACGCAATACAGAGGGTATACATTACCTGTTCCAGCCAGCGCGAGTCCCCTGGTCCCCACTGTCTTCTTTCCGCGCTGGGTTCCGGACCGGCTGCAGCTACACAGAACTTCCTGTCCCGGCAGGAAGTTTAAACAGTAGAGCGCCCTCCACAGATTGTGGCAGCTCCACAGATTGTGATCGGTTTCAGGCTGAAATCGATTCACAATCTGTTTGCAGTTAAAGGGATACTGTAGGGGGGTCGGGGAAAAATGAGCTGAACTTACCCGGGGCTTCTGATAGTCCCCCGCAGACATCCTGTGTTGGCGCAGCCACTCACCGATGCTCCGGCCCCGCCTCCAGTTCACTTCTGGAATTTCTGACTTTAAAGTCAGAAAACCACTGCGCCTGCACGCCCGTGTCCTCGCTCCCGCTGAAGTCACCAGGAGCGTACAGCGCGGGTACAGACCATACTGGGCCTGCGCTGTGCGCTCTTGATGACATCAGAGGGATCGAGGACATGGCAACGCAGGCGCAGTGGTTTTCTGACTTTAAAGTCAGAAATTCCAGAAGTGAACCGGAGGCGGGGCCGGAGCATCGGTGACTGGCTGCGCGGGCACAGGATGTCTGCGGGGGACCGTTAGAAGCCCCGGGTAAGTTCAACTCATTTTCCCCCGACCCCCCTACAGTATCCCTTTAAGGTGGCCATACGATCCCTCTCTGATCAGATTCGATCAGCGAGGGATCTATCTGTTGGTCGAATCTGATGGCAAATCGACCAGTGTATGGCCACCTTTAGGAGAGTGGAGGAGGGCAGAGCAGGATGGTGCTGCTCCCAGCAGACAGGGTAAGCATCAGAATTATCTGCTTGCTCGTCTGTGCTGTTTAAAGATTCAGCGGGCTGGATCTTTAAGCATCCATGTAGAACGTACACACACTAGATTCTCAGCAGAGACGACAGTCTCCCAACTCCACAAATATATTTTTAAACTATACCCTACCTCACCTACCTCTCCTCCTAATTTTACAGTGTATTCGACAAATTTCCTCTATGTAGTAATTTCTGAGTCTAAAAAATCAAGGTAAAGTGACCTCAACAGCCATCCAGATAGACCAGAGCCGGGACAAGGTCCTTCAGCACCCAAGGATGAGACAGCAAAGTGCTCCCCCCCTATCCCTCCCACCCCAGCCGTCAAACACTGATTGCTATTAGACTAAGAGGTGCCCCGGAGCCCCCAACCTCCCCAACACTTTAATCTCTAGTTATCTGGCTTGCAGTCACTATCATGTATCCCCTTTTCTTATTTCTTTCTGCTTCAAACACAATTGGGAATGATGGCTGAATGAATTGTGTGCCTTCTACACTGCGCCCTGAGGCTGGAGCCTCTCCAGCCTCTGCCTCGGCCTGGCGCTGAGATAGACAGACCCTGAAGGCAAAGCCACTAAAGTACTGACATCCCCTTCCCCAAGCAGACATATACACTTCCCTGTGCTCTTTCCTGAGAATCCCTGTGTTGCTCCAACATTGTGAACCCCCTGCAATAGCATTCCCAGTTGTAACCACACCTTCAACCGATTAAAATACTGTGGGGAATTCTGTAGCCATAACAGCCATCTCTACAATACAAACACCAGCAAAGGGAATGGGCGAGTGGCACAAGCTCCATTCCCCCTGCCAAATGTTACAGCAGGCGGACGGGCAGCTGCTATGATAGGGCAGCCTGATTCTAGAAGCTGACAAATAAGCACTATTGTCTTCCACTGTTCTTCCAGCCTCCAGTTGCTGATTGCTCATCCACACGTGTTGTCCCACCTCCCCTCCATATAGCAGAAGAGGCTGCTCAGTTGTAGCCAAGCAGTCTGTACAGCATCTTTCCTAAACTGCCATCTGGAACGATCGCCAACAATAAGTTCTGTGCATCTAGCATGTGTACATAGATTTCGTTACTATGAACTAGTCTCTATTGTTCTCTGCAGATTTATCTTATCTTTACTACATTGGCCTCAATTCACTAAGCATTACCACATTTGGTAATGCAGAACGCAGCTGATTTTACCGATCACCTGGCCAAATGCCAAATCACTAAACCTATTACCACACAGAAAATTGAAATTACTGGATTAGTGAGGTAAATTACCTACTTGTGCAGTAACAATCTCAAGAAATGTCAAGAAATTGCAATTCACAAAGATTTACGCATTCGGCAAATCGGGCAAAAGTGTTTGGTATTTTTCTCCAGCTCTTAGCAGCCGATGGCTCACTCTCTCCATGCTTTCTCCGCGCGGTAACATTGACAGACAGCCAGTAGAGATAGCTACACAGCCCAGCTTCTCACTTTGATTTGGTCCAATACTCTGGGAGGCATGTTTTCACTCCCACAGAGCAGGGGAAGGAGACATTTTTTGAGCCTTTTTCAATTTAACTAAAATGTCCTTTAGATATGCATATCTGTATTCTGGCATAGAGAAGAGCTCCCCCTGGTGGCTGCAGCACATCTAAAGGGATGATGGGGATGCTCTAGACAGAAAACCCTGACTCATACATACAGCTTCCTGGCTCACAGCTGACCTGCTCCACAGCTGCTAAGTGAGACTTACTGAGCAGGGCTTGGTGAATTGAAACATGCTTCTTCTGTTAATTACTGAACTTCTGCCACATGCAAAAGTGTAAAATACCGAATGCAGTATTTTACCCACCAAAATTATTTTATCAAACAGCCCGTAGTGAATTGAGGCCAGTGCAGCAGAACAAGGCATTTCTGGCACATGTAAAGCTTACCAGTTAAACCAGCAGGCTAAACAAATTTATTTTATTATATAGTTTATACAGTTTTCCAGATTTCAACATTAAACATTTTTTTTTAAATCTGATCCAGAACTAATTGTAATAACTAAATACAAATAAAATATTACTATATGTTTCAAGTAGTCCCTTCCTTTCAAATGCTAAAAACAAGGGAGTTGCCATATTGGGGACAGAATATTTCCATCTGCTACATGTGAAGTTTTCACAACAGTTTGAAGACTAGCTCAGAATTGTGTGTGTTGCTCAGCCCAGCAGTGTAACCAAGACATACCATTCTAATTACAGAGCCAAACGGATATTTAAGACGACTTTTCAAATGTAATGCTGCTGTTTGATGAAGTCATCAATATTGCTATGGTTACAAACTTACAATACATTCCTGCAGATGTACTGTTTGTACTGCATGTAGAGGAGGAGTGAAAACATGTTAAGTAAACATTTTAAAAGATCAGATTAAACCTGATCAACAAAGCTCTTCTTATCTTTAAACATTTTACACGTTAGAGAAGATAAAGCCAAAAAGAAAAAAACTGAAAAACTCAGCAAAAAATAATGTAAGAACGTACCACTGGATATTAATATCATAATACTATTAAAACTGACTAGGTTGGACTATGTGGGACTTTTTAGGGGACTGTTAAAGAGTATATACCAATTAGCTATTTATGAAATAAGTCATTTGTGTTCAGTTAAAAGAATATGTTTATTACAAATCACATGTATTTACACAAACAAATTAAGAACACAAGTCATTACACATTTTTGCCATTGCATATTGTTTGTTATACACAGATATTCTGTAGTGAAATAGTGTCTCCTATTGTAAAGGGGGAGGGTTGTATATGTCTCATGCCTCCTCAATCAGTGTTTAAGAGATGTAGCCCCAAATTTAAAGGAATACTTAAGGCAAAAAAAAAAAAATGACATTTACTCACCTGGGGCATCCCTCAGCCCCCCGAAGCTGGATGGTGCCCTCGCAGCCCCGCTCCGATCGTCCTGTCCCCGCCGGCGGCTACTTCCGGTTCGGCGACAGCCGCCGACAGGCTGGGAACGCGGCTGATTTTCTGCGTTCCCAGCCGCTGCTATCACCCTCTATGCTGCTATAGCGTATATATAGACGCTATAGCAGCATAGAGGGTGATAGCAGCGGCTGGGAACGCGGAAAATCATCCGTGTTCCCAGCCTGTCGGCGGCTGTCGCCGAACCGGAAGTAGCCGCCGGCGGGGACAGGACGATAGGAGCGGGGCTGCGAGGGCACCATCCAGCTTCGGGGGGCTGAGGGATGCCCCAGGTGAGTAAATGTCATTTTTTTTTTTTTGCCTTAAGTATTCCTTTAAGCAACCAATCACATCCTGCTTGGTCATAGGAATAATAATAATAATCCTAACATTTGTATAGCACTTTTCTACTGTTGGACTCAAAGCGCTCAAGAGCTGCAGCCACTAAGGGCCACTCAAGGGGCCACCCTGCAGTGTTAGGAAGTCTTGCCCAAGGACTTCTTACTAAATAGGTACTGAACCTAGCCAGAATTCCAACCCTGGTCTTCCATGTCAAAGGCAGTGCCCTTAACCAGTACACTAGCCGAACTGAAATAATTTGATGCGTTTCATGAGCCAAGGGAAAGGTCTTGTTCACTTTTTCAGGAGAACATCTCTTAGGACAAATTAGAGTTGCATGAGTTACTGTATTTTTTGTACTATAAGACTCACTTTTTCTCCCCCAAAAGTGGGTAAAAAAAGTTACTGCGGCCTATAGTCCAAATGCAGGGAGTTCCTGACTTCTGAACACCTGCCAATACGACCAGCCAACCCGCCGCAATGTCAGAGATTTCTGTACTGTGCCCATGCAGAGGAGGACACAGGGGGAAACAAAGAGTGATAGAGGAAGACACAGGTTGGACACAAGAGGACACAGGGAGACACAAGGGGCATAAGTCACAAGATGCCCCTTCACCATGGATGCACCAGGTTTAGTATATATCATTTTCCCCTGGCTTTTGTCCTCTAAACCTAGGTGCGTCTTATGGTCAGTAGTGTCCTATAGTCCAAAAAATATGGTATGTACATATAACTGGAGGTAACGTAGGCCAATAATGAAGCATAGAAGGAGAGGGAAAAAGGCAGGTGGCAGGGGAAGACAGGAAAAAAGGAGACAAGGGAAGAGGGAGAAATAAAAAGAGAGGGGGAAGTAAAGAGGAGACAGGGAGGAAAGGGGAGGAGGTGAGGGGGAAAAGGAGGAGGCAAGAGGAAGGTAACAGGGAAACACCACCATTAGGTATCAGCATTCAGTAAAACAACACGGCAGAGTTGAGATCAATGGCTTTACACTTAAATGAAGTTAAATTGTTTTAAAATAAATGATGTTATGATCCATCATGCACTATACAGTACTTGCATTAGTGATTTTGGAGGGCACGAGATGATTTATACCTGTCTCAGGTACACTTTTAAATAGCAGCAAAATACTTGCTCTCATACTGTATATCTCTTTGTATAAACTAAGAAATGAATCATTAATATACTTGCATGGTACATACATATAAACAATAAAAAAGCAAAAATAAAAAGCAAAACAGAGCATTACAGCATACACGTACAGTTAACGTAATACAAACATAGCAAGAACATACACTGATAGCAGGAACAGAAAATAGTGGGACTGGAGGAGCAGCCTGAGAGCTGATATGAGCGCTGCCATTTTCGGCACTGGACGCTACACAGTGACACGCTCCCAACAAGACAGTTGCTACCGAATGTCCACGAAAATAGAGAGAAGGCTGTGAAAGCTGAGGGGCATCATGATGGAGGCGGACAGCAGAGTTCACTCGGACCAGGTTGCCCGAGGAGTAGCGCACGGCTGGTAATGAGGGTGCAGACACAGTGGGGGCCGTGTGGGGCCAGGGGACACATTTGCTGGGCCGCAGTGGTGGTGGACGTGGGGCCGGGGGCCACCCCGGCTGGGCAGCAGTGGTGGTGGACGGGGGGCCGGAGGCAGCAGTGGTGGACAGGCCAGGAGGTTTACCTTGGTGGTGGCAGGACACTGAAGCCCAGATGCAGCAGCCAGCTCCACTGGGAGGGGGCAGCATCACCTCCTCTGTGGCTGCGATGGGGCAGCATCAGGCCCTCCATTGACGCGGTGGTGGTGTGGATCCAGGCAGCCCAAAACGCTCCGAGGTTGATGGTGCATGCAGAGTGGATCCAGGCCACTGCGGAATGAGATGGCTGTCGGCAGCGATGGAGATCCGGAGCTGGCTGCAAACCGGGCAGCAATGGGGAGAGATCCGGAGATGGCTGCAGCTCGGGCGGAGAGAAATCCGGATCCTCCTGTGGCCAGGTCCCGCAGGCCGCATCGGGCAGCATGCCCTGGTCTTCCCTGCAGCGGCAAGAGAGCGGAGGCCAGATCCAGAAACCCAGCGCAGCCAGAGCACGTGGGTGCGATCAGCTGAGCGCCCGATCAGCTGGCCACCCGCCACCAGGCCCGCGCGTCTCCACGTGTTCCCGCGGACAGGCTCCCCGACAAGGCCCCCCAGGCTGTGTGCCGGTGATGGAGCTGCCGGCGAACAGCAGCAGTGACCCCCGCCACTTCACCATTCCCCCAGAGGGAAAGAAAGAGCAGGTGAAGGACCTCAAGGGGAGAAAGGAGAGAAAGGACCGGAGCCCTGTGGCCGCGGCGTCCTGTTACAGCGCCATCTTGGATGTATAGCACCTCCACTTAACTGCTCCTGAGCTAGCTTGGCTTCCTCATCAATGCAATGTGGTTATTAAAACTAAGGATGGGGCAGCACTACAGAAAATGCCCAGCTTGCAGCATTTTAATATACCAGAAGCATGGCCTGATTAACATTTATTGCATGGGGCAATGACACACTATACACCAATACAGGCATCAACAGCTAAAGTGGTGTGCATTTCACACTACATCCTTTGCATTGCAGAATAATTCTGCATGTAAACTCACAGCCCATACAATTCTATGGGGCTGTTCACAGTAATGCGTTGTAACAGATCACACTATTCTAATTTGCTGCATGCAGGCTTTGAATTAACATGTATGGTGTAACACACATGGGGTCATATGCAATTAACTCTTTCTCCTGAGTTTTCTGTTAGGTGATATTTTCACAACCTGTCAGTTTAATACATTTTAACCACTTAAGCCCGAAGGGTTGTTTATTTTTTGCATCTGCCAATAACTTTATCACTACTCATCACAATGAATTGATCTATATCTTGTTTTTTCCACCACCAATTAGGCTTTCTATGGGTGATACATTTTGCTAAGAATTAATTTATTCTAAATCCATTTTAACAGGAATATTAAGAAAGAAATGGAAAAAAATCATTATTTCTCAGTTTTTAGCCATTATAGTTTGAAATTAATACATGCTACTGTAATTAAAACCCATGTATTTTATTTGCCCATTTGTCCCGCTTATTACTCCATTTAAAATATGTCCCTATCAAAATGTATGGCGCCGATATTTTATTTGGAAATAAAGGTGCATTTTTTCAATTTGCGTACATCACTATTTAAGCCCATAATTCAAAAAATTATATAAATATACTCCTTTGACATGCATATTTAAAAAGTTCAGACCCTTAGGTAACTATTTATGTTTGTTTTTTTATTGTAATTTTTTTTTAACTTTTTTTTTTTAATTAAAAATGTTATTTGGGTAATTCTTGGTGTGGGAGGTAAACAGCTCATTTTAAATGTAAAAAATTGTATTTATTTAATAAAAAATGGATGAGGGTGTAGTTTTACTATTTGGCGACAAGATGGACACAGTCAAAAAGTCCTGGAAGTGTGATCGTACGCTTCCAGGAAGCATTAAGATGACGGGAAACTTTTTGTAACTCAGAAAAACAGCAGCCTCTGATAAGAGGCTGTCAGTTTTTCTGCGGGGGGCTTCGATCAATAAATGAAATCTATAATCCTATTCATTGATCGCTGGGCTAATGGGCAGCGGCGGGAGCACACGCAACCCGCGGGAGTGTGCACAGCCTATATGGGCGAGAATGTTTGTCCAGATAGGCTTAAGTTGTTAAACTACCAGCAAGCAAAAAAAATGCTCAAAATAAATTTGATAGTACTTTTTCAGCTTCTTTGTCGTACCTTTTCAGTTGCAAAGTGCTGAAAAGCTTGTTTTAAAACTCAGGAAAAAAGATAAAGGGAACCTGAGATAGTTGAGTAGCCTTTATTTAAAGTTATTTATAGATCCACCTGGAGTTGATCCCAAGACTCTTCAGTTGTTTAAATGGGTAAAGAAGTTACAATTTTCTTCCATGTGGTCTCCCAGTAGTCTGCTTTAACGGTAAAACCAGCAATAATACACGTAAGCATTCTTTTCAGATAACAGTGGCCTTCAAAAGCTGTATGAATCACTTCCCAGCAAATCAAAGTATACTCACCTGACAGATCTGGTACAAAGGAAATTCTTTATCAACACTTATTTATTATTCTAAGCAGGGCTGGCGCTACCATACAGGCAAAGGAGGCAGCAGCCCCAGGGCCCCAGAGCTTGTAGGGGCCCCCAGTGGCTACAAGAGGAAAAAAAATTTCAAATCGACCTTATAGTTTTTGAGAAAATTGATTTTAAAGTTTCAAAGGAAAAAAAATACACATTTAAAAACCAGCTGACTTTAATGGTTAATAGCAAATCCACCTTCAATTCTAGAAACCCTAAATTTGCAGGATATGCAAGGAGATCATTGGGAATAAGAGGGAAAAAATAATTTTTCAAAAAGACCTTATAGTTTTTGAGAAAATCGATTTTAAAGTTTCGAAGGAAAAAAGTATACTTTTAAATGCGGTAAATGTCACTTTTATTACCTAACTGTAGTGTAATTTTACATGTATCAAAAGAAAGAGCAAAAAATTTCCTGACGGGGTTTCCAGGGGGTCCATACGCAGCCGCAGCGCTTTGGCCAGGGATCGCTATACAGCCGCAATATGGCTGTATGAAGATCCCTGGCATTTTTTTACTATTTTCCCAATTTTTTTTTTTATGTTTAGAGTGTTGGAATTTTTTTAAAAAAAATTATGTGGGGTCCCCCCTCCTGAAACTTTTTAACCCCTTGTCCCCCATGCAGGCTGGGGTAGCCAGAATGTGGAGCTCCGACCGATTGGGGCTTCAAAACCTGACTATACCAGCTGCAAAAAAGGTCCCTTAATGTCAATTTTTGCTCCGGGGTATCTGTTGGGCCCCCCCCCCCCCCCCGGTTTATTTTGCCCTGGGGCCCCATTGTTGCTTAAACCGGCCCTGATTCTAAGCTTTGAAGCGTTATGGGAAGGCCTAGTATAGTCTCAAGAAGGTAATTGGTGAAGCTGTGCTAATTCAATTCCCCTGTCTAGTATGCCTTTTAGTTTATCCTGCCTAAAATCATGCATATATAAAAGGGAAAAAATGTTATGTCAGACTTAGTCATTTTACTATGGTTAGCCTCAGCCAGCGATCCCAACATGATAATTACAACTGGATGAGACTGTCCCTTTCAGTGCCAAGCTTGAATGCAAACTCAGTTTGTCCATTCTGGAAATTTGGCAGAAAGACTGAAACAGCAGAAACGGGCGAAATTCACAATGACAATCCTGTGAATAACTTGTCTACTTGGCATGCGGATTTTCCATTCATTACCATCCATGTTTCTTAAAATAAATATTATATTGGTGTTTCTTGCTGTTCACCCTGCGTGATCACGCAGAGAATGCGAAAACAGAAAACAAATAATTGAACTGCCAGCATAGTGAGCTATTTTGATAGACGGGTCATAATGTCAAACATCTGTGTGTGAGCATTAATTGTGCCTTTCCAGCACTTTTTCATGGCTGCTTGCAAATCACCATGGCATTGCTGGTTCAAAACTGAAAGATTTAATCACAACTGTAATCAGTAACACTTTTTATTTCTGCATATTTTCTTCAGCAGCAAAATAAGAATTACGTCAATGCTCTGATTAATGAAAAAACAAACAAAATGAAAACACAACGAAGCCTATGGCAGACACACTGACAGCAGAGCTTCCATTGGCTCCTGACCACATGATTGCTGTGAGCCAGTCACAGCAATCACTGCTCTTAAAAGGGCAATGATGGCTCTGGTCTTAAGGGCCCTTTTCCACTATAAGCGTGATCCCAAATACGCTGCGTTTGCGATCGTGTATGCTTCTGACGGCTCCACTCTCGGCGATTGTGCCATATAGCCATTGGGAACGGAGTGCGATTGCGAGGAGAATCTCATAAGCCAATGATTGCGCTCCAGGAAAAACTGCACGCACTGGTAGAAATGAACACTGCGACTTTCATGTAAATTGCGGTGCCCTTGCAATAGAAAAAATAAATAAATATATATATATATATATATATATATATATATATATATATATATATATATCCAGGCACATCATCTCAAGTTAGGACATTTAAATTAGTTATTAGGGAGGTGCTAAAGGGGGTGTGGCCAGAAAAATAGCAAAAAAACCCGCCAACCCTTTGCACACTGACGTGCAAATGTTCAAACAAATGCGTTCCCAGGAATTAATCATGCAGGCACCACTGCTATCCCTACAGCTAAGTTAAAACCTGGGGTCTTAGTTACAAAACAATGCACTCCTCTGCATAGTCACCTACACTGTGCAGAAGTACCCAGGTATTCGTATGTGTCCTAACTCTGGCCCTGTAACATGCATAGTGCAGACATGCAAACATTCATTACATCAATGAATGTTTGCATGTTTCTTGCAATCACCAAAACGGCGGCGATCCGCTTTTTGAAGTGGATCAATGCCAGTGGAAAAGGCCCTTAAGCGGCCAGAGCTGCTGGGTCCGCAAGGGGTTAAAGGACCACTGTCACAAAAACTGTATGTGTATGCATATGTATAAAATGTACATTTGTTCTAAAGTAAATTGCACTATAAATTTATTTTTACCTACAATGTTGTTACTTATAATAGGTTGTAAAAATCGGACATGGGGGAGTCTGAGGAGTTCTTTTTTTTTTTTTCTTAAAGCAATTACAGAGTGGCAGTTGCTCAGGTCAACTGCCAAAATAGTGTGCAATGAAGTAGGGAGGCTGGGTGGCATCTTTGCATAGATCTATTCCAGAAAGTGCTTTTTTAAGGAATAAATGAAGTACTGACAACCCCCATGAGGAAATGTACTAATCCAAAACCTGTCAGATTTGTCACATTTTTACTGCTTACTGTAAGCGACAGCGACATAGGAGGAAATTAATAATGCATTTTACTCTGGGACAAATGTACATTTTATGCATATAGGTACACGTATTTTAAATTTCACACATTTTTGCGATAATGGTCATTTAAGAACAGGAAAAGACTGGTAATCCAGTCCAAGATTGGTAAAGCTGCTACTGTATGTTTGGTACACTAACTTTCAGAGTGAAGATCCAGATTATTACACATGCATATGTCTGACTGGTTCTCTTTAGATATTGCTATAGCAGTAGCTGATTATACAATTGTGTTCCTGTTCAGCAACCCTACAGGAATCAGTTTACCATTTTAACAGATCATTTGATTTAAAAGTACCCCTTACCCGGTTCCCTTCTCCCCTTAAACTTTTAATAGTGTTTTACTATTGGTGCTGCTATGACTAAATCACAGCACCATCCTCCCCCCTCTCCAGCACCCCACTGTGGACCCCGTTCTGCTCAGACGTAATCATCGACTGAGCAGAACATCGAATATGTGCGGGGAAAAAGTGGCAGTTCTTCCTCCCCTGTGCATGTCCATAATCCCGCCCCCTCCACCTGCTGCTTTAGTTCCACTTTATGTTTCACTGCACACAGCAGTGTGGTGGGCTTGTGATAATTGAGGTTGGATATCCTTCCAACCTCAATTAACACAAGCCCTCACACAGAACAGCTCCCTGAACGCTGTGTGCAGTGAAACATATACAGACCTAAAGCCACGAGTGGAGGGTCTGAGTTAAAGGGAAGGTCCAAGCAAAATAAAAAAAATGAGTTTCACTTACCTGGGGCTTCTACCAGCCCCATGTAGTCACTCACTGCTGCTCCAGTCCCCCGCTGGCAGCTTCCCCGACCTCGGAGGTCGGCGGGTCGCATTGCGTACATATTTACACATTCCCGCTAGTGCAGGAACATTAACACATACATTTTTACGCGTTACTGGTTCAATACGTAAATTTTTACGCATTGAGCCAGTAACGTGTAAAAATGTATGTGTTAATGTTCCTGCACTAGCGGGAATGCGTAAAAATGTACGCAATGCGGCCCCTGCCAGCGGGGGACTGGAGCAGCAATGAGTGACTACGAGGGCACAGGATGGCTGCATGGGGCTGGTAGAAAGCCCCAGGTAAGTGAAACTCATTTTTTTATTTTGCTTGGACCTTCCCTTTAGGGAAGCACAGTGGGAAGGAAGAGCTGCCACTTCCTGCCCATTCATAATCGTTGCCAGAACGGGGCCACAGGGGGAGCTGGAGAGGGGATGATGTTGCTGTGTGCTGTGACAAAGTCACAGCACCAGTAATAAAACAATTTTAAAGTTTTTTTAAGACCAGGTCAGGGGTACTTTAAGCAAATATGTTTATAGTTCAATTATTTCCGATAAGTCAGTAAGCAAAAAAGTGAAGTACTAATGCAGCCCCATGTGTTCCCTGCTATCTTGAAACACTCTTAAATAGTAGCTTTCTTATACAAATACCTACATTCTCACAAATGATCACACATAGTGCATACCTGCATTTGCTCAGCAGGCTTACATTATGGAGCTCAGTAAATGATTGTTGACAGTTCATGTCAGATGCTTCAAGTTCAGCAAAGGTAGCAACATATTTTGTATAGTAATTATATTTTTTTCTTTTAACAACTTAAAATTATCATTTTTTATGATTATGATCATTCTGTATTACCAATCTAGTAGTTAACACATAATAGGCCTGATGCACTAATGCATGGTAAAGTTGCTGTACGCAGGTGTGCAAGCAGCCGCAGCTATTTCACCATTACTATTACTATTGCCCGATAACCCGTATTGCCACCTGTGTTACTAGGTTAACGTGCACATTACTACGGTAACGAGCAGAACATGTGCATTAGCATAGCAAATTTCACTCTTATGGCATCAAGAAGATACAGGATGTAGACAGTTTGGTACTTTTCAATGTATTTATTGCAAAAAAGTACAGCTGTACAAATGCGCAAAACATTATGCATTTATGATCTATGCATTTAAAACTATTTGTTTGCATAACTCATAGTTATGTACTTATACTAATCCAAATATTTCACACATTTATGTAGCACTGACACATGACATTGCCATGATCAGGGCTCACAAACTGAAGTCTGCTGCACCACAGTCTAAAGTTAATTTGGAAGAAACCAGTTAACATGAAAGTATATTTTTCAGCTATGTAATGATACTGATGCACCTGGAGGAAACCTAGGCAAAATGTGAAGTACACACAAAGTCCATTCAGGTAGTTGCCTTGGCAGGAACATACATGGGACCCAAAAGATCCTAGGTAAGAGCACTAACCACTAAGCCCATGTAGCAAAATTCATATATAACGCACTGTAAGGTGCACGAAAGGAAAAATCAAATAGTACATGCACTGGACCTTGGGCAAGACTCCTTAAAACTGCTACTGCTTACTGAGTGCACCATAGTGGCTGCAGCGCTTTGAGTACGCCAGGAGGAAAGCACAATATAAATGTTCTGTGTCTTGTCTTGTAGTGGACATTCCAATATAAAATGGAAAGTCTTTCTCCATGAGTACCGTATATTCCGGTGTATAAAACGACTGGGCGTATAAGACAACCCCCAACTTCTACAGTTAAAATATAGAGTTTGGGATGTACTCGCCGTATAAGACTACCCCTCTTCCAACACACAACAAATACAAATTAAAAAAACATCATATACTGGTGCTATTTACAGTATGAACAGATACTGGTGCTGTACGGTATGTGGTGCCCAGTATATAACATTACATAGGCGATTGGTTGGATTGCTTCTACTCTGCCTCTCCCTAAGTGGATTGGTCAGCTCTCCCTGTTTATCAGAGCAGTATGGAAGAATAGACTGTGCTGTGCCTATAAAACTATAAAACACGCCTCTTTTACCCGTCTGGCCTTGCCTGCGCTGCTTCACTACAGTCCTCAGCAGCGAGATCTGAGAGTCGGTAACAGGATAGGTCGTATCACCCGGCATCAATCACTTGGCGTATAAGACGACCCCTGACTTTTCAGATGATTTTCAAGGGTTAAAAAGTAGTCTTATGCACCAGAATATACAGTAACCCCTTAGCTTACAGGGCTGGGGTGAAATGCCAGTGTTCATTTGTTCATTGGATTGAATTCATCAAGATATCACAAGCCTGGCTGGTTGTATCGGAAAACACATGTAGTCCTTTGACGTTTCATTTGTGGTGATACTGCGTAAACATCAGATCCTATGTCTTTCCTTCCTGGAAAGGTGGGGAAGAGAGGTAGGGGAGGGGACAATCAGGAAACAATAACTCCTCCCTATCCCACAGATGGTCCTCTGACAAAGATCTTTATTTCCTCAATAAAAGGATACTGTAAGCTTGTGTTATATAGAACATGATTCTAAAGTCATAATAGCTATTTGACAAGGGATCCTGAAGTAGATGGGGAGTGGGCACATCATTATAACCATCTATAACTTAAGCCTGTGAAAACAGTATTGAAATATTCCACTGTTAATCCCAGGAAATGAATACCCGCTATTGCACTCTACCTAATGTGAATAATGGGCTAAAAGAGAACTAGCAAAATGTGGTCACAACTAAACACATGCTTTACTAAAGGGGCTGTGGTGTACCTAATGCACCCAAAAAAAAACAATAATGTCCCCTCCTCCTGCTCCCCATAACCAACCTCACAGTCCATGCTACCACAAACACTGGGTACCATTCATGTATGGCATGTAGTGGGACAACATGGTACCACTAAGTTGTAGGACACTGCATGCCAATGCTGAGGGCAGGTGCCTTACCTTGTCACATCCTTGGAGGTAGGGGCAGGAAGCATGGTCATACAGGACCAAGTCACACTCAATGATCAGGCACTTCCACAACAGCAATATTCAGAAGATATAAGGGAGGAGCCTAGAAGAAAATATTTGCTGCAGGTAAATAAGCTTATGATTTGCTCTCTCTTCATTTTCCCTGTAAGTATATTTTTGCGAATAGTATGCAACATAGCTAGCTAGCTAGTGTCCTCCATCTAGGCATTGAATCTCCCAGGAAGTGGCAAAAGCCACAGATGCAGGAAGGATGTACACAGATGCTAGATTTATTACATTGCTATTAAGGATTAAATGTTTTTATTTGCATCAACAATACTGTACTGACTTAAAATGACAATTGACTACCGGTATGTGGCATAAAACCCTATGCTGCAATGGCATTCCTAATCCTGTTGTGTGTTCTACACTTCTATCCAAGGCAAGCACATGCCGTGTATAGCTGTATACCAGTAATTAGGTGGCTGTGAGGAAGAAGATGCATTACATTATCTACAGGAAACATGTTTCTCGGACTGATGACTGAACCAAGGCTGCATCACTGATTCTGGTTAATGAAAGACATTATAAAATGAAACTGGCTTTACAAAACAGAAAATATACATGGAAAAGATCCTGAATTTAAGTAGCAAAATTAAAGTGTACCAGAGGTAAAAATAAACTGATGAGATAAAAAATGTTATCTATGCTCCTTCTCCAAAAAAATGAATTTTTGAAGATGTCCCATGGTTTTATTTTATGTTTAAACTTTTTACAAAGCGGATTTAATGTTTTACTGTTTCTGCTCAAAGGCAGTCTATAAAGTGTCCAAGAACTAAAATATATGAGCTATTTTCTTTTTTTTTATTTATCCCCTGTACTCAGAAATTGTTCTCTACAGAAAAAAAGTGTGATGGTTGTAATTCCTTATCAGTAAGGGTTATGCTATAATCTGACAAGAGTCTGACAATAGAGAAACTGTCCCTTGCATGCCTAAAGGTTAAATCTTCCAGGCAGAAAAAGAAAAAAGGAACACAGCCTAGTTCTTAATATGTTTGGCACTGTACATACACATGTTTATGTGATCGGGGTTGATTAACAAAATTGCAGTGATACTGGAATGGCAGTATTACCCTTATTTCCGGATGCAAGTCCGATGAGTAACGCTATTCGTGTGATCCACGGTACTCTAGTGGCTCGATTATTGCTATGGTAACATGCTTTAGTAATGCACATTACCATAGCTATGGTTACGCTACTCAAGTACCATGGGTCGTGCTAATAGCATAACTTGTGGTACTTGTGGAAGGAAATAAGGGTAATACTGCCACGCTGTCTTTCCACAGCAGTATCACCGCAATTTTGTGTATCAACCCCCATGTCACATATCACCTCGGGTACTCTTTAAGTTTTTTGGGCATCAACAATGTCTTGCTATCAGAACTTTCATGCCTATTCATAAAATAATGCTATGGTAGGTGAAGGTATGTCTGAGGCATAGCTTAAAGCAAACCTCCACTGTTTCTCAGAAAACGGAAATCCCTTCAGTTTAGCTCTATACGTTGCAGGGAATAGGGATGAGTCCTATACTCTACCCTGTGTCTATGGGCGTGCAAATAGTGCAATCACCCGGGGTGCAGAATTGAGCGGCAGGAGGGGGGCGCAGTGGCATGGGTAGCTGGCATAGTAGTTACAACTCACCTTCCGCCACCGATCCCCTGCAGCATCTATCTCCTTCCTCTCCCAGGTGTCCATTGCGTTGGTAACAGTGCCCCCCCCCCCCCCTGGGATGACTTGACCGCATGTCATCACAGGGGGTGCTGTTACCAGTGCGACAGATGCCTAGGACAGGAAGGAGATAGAGGCTGTGGGGGATTGGCAGCGGAAGGTGAGTTGTAACTACTATGCCTGCTCCCCCCACTGCTGTGGGGCACCTATCTATCTAACCTTCACTCGGGGCACCTACCTATCTAACCTATACTGGGGACACCTACCTATCTAACCTATACTTCGGGCACCTACCTATCTAACTTATACTGGGGGCAACTATACTGACTACCTATATCGGTGGCACCTACCTATCTAACCTATACTGGGGCACCTACCTATATAACCCATACTGGTGGCAACTATACAGTCTACCCTATACTGGAGGCACCTACATAGCTAACCTATACTGGGGGCAACTATGCCTGGCTACCTACACTGGGGGGACCTATAACTGGCTAACCTATACTGCGAGCACCTATACCTGGCTCCACGAGGGGGGATTTTTACACCCTTGCCCTTGGTGCAAGTTAGCCTAGAAAACTGCCCAGCCTATACTGTATATGTACCCAGCAACAACACAACTATTACAGTGCAGCCTTCTTCCATACAATAAATTCAGCATTTCCAGATATACTGTAAGTTGGCTTTGTAATAAAGACATAGGTACCATGCTTTATATCTGGTGGATATGCAATTCAGTCAACAGTAGATTTTGGTCCAAAGTAGGCCCTATAATAAAACAGGTTGCAATATATATTCTCAATATGCCTTTTGTTACATTTCTTGCCAGTCACAAGCCTAAGATCCATAAATAACCTATCCGCTACATAATCACTTCAGCTAAAGCTGTAATCCCTACAGGACAGAGACACATTTTCTGCTATTAAAGGCCCATACACACGTCGGATTTTAGCGAACGACCCGCCGTTTGAACGTTCCGTCGTTCGGACGTTTTCGCGTCAAATCCGACGTGTGTACAGACTATCGTTCGGGTGATAAGACTGGTTACCAGCGATCCGCCCGGCGGATCGTTGGTAACCAGTCTTATCACCCGAACGATAGTCTGTACACACGTCGGATTTGACGCGAAAACGTCCGAACGACGGAACGTTCAAACGACGGGTCGTTCGCTAAAATCCGACGTGTGTATGGGCCTTAAGGGGGAGGCGGAAAAACAGCATGGTGCACAATGGACTAGGAGTGGTAAGGAGGAGAACAATGCTGTCAGCCTGCGCTCGACCAAGATGATCCAGGAATCCAGATCTCTTGCTCATCAGTGTTGCAGTGCGCACGATAGATTCTTGGCCGCGGGGGACCTGACTAGCCACCTTGGGCAGTAACCATCTAGCATGCATACATGCTTTAAAGAGGAACTTCAGTGAAAATAATGTATTAAAAAAGTGCTTAATTTTTACAATAATTGTGTATAAATGATTTAGTCAGTGTTTTCTCAATTTAAAATCTTTCCTCTCCCTGATTTACACTCAGACATTTATCACATGGTGACATTTTTACTTCTGGAAGGTGATGTCACTGGAAGGAGATGCTGCTTGCTTTTGTGGCAGCTGGGAACAGCTGTTATTTCCCACAATGCAACAAAGCTCCCACAGTGTGATGTCAGGACCTCAGAGCTGCAAGGCACTGACATCACATGTGGGAAGGGTTTCACCACAACAGCCATACAGAGCCCCCTGATGATCCGTTTGAGAAAAGGAATTCCCCTTTAAGGTGACTGCAGCATTAAATGCTCCCGAGAGCTTATGGTTCTGCACGGTGTGAATATATGCAAAGGCATTTTAATGGTTTCATTAGATTAATTTTAGTACTCCTGTTTTAGAAGAAGATGCATTTTGATCTTAGACATATGTGCACTTTAAATAAAATGCTATGAGCCAATATGTCAACAGAACTCCGCATCACAATGACAGCAATTAGATTGTGATTAGCTGCCCTGCACGTCATGGCTCATATAGCAGCTTTTTGTGATTAGTTTCAGGAAATTGTGGTACCATATCTGCTAAAACTGTTTCCTTTCACCAGCCTAACTGCTACGGGGTTATAAGTATTCATTCCAATGTCATATGTGAAATGGCATATGTGAATGTGTTTATTTCCACCACATACTGTTTATGAAAATTACTGTCATGTTCTTGCAATTGTACAGCTGAATTACTAATAGATGATATCATTTTGTTTTGCCTATGTGATGAAAATGTTGGCATTTGTTACAATAAACAAGTAACGTACTGGCAATATATGATATGGAATAAGCAGTGAAAACAGAACTGTAGTCCTGGTTTGGGGATTTCTTCAATAAACATATGCAGCATTGCCTGCCTCTCACTATATAAGTTTTAGTTTGTAATGATTTTTAGTATGTAATGATTTTTCCTACTATTTTAAGGGTGTGCATCAAGTAGTTTCATCCTCACCTTTGTGCTTGGACCGCTGGGTTGTAATCAAGCACCAGATCTATTAGCTCCTGTATAGAGCGAAGCTGTGTCCCCCCTAATGGCGGTGAAGGGTGGTTGAGCTGGGCTGCTGCTCTTCAGCCGCGAGTGGAGCTGTCAATAGGAGAACGGCAAGGGGAGGAGCCAGAGCCGTAACAGAGTACTGAGTCGCCAGGAATCATTTTATTTCAGGTACTGACCTCAGTGTGACAGCCACCTCTAGTTTTGACCGGCCAGAACCCAAAGTGGCCAGACTTCGGGTTCTGGCCTTAACCTATACATCAAACAGGGCCGTGCAGAGGGTCCTTAAGTGGGGGGTGCTCAAATTTAAAAAAGGGGTCTGTCAATGCCTTCCCCCGCATGCCCCCCACCTCGTTTTTGGCTAGGGGTATTGATTGTCATGCTGCTGAATGCAGATGCTGGGTGCCATGCGGGTTCTGGGTGTAAGTACTGAGTGTCATGTGGGTTCTGGCTATGGTTGGGTATAAAGTTTCATGCGGGTGTTGATTGCAAATACTTAGTGCCATGTAAGATCTGGGTGCATGTACTGGATGTCATGTGGATGCTGAGTGCAGGTACTGGGTGTGACATGGGTGTGAATACTTGGCGCCATGCCTGTACTGGGTGCTGGCTATGGGTGGGCTTTGGGCATCACATGGGTTTTTAATGCAGGTACTTTGGGTGCGGGTACTGGTTAAGTAGGTGCTTGGTGCAGATAGCGGGGGCCATGTGGAAGCTGTGTGCAGGTGTGAGTACTGGGTGCAATTCAGTGGCGTAGCTAAGAAGCTGTGGGCCCTGATGCAAGTTTTACATGGGGCCCCCCCAAGCACTCTATACATAACAATTGATACGGCGCACCAAAATCTGGCAATGGCAACTACAGTGTCAGAGGTGCAAGAAGAGGATGGGGAACAATTTGTTAATGATTACCACTATTCAAAGTATCTATAAAAGTGATTAATATGAGCACAGGACCAATAGAGAGCAAATACTGCAATTGAGGGAGTGCCCTTCGGGGCCCCTCTGGCCCAAGGGCCCCGATGCGGTCGCAACCTCTGCAACCCCTATTGCTACGCCCCTGGTGCAATTTTAGGCCAGGGTGCAGATACTTGGGGCATGATTCACTTACCGGCGGTAAGTGTTAGCAAGTTAACAGTAAAGTCTGTATCAAGCTGCTTTGGGTACCAAGGTCTAGATTGTATTGGGTGTTAATTTGCAGTGGGTGCTATGCAGTATTGGGTGCTGAATGAGTAGCAGATGGTGATAAACAATAGTGGGTGCCATGTGAGTGCTTATTGGTACAGGGAGCCATGTGAGTGTTGGACATGAGTGAGTAGGGAGTGCCATGTGCGGTCTGGATGTGTGCCATGGGAGAGTACTGAGTCTCATATGGGTTCGGACCAAGGATGGGTACTGGGTGCTATTTGAGTGCTGGCCATGGATGGGTACTAGGTGCATGTAATGGCTTTGGAACTTGGTGACGTTTGAGTACTGTGCCATGTGCATGTTGATTATTGGGGTATGTGGGTCTTAGGTGCAAATACTGAGTGCCAAGTGGGTACTGGGAGTGAGTACATGGTGACATATGGGTGATGGGTGCTGGCTAGTGGGGTATTTGTTGTCATGTGGGTGCTAAAGGCAGATGCTGGGTGCCATGTGGGTTCTGGGTGCTGGCACAGGGTGTCATGTGGATTCTGGCTGTATGGGTGTGTATCAACCATCATGTAGGTGTTGATTGCAGGTACTCAGTCCCTTGTGAGTTCTGGGTGCAAGTCCTGGATGTCATATGTGAGTGCTTGGTGTGGGTGCTGGGCCCCAACTGGAGGCTTAGTGCAACTGGAACTACTGCAGATGAAACATGTGGGTGTTGGGTGCAGGTACTGGGTATCACATAGGTGCAAATACTTGGTGCCATGTCTGGGTGCTAGCTATGGTTGGGCATTGCGTCATGTGGGTTCTGAGTGCAGGTACTTTGGGTGTTAGTACTAGTTATGTGGGTGCAGATAGTGGGTGTCATGTGGAGGCTGTGTGCAGGTGTGAGTAGTGGGTGCCATGTTGGGGCTGGGTGCAAGTACTGTGCCATGTAGGTGTGAGTACTGGGTGCCAGCTATAGGGTGAAGGGGTGCAGGTATTGGGTGTCATGTGGCTGTTTGATGCAAGTACTAAGTGCCATATTGAGGCCGGATGTGAGTATTGGGTGCAGGGTGCTCGGTGCAAGTACTGGGTGCTTGCTATAGTGGGGGTTACTGGTTGAGTGTAATGTATGTGGGAGCTGAATATTGGTGGGATTGTTGTGGGTGCAAGGGGTGGGAGATCACTGTGGGTGCTGCTATGAATGGCATAGTTGCTGCTAAGGGAGGTAGAGGTCAGTGTGGGTGCTGGGGGAAGAGTAGGCTACTGTGGGTGCTGTGCAGGGGTGCAGCTAAGGTTTTTGTGGCCCCAAGCGGACTGTAGCAAGAGGCCCTATCCTGCGGCGCGCGAAAAATGGGTGTGGTTATCCCGCATAAGTGGGCGTGGCCATGGCATGTGGGTGGAGCAGGAGGGCGGATTGGGGCGGGGCTGTTTGCGGGGGAAATGGATGTGGGGGTGATTGAGGCGCGCGTAGCGCGCCGAAAGATGGGCGTGGTCATGACATTGTATGGGCGAAGCTTAACCGTAGCACAGCAAATATAGCCAACTATGACCATTAAATAATAAATGCAGCAACAGTTACCCCAGACACCAGAAAATAAAAACGCAATTTGGGCCACATTTCAGCAGAAATCAAACGCAATTAGGGCACATTTTCAGCAGAAATCAAACGCAATTAGGGCACATTTTCAGCCGAAATCAAACGCAATTAGGGCACATTTTCAGCCGAAATCAAACGCAATTAGGGCACATTTTCAGCAGAAATCAAACGTAATTAGGGCACAGTTCAGCGGAAATCAAACGCAATTAGGGCCACATTTTCAGCAGAAATCAAACGTAATTAGGGCACAGTTCAGCAGAAATCAAACGCAATTAGGGCCACATTTTCAGCAGATATCAAACGCAATTAGGGCACAGTTCAGCAGAAATCAAACGCAATTAGGGCACAGTTCAGCAGAAATCAAACGCAATTAGGGCCACATTTTCAGCAGATATCAAACGCAATTAGGGCACAGTTCAGCAGAAATCAATCGCAATTAGGGCACAGTTCAGCAGAAATCAAACGCAATTAGGGCCACATTTTCAGCAGATATCAAACGTAATTAGGGCACAGTTCAGCAGAAATCAATCGCAATTAGGGCCACATTTTCAGCAGATATCAAACGCAATTAGGGCACAGTTCAGCAGAAATCAATCGCAATTAGGGCCACATTTTCAGCAGATATCAAACGCAATTAGGTCACAGTTCAGCAGAAATCAATCGCAATTAGGGCCACATTTTCAGCAGATATCAAACGCAATTAGGTCACAGTTCAGCAGAAATCAATCGCAATTAGGGCCACATTTTCAGCAGATATCAAACGCAATTAGGGCACAGTTCAGCAGATATCAAACGCAATTAGGGCACAGTTCAGCAGAAATCAATCGCAATTAGGGCCACATTTTCAGCAGATATCAAACGCAATTAGGGCTCAGTTCAGCAGAAATCAATCGCAATTAGGGCTGCAAAAAGAAAAGAATTTACTCACCTGGCAGGCTGGCACTGGCAGAAGTCTTCTCTCCCCGTCTCCTCTCCCGGCCGGCTCCTCAGGCGCGCAGTTCCCACGGAGCTCCCTCCCTGGCTCCCTCCTCCAATCTCCCGCGCTGATTCATGCAGGGCTACGGGAAGATGGCCATCCGAAGCCCTGTACTGGAGACATAGTCTCCAGAGCAGGGCTTTGGCGGCGGCCATCTTCCCGTAGCCCTGCTCTGCTCTGCCAGTGCCAGCCCCGCGGGGAAAAAGTGACGTCACGCTGACATCACGGAGCCGCCGAGGCCCCTAAGATCTTGAGGCCCCAAGCGACCGATTGGTTCGCTTTATGCCTCGCGGCGCCCCTGGTGCTGTGGAAGGAAGAGATCAGTATGGGTGCTGGAGGAAGGGGAGGTCACTGTGGGTGCTGGGAGAAGTCAGTGTGGTTACTGAAGGAAGGAGTGGATGCTGGGTGTTGGGAGAGGCCACTGTGGGAGCTGGCAATGGGAGAGGTCACTGTAGGTGCTGCTTTTGGTACGGGATGTCCCTGTGGGTGCTGCAGGGGGCAGGAGGGTAGCCAGCCACTGGGGGAGGGAAAAATCACTGTGGGTGCTGGGGGAGGGATAGGTCAGTGTGGGTGCTGGGGTAGGCAGGATCACTGCTAGAGCTGGGGAGGGAGAGGTCACTGTGGGTGCTAGGTGGAGGGAGAGGTCACTGTGGGTGCTGGGGGAGGGAGAGGTCACTGTGGGTGCTGGGGGAGGGAGAGGTCACTATGGGTGCTGGGGAGGGAGAGGTTACTGTGGGTGCTAGGTGGAGGGAGAGGTCACTGTGGGTGCTAGGTGGAGGGAGAGGTCACTGTGGGTGCTGGGGGAGGGAGAGGTCACTGTGGGTGCTGGGGGAGGGAGAGGTCACTGTGGGTGCTAGGTGGAGGAAGAAGTCACTGTGGGTGTTGGGGAGGGAGAGGTCACTGTGGGTGCTAGATGGAAGGAAAGGTCACTGTGGGTGCTGGGTAGGGAGAGGTCACTGTGGGTGCTAGATGGAGGGAAAGGTCACTGTGGGTGCTGGGTAGGGGAGAGGTCACTGTGGGTGAAAGGTGAAGGGGGATATCACTGTGGGTACTGGGGAGGGAGAGGTCTGTATGGGCCCTAGGTGGTGGGAGAGATCACTGTGATTGCTAGGTGAAGGGAGATGTCACTGTGGGTACTGGGGAGGGAGAGGTCAGTATGGGTCTTATGTGGAGAGAGAGGTCACTGGGTACTAGGTGGAGGGAGAGGTCACTATGGGCACTGGGGAGGAAGAGGTCAATATGAGTCCTAGGTGGAGGAAAAGGTCACTGGGTACTAGGTGGAGGGAGAGGTCACTATGGGTCCTAGGCGGAGGGAGAGGTCACTGGGTCCTAGGTGGAGGGAGAGGTCACTGTGAGTGCTAGGGGAGTGAGTGGTCACTGGGTACTAGGTGGAGGGAGAAGTCACTATGGGTACTGGGGGAGGAGAGGTCAATATGGGTACTAGGTGGAGGGAGAGGTCACTATGGGTGCTGGGGGAGGGAGAGGTCAGTATGGGTCTTAGGTGGAGGGAGAGGTCACTGTATTTGCTAGGTGAAGGGAGATGTCACTGTGGGTACTGGGGAGGGAGAGGTCAGTATGTGTCCTAGGTGGAGGGAGAGGTCACTGGGTACTAGGTGGAGGGAGAGGTCACTATGGGTCCTAGGTGGAGGGAGAGGTCACTATGAGTGCTGGGGAGGAAGTGGTCACTGGGTACTAGGTGGAGGGAGAGGTCACTATGGGTACTGGGGAGGGAAAGGTCAATATAGGTACTAGGTGGAGGGAGAGGTCACTATGGGTGCTGGGGGAGGGAGAGGTCAGTATGGGTCCTAGGTGGAGGGAGAGGTCAGTATGCCACACTAGGATTTCTGTCTGGGCCTCTTCACTTGAAAGTGTCCCAGACGGGGGCGGAGCTTCCCGCGGGTGGGCAGAGCTTATCAGGGGCGGGGCTTATTTTGCGCGCCGAGAGGGGATTTTTTAAGATTTTAAAAGGGGGGGGGGGTGCCTGGGCACCCAGAGCACCCCCCTGTGCACGTGCCTGACATCAAATGCATTGAGCAGGGGTCCACAAACTTTTTCGTTCAACTAATGGGGGGCCAGAGTATACATAATATGATGTAGAAAACATTACATTGAACCTAGATAGTGTAAACTATTACCTGTTTACACGTGCAGCCCTTTTATCTCCCATTTAACCAAAGCAGGCATTATGCCCCAAATACAGCATGTGCAGATAGTAAAAAAAAACTCTTCACCAGACAGTGAAGCATACTCAGGGAGCAATCTGTTGTCCAATTGGACAGCAGTGTCACCTGATGTGGAATTGGATTGGAAACCAGTGAATATCTGCTCACTGGCTTCCCTGTGGATTGATGGCGACTGCTATTCTACTGTATATGCGAGACACCAATATTTAAAGATGCAGTGGACCACATCTATAAGTAATAGATTTTGTGAGTGGGGGGCCAGTGAAAAAGCCTCAGGGGGCCGCATTCGGCCCGCGGGCCTTAGTTTGAGGACCACTGGCATTGAGGATGGACTAAAGCCTCCTGTGCAAAAAAACCTAAGGTAGCCATACATCAGACGACTTGGCAGCCGATCTACCATCCGATTCAATTATTATAATCAGATGAAAATTGGCACCGCCAAGTGCATGCCCGACAATGCTACCAATTTCAGGCCGAAATTGGTTGCATTAGTCCATCGGACATGCTGCAAGATGTAGTGCTGACTTGCTCGAACGTGTGTGCGGCGGTAACGGCGAGCGATATCGGGACAAGCGACAAATGTGGCGAACCCAAGGCGCTGTTCCGCAATGTGTGTGTACATGTGTATGTAATGTGCTGTAATGTGCATTTATACATTACCTGTCCTGTGTCGTGGTGTCCGTCCTTCTTTTGCCTCTATTCAGTTACCTACATACACACTGCCAGTGCACAGCATGCCGGCTCGTGACATCACTAATGCGCCACACTGGCAGTGTGTATGCGGATAACTGAAGAGAGGTGAAAGACGGACAGCCACCGTGACACAGGACAGGTATTATTATTATTATTATTTATTGAATTTATAAAGCGCCAAAATATTACGCAGCGCTGGACAATAAATATATACAATGATACAAGGATGACAGACATAAGGTTATACAACATAGAACAAAGTTAAACATGCAAATTGTTCAAAATACATGATCGTGTGATATGGGCTGGTTAGGTAGGCCCAGTAATACAAGTACAGGCTGTCATAGGACAGGAGCACATGATCCTGTAGATTACACTAGGGAGTGGAGGACCCTGCCAGAGGCTTACAATCTAAAGGGTGGGGTGGAAACACTAGGTGGGGCTGTTAAATACTCATTAGAGAGTTACTGTGCGGTAGGAGGTGGGTAGGCCATCCTAAAGAGGTAGGTTTTAAGGGCTTGCTTGAATGTGTTGAAAGAGGGAGCAAGTCTGATGGGTGGTGGAAGGGCATTCCAGAGGGTGGGGGCAGCCCTTGAGAAATCCTGCAGGCGGGCATGGGAGTGTGAAATGCGTGGGGTGGTGAGGCGAAGGTCGTTGGAGGATCGGAGGGGGCGACCTGGTGTATACCTGTGAACAAACTCCGAGATGTAGGTAGGGCAGGTTTTGTGCACAGATTTATACGCCAGGCATAGAATCTTGAAAGTTATCCTGAAACGGATAGGGAGCCAGTGCAGGGATTCACAAAGGGGAGATGAGGATGCAGAGCGGTGCGAGGAATGGATGAGTCTTGCAGCCGCGTTCATCACTGATTGAAGGGGGGCAGTGCGTTTCAGGGGGAGGCCAGAAAGGAGGGAGTTACAGTAATCAATACACATTACAGCACATTTATACATTACACACACAGCAGCGAGGTGGAGGATGTGGCGAGCTTGGCCGATTCCTGAGAGATTTCATGCTGAATTGGGAATCGGCCTGTGGTGTATGGGCAGCTGACAAATCTCTCTCCAATCAGATTTGATCAGAGAGAGATTTTGTCTTTTGGTCTAATTTGCCCATCATTGCTAGATGTATAGGTAGCTTAAGAGATGTTTTAGGTTGTCTGACTGTTAACAGTAAATAAGGTGCCCACACTCATCAATGAAACAATTTTGTATGTTACAATCTTACCCAATCTCTGTAGTAGTAGGGTAAATATGAGTCTGATATACTTAACGTGAACCTAAAGCCAGGCAAAAAAAATTAGATGAACTCACCTGGGGCTTCCCTCAGCCCCCTGCAGCCGATCGGTGCCCTCGCAGCCCCGCTCTGATGGTCCAGGACCCGCCGGCGGAGGCCGCAATAGCAGCATAGGGGGCGATATACAGGCTGGGAACGCGAATAATCACTCACGTTCCCATGCCTGTCGGCCGGTGACGGCCAAACCGGAAGTGCTCGCCGGCGGGTCCTAGACCATCGGAGCGGGGCTGCAAGGGCACCGATCGGCTGCAGGGGGCTGAGGGAAGCCCCAGGTGAGTTCATCTCATTTTTTTTGCCTGGCTTTAGGTTCACTTTAAAGTAGATACTTTAGGTCAGAGGTAGGGAACCTATGGCTCGGGAGCCATATGTGGCTCTTTTGATGGCTACATCTGGCTCACATACAAATCAGTAGGGGTTGATTCACTAAGCTACACTGATCAAGCAGCGCAAGTAAAATTTTCAAAGTAGGCACGCTACTGCTGTAGCATGCGCTACTAACTTACTCGCGCTACCCCAAAATGAATGGCTGCTCCAATACAGGCCCTTACAGGTCTAGTGATTTTGTAAGATGAGATCCGCGCACTTGACAGGCAGCCTATTGGGCCAAAATGCAGGGATCTCATCCTACAAAGTGAATCAACCCCCAAGTCAGCTAGCTAATTGTACAAGCTGTTAGTCAGTATTTCTCCTGTCTGGCTCACAGGGAAATTGCTGATGTTGCTGATAACCAAGAGAAGCTGAAGACGTGTCTGACGCTTCTGCTGCCCGGAGGATAAACTGTATACACATCACCATGGCAACAGGGATGTGAGCACTACGGTCCCATATTGAAACATATTGTATAGCTCTAACATAATTACATTTTAAAATATGTGGCGTTTATGGCTCTCAGCCAAAAAGGTTCCTGACCCCTGCTTTAGGTAGTCCCCATATTACAAAGAAGTGGTTTTATTATATAATCAGAATCAGAATCATCTTTATTCACCACTGGGTCATTTATTCACCACATGGCTGGGTCATGCTTGGAATTGGATATGGCACATACAGGACTAGTTTTCAGCACATGAGGCTTGAGATAGGAGATAGGGCACACAATAACAGTACAGTACAGTAATCACAAGGAAACTTAAATTCAAGGAAACTAAATTAAAAACTAAAACCTAGTCTTGGCTATCTTAAAGTAAACCTGGGATCAAAGGAAAAAATAAATTATACATACATAGGGCTTCCTCCAGCCCCCTTCAGGCTCATTGTTCCATCGCCGCCTCCCTGGGCTGCCCGTTTCCACCACAAATAAGTTAGCAAGTCGGGGGAATTGTGCATTTGCGGCTCGGGCACGTCCCATCGCGCTCCCGGTGTGCTTGTGCAGTACTACTGCACAGACGCAGAACGCTCCTGGCGACGGGGAAGCACACGCAGCCGGACTGCGCCTGAACCAACTAGCTGAATTACCGGGCCGCCCAGCGGAGGATCCAGGTGGCCCAGGGAGACGGAGAGGAGCCGATGAGCCTGAAGGGGGCTGGAGGAAGCCTCAGGTATGTATAATTTTTTTGGTACTTATGTATTATGCCATCCAGGCACACTCAGGAAAAGTTACTATGTTTTAATCCCTTCAGTGTCAGCAAGTGTATACAATGTTTCAATCCCTTCAGCATCAGTGTCTCAGATTACAGCCTAGAATCTTTTTCAATATAGGTGCCCTGGCTATTAGGTGTAGAATGAACACTGTACATAATAAATTACAGTACATAACTAACACACGGGTGCATATTAATTCGGCGCCACTCAGTTCGGCGCGGTGAGAGCCGAATGACGGCTCTCACCGCGTTTGCTAAACTCCGAGGCAGCATTAAATACTATTCCCCCTCCGAATGCAACTCGGAGGGAGATGTAATTTGGGGTCTGGCAGCCGCCAGAGCCTGGAATTACCGCTACGTGCCCCGTGCAGCATAGCATTGCTGCTATGGAGCGCCAAGAAATCAGCTGATCCGCTTAATCCTCCCTCCTTAACCCCTAACCTAAACCCCCCTTCCCCTCCGTAACTCCTAACCTCAAACTCTCTCCTCCTTAACCTAACCCTTAACCTCCCCCCTTAACCCCTAACCCTTAATCCCCTCCTTAACTCTTAACCTTAGCCATAACCCTTAACCGCCCCACCCTTAACCTCTAACCTTTCCCCCTCCTTAACTCCTAACCTTAACCTCCCTGCTCAGCTCCTAACCTTAACCCTAACCATCCCCCTAACCTTCCTTAACCCTTAAGCAACTCCCCCACCTTAACTCCTAACCATAACCTTCCTCCTTAACCCCTAACCTCCCCCTCCATAACTCCTAACCTTGAAGCAGGGAACACACTTGTCTTTCAGTTTTCTGCGCGCGTTTTCCTGCATAATTTTTCTGCATCTGTGTTTCTATGCAGGAAAAAGTGCGCGTTTTTTCACAGCAGCTGATGTAATTGATAGAGAAAACTGACAAAATGTGCAGAATCATGATGCAGAATGTCAGTTTTTTTTCTGCGCGCGAACAACATAATAAGTGTGTACTAGCCCATTGATTAACACGAGTTCTCAGTTTTTCTGTGCAGAAAACGCGCATGAAAACAGTCAAGTGTGTTCCGTGCCTGAGGGGGATTAGGGTTAAGGTTAGGAGTTGAGGAGGTGGGATTAATGGTTAGGGTTAAAGTTAAGCATTGATAGGATCAAAGGGGATAAAGTTAGGAGTTAAAGGGGGGGGGGGGCTTAAGGGTTAAGGTTAGGCGTTAAGGAGGGGAGCAAGGAGGTTAAGGTTAGGGGTTAAGGTTAAGAAGGGGAGGTTAAGTGTTAGGGTTAAGGTTAGTAGTTAAGGGGGGGAGGAGGTTAAGGTTAGGAGTTGAGGGGGGAAGTGAAGGGTCAGGGTTAATATTAGGGGTTAAGGAGGGGGGAGGTTAAGGTTAAGGGTTAAGGAGGGGCGGAGGTTAAGTTTAGGAGTTAAGGAGGGGGGAGGTTAAGGGTTAAGGTAAGGAATTGAGGGGGAAATGAAGGATAATTCTGTGAATACACAGGTCGATCCGGCGGGTGATTAGCCGCCGGATCGACCGCAGCCGCGTCCCCGCTCGTCCGCGCGTGCGCCGCGGATCGATTACCGCTCGTCCCCGCCGGCGCTTTCTTATCAGCGCTCGATTCAAGCGGGCGGGGGTCGAGCGGCTTGATTGGGCCAGCTGAATATTATCAGCTGGCCGGATCAGGTGGTCGATACACGGTACAGAAACGTACCGTGTATCCCCAGCATTAGGGTTAGGGGTTAAGGAAGGGGAGGGGAGTTACTAATTTTACTAAACAATTTTTTTCCTGTTATTTTAGTTATGTACTATAATTTATTATGTTAGTAAATGTGTTCATTCTGCACAGCCACAGCAGCACCTCCATTGAAAGAGACTCCAGGCTGAAACACTGAAGCTGAAGGAACTGAAACATTGTATACACTTGCTGACACTGAAGGGATTGAAACATTGTATACAGTCCTGGCCAAAAGTTTTGAGACTGTCAAAAATATTGGAAATTAGAAAAGTTGGTGCTGAAGTTTTTATAATAGCAATTTACATATACTCCAGAATGTTATAAAGAGTGTTCAGATGAATTGCATAATCCTTCTTTGACATGAAAATGAACTGAATCCCAAAAAAATCTTTCCACTGCATTTCACTGCTGTCATTAACCACTTGAGGACCGCTTGAGGACCCCCTAGTGACCAGGCCATATTTACTTAATTGGGCAAAGCTGCAGGGCTGCACAGCACACATGTGATTCCCCCCTCCTTACCCCCCCCCCCCCCACACACACACACACACACACACACACAAACAGAGCTCTCTGTTGGTGGGGTCTGACCGCCCCCACATTGTATATTTTTTTTTAATCAATATTTATGTCATTTATTTTTAAATAAATGTTACTATTTTTTTCCCCCATTCCTGTCCCTCCCTCCCTCCTTCCCCCTAGCCAGCCAATCGCAGCGCTGTACAAAGTGATTAGACAGTGTAACCGCTAGTCTCCCGAACGGCAATCGCCATTCAGAGACTGAAGGTGGGACGGAGCTCCACCCTCCAAGCAGGAGATGCACGCGCAGCCTGCGCACGATCTCCTGCTAGCCCCATAGACAGCCGTTCACGCCAATCGGCATGGAGCGGTCCCAGGTCTGCCGCACTGCTCATGCCAATTGGCGTGGAGCAGTCAGCAAGAAGTTAAAGGACCTGCTGAGATCATTTCAGTAATCATCTTGTTAACTCAGATGAGAATGTTGACGAGCACAAGGCTGGAGATCATTATGTCAGGCTGATTGGGTTAGAATGGCCGACTTGACATGTTAAAAGGAGGGTGATGCTTAAAATCATTGATCTTCCATTGTTAACCATGGTGACCAGCAAAGAAACGCATACAGCCATCATTGCGTTGCATAAAAATGGCTTCACAGGCAAGGATATTGTGGCTACTAAGATTGCACCTAAATCAACAATTTAAAGGATCATCAAGAACTTCAAGGAAAGAGGTTCAATTCTTGTTAAGAAGGCTTCAGGACGTCCAAGAAAGTCCAGCAAGTGCCAGGATTGTCTCCTAAAGTGGATTCAGCTGCGGGATCGGAGTGCAACCAGTGCAGAGGTTGCTCAGGAATGGCAACAGGCAGATGTGAGCACATCTGCACGCACAGTGAGGCGAAGACTTTTAAAGATGGCCTGGTGTCAAGAAGGACAGCAAAGAAGCCACTTCTCTCCCAAAAACACATCAGGGACAGATTGATCTTCTGCAGAAAGTATGGTGAATGGACTGCTGAGGACTGGGGCAAAGTCATATTCTCCGATTAAGCCCCTTTCCGATTGTTTGGGGCATCTGGAAAAAGGCTTGTCAGGAGAAGAAAAGGTGATCGCTACCATAAGTCCTGTGTCATGCCAACAGTAAAGCATCCTGAGACCATTCATGTGTGGGGTTGCTTCTCATTCAAGGGAGTGGGCTCACTCACAATTTTGCCAAAAAACACAGCCATGAATAAAGAATGGTACCAAATCACCCTCCAACAGCAACTTCTTCCAACAATCCAACAACAGTTTGGTGAAGAACAATACATTTTCCAGCACGATGGAGCACCATGTCATAAGGCAAAACTAATAACTAAGTGGCTCGGGGACCAAAACGTTGAAATTTTGGGTCCATGGCCTGGAAACTCCCTAGATCTTAATCCCATTGAGAACTTGTGGTCATTCCTCAAGAGGCGGGTAGACAAACAAAAACCAACTAATTCTGAGAAACTCAAAGAAGTGATAATGAAAGAATGGGTTGCTATCAGTAAGGATTTGGCCCAGAAGTTGATTGAGAGCATGCCCAGTCGAATTGCAGAGGTCCTGAAAAAGAAGGTCCAACACTGCAAATACTGACTCTTTGCATGAATCTCATGTAATTGTCAATAAAAGCCTTTGAAACGTATGAAGTGCTTATAATTATATTTCAGTACATCACATAAACATCTGAAACAAAGATCTAAAAGCAGTTTAGCAGCAAACTTTGTGAAAACTAATATTTTTGACAATCTCAAAACTTTTGGCCAGGACTGTACACTTTTCCTGAGTGTGTAACTGCCTGGACGTCATAATACGTAAATACCTTTTTTCCTTGATCTCAGGTACCCTATAACTGGCAATAGGAGATCACAAAACTGTCTAAAACTATGTACAAACTAACTAAAAAGAAAAGTTGTGGGAACCCTGTATGCCGAGGCAGTCTACTCGGCACTGTATCATTAATTGAATATTTATGGATGCCAATCAGTAAAGGCTGATACACACGCTCAACAAAAGTCTTTTAAATGCACGATTATCAACAGTTGGATTGACTTAAGCTGCGTCTTATCAGTTGTTGGTTGCCTCTTATCAGTGATAAAGCCTTGTCCTTTGCACGTCTTTTACTTGACAAAAGTTGTCCAACTTCTTCAAGTCGTTTGATAAATATGCATTTAAAAGACTTTTGTTGAGTGTGTGTATGAGCCTTAACTTTGCAAAGTAGGGTAAAAAGTTACTGTGAATTCTGCCTGTTCTGTGCATAATCCTGATATCACTAGCAAGATTGCCTTCCTATTAAGTAAAAAAAAAAAAAAAAGTGACAGCACAAATGAACTACCGGTATGTTAAATAATGACAATAGAAACAGGCTATGATAAGCATCTGTCACTTTAAGATGTAGATAATGTCACATTTATTTGAGGTCTGCCTTAAATTCTAGATTCACTTCTATAGAAAAGATAAAAACATTTTTCTTCAGGACAAGCTATATTTCATCAAACATTTCTACACCTTAAACTTCTACTGCCTGAAACAATAGTTCATGATTATTTTAGGTACTGTAATCCTAAACCCAGAGACTGGCTGTGATTGGACGTGCTGAAAAACCAAACCAAAGAGCCAAGTAGAGTGTTTATACAAATGATTGGACCCCCAAAATGATCACCAATGACTGTTTAAAGTGGCCAAAGTTTCAGTGTGTGCTGTACTGTACTTTTTCCTTTGCTCTGTCTCTGCTAGAGCTAGCAGGAACTATATTTCTATTAGCTACATCCACAAAGATGGACTGTGGCTATAGCTGCATAGGAGCTTAATTCACCATGTGGAGATACGTTTTGTGAAAAAGATTTACTTTAAATTTACAGTTCCAGGTAATAGTTTAGATTACTTGGTCATTATGAGTGTTATAATGGAAATGAATGGCATCGTGGTATCAACACAGGGCCCAAGTTAAGTTATGGGTAACTACTACTGTAAAATGCAACAGTGCTTTTTTAACACAGAAGGTATATGCATGTCTTCTTCAGGTGCAGCCTATATAGTCTAAAGGTGCCCATACATGGTACAATTTTTTCATTTTTTTTGATTAGCTCATTTTGTTAGACTGTTCCGTTAGATTGAATATAACATTTTTCCAACATGTCTGATCGGATGTTTATTGAAAAAATGGAATAATCATTTGTTTTTCTTGATCGAAAAAAAATGTTATTTTTGTCTTTCATTAAATTCGATCGTTTTGGTTGATTAAACAGAAAAATCTAACGTTTTTATTGTACAATGTATGGATACCTGTAATGCTGGGGGACATACTTTCTGACCACCCAGTGCAACAAGGCTAAGGGCTTGATTCACAAAGCGGTGATAACTCAGTTATCACGCCTAAAAGACTTTAGGCGTGATAAGCGGTGCAAAGCTGAGTTATCACCGATTTGTGCTGCTCTTCGCGCGAAGCTCCCGCGCGCAAAGTTTTGCGCGCGTAGCGCACCGCGCTGCGCGCGCAAAGTCCCATAGGGCTCAATGGACGCTGCGCGCGAAGCACGGCACACTGCGCGCGCAGCGCGGTGCGCTACGCGCGCAAAACTTTGCGCGCGGGAGATCGCGCGAGTTTCTTCTTATCACTCCTAAACTGAGTTTAGGCGTGATAAAGGGCTTTTCACAGGCGTGCAAACACTTTGCACCGCTTTGTGAATCAAGCCCTAAGTAGCTGGATAATGGAAGAGGTTCCACAGATGGACACAGGGGTAATAAACAAGGGAGCAAGATTGCCCAGAGCAACTGCAGCTCTGGACCACCTATCAGGCTAGATGCTATGTGATACAATACACAACAGATGTAGTCGGTAACAAGCTTGGGTCATACACATTAATTCTGATGTCAGGCAAAGGCAAAGGTCGGAACACAATACAATATACAATATTACAAATAATAACAAGCTTGGGTCATACACATTAATTCTGATGTCAGGCAAAGGCAAAGGTCGGAACACAATACAATATACAATATTACAAATAATACAATACTGACTGACTAGAGTACATATATATGGTGCTGATGCGCAAAATATGAAATGTAGCTCTCAAATAACTCACTAGCTAAAGCACAAGTAATGACAATTAACAAGACAAACAGACAGACAGACGGAATGCCCAGCCAATCTAGTCGCTGTTTCAGTGACGGCAACATTCACACTGAGATAGACAAGACTAACAGGTAGGAGAGAAACCGAAGTGATGTCAGACGCCAGAGCGAAGATTATGCGGTGGAACGCAAGGAAGGTATGTATCTGCCCGCCGCTGCCCGCTGCCCACACTATAACTTTAGCTGGAGGGGACCGCAGAGGGGAGAGCCCCGAGGTGAGGGAGAGGGGGGGGAACTTCCCCTCTCCCCGCCAACTGTGGCCAAGGCTTTCCCCTCATGCTGCCACCCCTCTAGCTCCCACAAAACGGCCCCCGGAGGCGCAGGGGCTGCAGGGCCTATTGGTACGCCAGTGGCTAGAAGGAATACTACCAGTCATCAACGTGGTGCTGGCAGAATACAAACTATCAGGATCAGAAGGACTTTACTGACCCCCGCAGGTCAGCAATCGTCCAGCAGACATGAAATTACAGAGCAAGGCATTATACATTTTTACAATAACAACTTTCACAGCATAGACCCAACGACAACGAGCTGAAGGCTATGTCGGGCGGGGTCTAAAATGGAAGGCAGACTTTTATGTCGGCATCTGCCAATGGATGCAGGCATGCAAATTCCCACACTGCTGAATTGTAATTATGCAATCCTGAGCCAGTTTGATCACAAGCTGTCAGCTGAAAGACTCTCATAAATACATGCAATACTATGCAACGACATGCATGTAGGAAATCCAGGGATATCTGGCTGCAGTTCAACTGTAGCAAGCAAAGGGAAGAGTTATGACAGCATCCTGAACTGCTCTGAACTGCAGAGTGACTGCAAATGACAATGGGACTTATTGCGAATGTGCAACTGAATGCAAGCAGATAAGTCAGAACTGCCTGGTTGCAGTCCCACAGCAACCGACAGAACATGCTACAGGAGAGATCGTGACAGTACCATAAAAAAAGAAGGGACTTATCCAACCACCAGGACAGCGACTGGAGGCTGGAGTTATGAAAATCATTGCTTTATGCTCTTTTGGGAAAACTGGGCTTCCAGAGCTACTGGTTGAACCGCAGATAGTCTTAAAGTCCATCGTAAAAAGAACCAGAGGTGTAATTACAAAAGTAAATACTTACCTAAGCATTAGGCTTTCTATGCTGTCCTCCGTCATTGCCCAGGATCCTCCAGCTGATCGGAGCCACTCTCCTCTTCTGGTACGAGCATTGGTGTGCTGCAGCCGGCTGAGCACTGCCAGATCTGTGCAGTAGCATGGAGTCACTTGTGCACAAAGAGGAGCTTGGCGCAGTACAGCCAAGCTTGTGCTTGAAGAAGTTTGCAGCCCCGATCTCATTCCGACAAACCCTTGTCGGTAATCTTTGGAGCGTCTGGGAGCGTCTACAAGGGAACAAAGGACGCAGTGGGAAGCCTCATTAGGATCCAGAGGCTTCCCTCATGTTAGGTAAGTATGTGATTTTATACCCGAGCTACCAGAGTTTAACTTTTAACTCAAACCTAACAGCACATCTAGCGTTGTGAGTACAGCACAGCTCTCTCTGTCTTACCTATTAATAAAGTGCTTTTTTCCAAAGTGAAGTGGATGTGGCCTGCTCCCCTTCCCAGTGCCAAGCTATTCATTTTAGCTTACATACAGCTGTTTTGGACTCTATGGCTCTCTTCAGGGCATGTTATGGAATTGAATGGAATGGAATTGAAATGCCAAGAGTGCAGCATAGTAATCTACATTGGGGCAGAAGGCTTCTTGACAGAACATCTGGCTGAGTACAGGTGCTGGGAGTGTATTTTTAATAAATGATAATTTCAGTGATGTAACGGGCAGTTCACATTCAATATCCAACCAGAAACAAATATGTTTTTTACTTAAAAAAGAAAAAAGTATTTCTCTGCAAATAACTGGGTGTGTGCTGTGAATGGAGCTTATTACTCCTTCAGTAGATTGCCCTCCATGTCAGGCCAGCAACGTCCAGTTATATGAAGCCTACACTTTGTGTACACAGGCTTCTGTAGCCTAAGCTGTACATCCCATAACACAGCTGAGAGCCTTTTCTTTGCTATTTGTTTTGTAATATTTCTAGCAAAAAGTGTTTTCACTAAAAGGCAATAATATAGTAATGCCGATGTGCCCAGCTGATAAATGTTAAGTGTGACTGGATTGCTTTAAGAGCAATGAACATATATGGTGAATGGTGTAGATTGTATTAATCTGCCACAGTTCAGAAATTGGAAGACTGAAAAAGAGAACAATCCTTTTAAGGAATTCTAATGTAATGAAAAGATAATATTGTTGGAGTCGGGAGAAGATTTTGTAGCCAGGGTCTTTGTGTGGAGAATCGAGAGTTATTGGAATTCTTTTTTTTTTGTCACCAAGAAAAGCCATTCTTTTCATCAGTCTATGTCTCCTTGTAGCTGAGTCAGAATCATAGCTCTGTCCTTGCAGTTTGGTGTACATACAATACTGTTCACGGCATTTTGAAATTGAGCAATTCTGCATGGTTGACTGTCTCTGTGGATGAAAGCAGCCAAACTCTCCTGGTTTTTAATCTGTTCCCCATACATTCCAGGCTTTAGGTTACATACTTATGTGTTCTGTATGTATGCTCCAGAGAGGGAATTCCTGCTAGCAACTCCTATTCATGTTCCCTGTCAGCTCTAATCTATAAGTCAGGAACCAACCTGGTCATGTG
Organism: Hyperolius riggenbachi; assembly: GCF_040937935.1. NCBI lineage: Eukaryota > Metazoa > Chordata > Amphibia > Anura > Hyperoliidae > Hyperolius > Hyperolius riggenbachi. Next base: position 274,005,743 of record NC_090646.1, on the reverse strand, counting down.
ATAAGTGCTCTGGACCACTAAGAAATAAATGCAAAAAAAATACCAAGAGCCCAATATAGTGTAGTATGCAAAACAAGGAGTTAAATGAAAAGTATATAATGTATATACTCACAAACGTGGGTTACCGCCTAGGTAACCACTGAATAGGCAAGTGAGGAGATTAGACCTGTCCTCCTCACTCAGGATTAAAAGTCGCTCTCTGTAGATAAGGAAAATTGGGGATCAACCCCTCCACCAGGGGTGGATATTGGTAATCCTGGTTTTATCCTTCTGGCGCCAGAGGCACCAGCAGGATAAAAGGTTCTAAAAGGCTTAAAATCGCTCAGGAGGTGGTGGTGGACTCGCCTCCCCAAAGCAGACAAGATACCGTCAGTTTTATGACAACAGGTTTATTAATATACTCCAAAACAAACAGTGCAGCGTGTTCCACGGGTATGTTCCCGCTTCCTCAGACAATAAACAGATAGAAGTACACAGTATAGTCTATGTAACAAAGGCGCTATTCGTGAGCTTGAGACTATACTGTGTACTCCTATCTGTTTATTGCCTGAGGAAGCGGGAACATACCCGTGAACCGTGTTGCACTGTTTGTTTTGGAGTATATTAATAAACCTGTTGTCATAAAACTGACGGTATCTTGCCTGCTTCGGGGAGGCGAGTCCACCACCACCTCCTGAGCGAAAACTGACGGTATCTTGCCTGCTTCGGGGAGGCGAGTCCACCACCACCTCCTGAGCGATTTTAAGCCTTTTAGAACCTTTTATCCTGCTGGCGCCTCTGTTCACTCTTACATTAAGAAATAAATGCACTTCTCCATTCCAAAACACTGGGGAATGTATGCGTGGATGATTGTTGGTGCAGGTTAGCAACTCCACTGTTGCACAGATTTTGGGGGGATTTGAGATCGTCGTGTACTGAGAAAAGTGTGGACCTTACATGCCAATCCTGTAAACCCAGACCAGGTCTTAGGACCAGCAGGAGTAATCACCACACCTGGATTGATTGCATAAGGAGCTGCATCTCTCAGAAGCCAGGGGCAGTAAAGCAGAGAGATTGCTCAGTGTGGTGCAGCAGAAAGAGCGCTGAGGTGCTGGAGTGAGTTAGACTACAGTGCTGGGGATCCAGGAGTGGCTTGGATAAGCAAATGGCAAAAACAAGTGTTATAAGCCTCCTGGCAGGCTGTCACTATTGAGCTAGTGATGCTGGTGAATAGCAAACAGACAGTATCACATACTGTAATATGGAAAGGGGACCTACGTGTGTGTGGGGGGGGGGGGGGATAGAATAAGCACAGAATGGTGTCAGCGCTATGGGGCCATTTATAGGGGGTTAGGAAAAGTATTGGTGGCGACACTTGATATAGGATTATAGGTAATTATGGGGTTTTTTAGGTGTCAACAAGTTTTCGCCGGATAGCCCCATAATATGTGCCTGTGCAAGTAAGGGCAAGGAGATAATGCCAGCTCAGTATCTCTCTACTGAAGAGGTGTAATTCAACAAATGTAGAAAAAGGGAGGGATAGGAAAGAGTAATTGTCTGACCTGATTTCTGGGAGATACAAAAGCTGTAGTTTGGTGTCAGAGAGCAAACCATAGGATCTGTAATTTTAAAACAACTATTGTAAGATCTAGTTACAACAACTCCATTGAATAATAGGCGATTGGAGTTTAGCCTGGCCATACAGAAATCACTACAGAGAACACTGGAGACTGGCATTAAATGTACCTCCCTCAATAGAGTAACATTTTTTTTATAGGATTTGGTTGTTAGCTTTGTGCCCAGATTGTCTAAGTACACCGACTCCAAGTACCCAAAATTGCTCCGACTCTTCGACTCCGACTCCTTAGTCTAATTTTTACCAAGGCTATAGATTTGGTTCAAAAACCATCTGACTCCAACTCCTCAGTTTATTTAAACCACCAACTCTGACTCCAGGTACCCAAAATTGCTTCGACTCTACAGCCCTGGACAGATAGGCACCCCGCGGTGGGTGACACAGGACGGGTAATGTATAAATACACAAGGGGTTGCATTTATACACTAGGGGAGGGTCAGTGTTGAGGCAACGGACGCAGCCTATTCCCCAGTGATTTCATGTTGAAATCGATCGGGAATCGGCCTGCGGTGTATGTGCAGCCGATAGATCTTTCTCTAATCCGATTCGATCAGAGACAGATTTGTCTCTAGGTTGCATCTGCCCATCAGCGCTAGATGTCTGGATATTTTTACATTTGTTTTAGTTTTTGGGGAGAGGTTTTGGGGAGTAATTATGAAATTCAGTTTAGATTCTGTGTTTCAAGCTTTTATTAAACTGAAAATGTATACTAGACCCTTCCTTGACACATTTTGGTAACTTACAGGAAAAAAAGGTTATTAAAATGAATTGGATCACTTTTTGCACAGAAATCCATCAGAAACTGAACACCAGGGAGGATAAACACTATCAATCAATAATTGCCATATAGCAGATCAAGTATGCAGATAAACAGCAGCATATCAGCAGCAAGCTAAGTTCCGCTGTTAGCAAGCAACATACAGCAGAGCAGTGCACATAAAGTGCATACAGTGCATTCAACATCTCACCCATCCAAATGACAGTCACAGGATCCCGTGGTAGATGTAGCCGACTGGGGAATGGTAGCAAGATGTCCGGTATGGAGAAGCAGAGGCATAAGTCCCAAAGATGCTCCAGGAATGAGAAAAGTTGTAACAAAGTCACAGGTCAAAGCAGTGGCAACTCAGTGCAGAAACCGGGCGACATGCGTGGCTGGTATGTCTCTCGCCATTTTACAGACCTGTGATGGAAGCAGTGGTTGGGACAGCGTGGCCAGAGTTGTATCTAGAGGGATGCAGGCATGGCTTGTGCCATGGGTGCCACAGCATCAGGGGCACCATGCCTGCTCCTGTGCTGCGCACCCATGCCTACCCCTGCTGCACCCCCATGCCTGCCCCTGTGCTGCGCCCCCATTCCTACCCCTGCTGCACCCCCCATGCCTGCTCCTGTGCTGCACCACCATGCCTGCCCCTGCTGCACCCCCATGCCTGCTCCTGTGCTGCACCCCCATGCCTGCTCCTATGCTGCACCACCATGCCTGCTCCTGCTGCACCCCCATGCCTGCTCCTATGCTGCACCACCATGCCTGCTCCTGTGCTGCACCCCCATGCCTGCTCCTATGCTGCGCCACCATGCCTGCCCCTGCTGCACCCCCATGCCTGCTCCTATGCTGCCCCCCCATGCCTGCTCCTGTGCTGCACCCCCATGCCTGCTCCTATGCTGCGCCACCATGCCTGCCCCTGCTGCACCCCCATGCCTGCTCCTATGCTGCCCCCCCATGCCTGCTCCTGTGCTGCACCCCCATGCCTGCTCCTATGCTGCGCCACCATGCCTGCCCCTGCTGCACCCCCATGCCTGCTCCTATGCTTCCCCCCCATGCCTGCTCCTGTGCTGCACCCCCATGCCTGCTCCTATGCTGCGCCACCATGCCTGCCCCTGCTGCACCCCCATGCCTGCTCCTATGCTGCCCCCCCATGCCTGCTCCTGTGCTGCACCCCCATGCCTGCTCCTATGCTGCGCCACCATGCCTGCCCCTGCTGCACCCCCATGCCTGCTCCTGTGCTGTGCCCCTATGCCTACCCCTGCTGCACCCCCATGCGTGCTCCTGTGCTGCGCCATGCCTGCTCCTATGCTGCGCCACCATGCCTGCCCCTGCTGCACCCCCATGCCTGCTCCTATGCTGCGCCACCATGCCTTCCCCTGCTGCACCCCCATGCCTGCTCCTGTGCTGTGCCCCTATGCCTACCCCTGCTGCACCCCCATGCGTGCTCCTGTGCTGCGCCTTGCCTGCTCCTATGCTGCACCACCATGTCCCTCTTTCTATGTAAATATATATATTTATCTATTTATTCAAAAATGTGTTTGATTGACTTTATTCCCATCCTTTAAATTGATACTAAATTTAAAATGTTAATATGAAGGAACATGAACCAGGATAGAAAGGACCAGTGTGGTATTTTTCTTATGAAATCTTTATGATATGCGTGACTAAGGGTGTTATGGGGGTGTGGCAGGGGCATGTCTTACATGTCCCTCTTACTCATCCCAAAAAGTTGTGAGGTATGCAGACTGGCCTCGATTTTGCTGTTATTGTTTTGTACCAAATGTTTGCTAGTACATGACAATATTGCAATAAAAATGATAGTAAAAAAATAAATAAAAATAAAAGTATTAGAGACAAAGGACCTACAGGACAGCCAGGCAATGTGCATTTTTAAAAAGGAAATCAATATGGCAGCCTCCATATTTCTCTCAGGTCAATTGTCCTTTAAGTCCTTTATCCTTTCTGCCATTCTGTCTGCGACTTTTGGGTGTATCATATTTGTGTCATAGTTGTGGTGTCACCACATTAAATTATTACTTTTATATGCAAATACATGAATGCAAATTAGTTACAATATTTTTAAATGTAAAATTCTAATCACAATTAAGACACTTGCATGTTTATGTTTTGAACATTTGATGTCAGTAAAATTCTATTACTCTACATTCCATTCATTTTCAAGAACACTAAAGAGAACATGTGGGGGGAACATACGTTTTATTACAGTCTGCCGTCATGGAGGACTGAATACCTGGGGAATTATTTGATTTAGGAAGTTTAGTTTCACTTTAAAGGGAAGCTGCAGTGTTTTTTTCAGCGAGCACATGTTTTGCATTACTCTAAATGATAGATGGTTATTGTGGTACATGTACCCCAGGGGGCACTCCTCATAGGTTCATGGCTACTTATGCTTAACACAATCCGTGCCTTACAACAAGTTCTGAGTTTTAGAAAATGATACATCATATAAAGTATAAATCTATTACCCTATCTAAAACAACAAGCAATATTAAAGACTAGTAACCACATCTCCTCGCATTCATTCCTGAGGTCTAGCACTTGATTCTTCTTTCCAAGGAAAATCTCACATTACACTAACCACCTCCTGTTATCTCCACTGGAAAAACATCTGCAGTTGCCCTTTCTATGCATAAGAAGACACATTGGTGCCAGTGCACAAATTGTGTATGGAAAATGGATGTGTTTTCTACACTGTCAAGTGTGAACCTAGCATTAGGCTAAATTCATACTTTGGCCGATTCACAAAGGCTGATAAAATGTACTGTATGTGCTCACACAGTGTACCTGAATCTTTCAGTGTTTACGCAAGCAATATAAATTGGGCAAATAGCGCAGCTCCCATTATGCACACAATGCGCACTTCACTAGTATAGCACACGCTATTTGCACGATGTAGGTTACATTGCTTACATAAACATCTGTAATGTGTATGTGGGCTTTTTGTGCACACACATTATACCACTGCTTCATGAATCAGGAATGATGTGCTTTGTGTAACACCCGTGCTACAACAGAGGCATATTCTGCACTTTATAATGTACATTATTTTTCATAGCATATAGAATTGCTATAACATGCTCACAAGTCCTTTAAATTACAACTATGTGTGGTCGCTTAACACTGTTATGGAATTGCTAAGGCTATTTCTAATGACACCGGGAGACCCTACTCTATTTATCAACTCTAACATTGGCACAAACTATTGTGGATGTCCACTGTCCACCAACAGATGGCCCCCTCCAGTCTATGAATAGTTACTGCAGTTCTTTAGTTCACCTGCAGGTGGTTCCTCTGCAGGTGGTTCCTCTCTGCTCTATAAGATACGCAACAGCATAATCACCTTTAAAGCAAAAAATTTTTTTGTTACAGCTGATACAGATCCTGCAATAAATCTACAGTGTTTCTACTTATAACAACATATTGTTAACATCCTGTGTTTACCAATTACCTCTCTGCTGTGGCAGTCAGCTGACACAGCTGAGGAATCAAATTACAACTTGTAATTAGTCACGAATGAGGGGGTATTAGACAAGCTAAACTCGCTAAATACATACAGGATGCATTTCTATATGTTTTCCTTCTGTGCTGTGCAAGAATTCAGGTCCACTTTAAAGGACAACCGCAATGAGAGGGGTATGGAGGCTGCCATATTTATTTTCTTTTAAACAATACAAGTTGTCTGGCAGTCCTGCTGATCCCCTGCCTCTAATACTTTTAGCCATAGACCCTGAACAACCATGCAGCATATTAGGTGTTTCTGACATTATTGTCAGATCTGACAAGATTAGCTGCATGCTTATTTCTTATGTTATTCAGACACTATTGCAGCCAAACAGACCTGCAGGGCTGCCGGGCAACTAGTATTGCAAAATATCGGTAATGTTACCGATATTCTACTATTGACTTCACTAACCTAATTCTCACATTACCCCTCCTCTATCTCATTACCCCTCCTCTATCTATTGCTAACACTACATTCCCCCCACCTAACTCCAACCAGACTTACGATGTAGTCGATATAGCCGAACACCAATCCTGGTGTTCCTCTGTATGCCCATTGTCATTGCTGACGGGCACCATAAGTAACCTCCCTATGCCCAACTATACTATAGCCAAGCATACATTATTAGTGCCAAATTGCCTTCTGATGCTGAACCGCTAGTGCAGTAAGTTAACCCAACCCCCCTTCCCCCGGTCTGACACTCGTCTATATTATAGCCAATTTCCCATTGTGCAAACGTAGCCAAACAGCACTCAGCTATACTATAGCGCCTATTAGTGAACTACCGCTTCTACACACTAGCCTGAGTTCAGCTATACTATAGCCAAACTCTGGCGGCACTAACCACTGTAATTACTGCCAATAGCCGAACTCTGGCACCTCTGGTGGCCAAGTTATTCACTCAGCGCCTCAAACTGAATTGCAGCCAATAAGAGTGAAAAGTTAATAGAAGCGCCTCACGCCCATTTTACATGGTTAGGTTGAAAGTAGCAATGTGCCCCCAGATTTCATAATTAGACAGCCCTAAGCCTGTGCCCACACGTAAGAAGAGTCAGTGTCCATTGCATCCAATTCCAGCCATTCCTCCCTTGCCAGGGTGCTACTGCCATGCCCCAATACAATTGAAGCTGAAGCGTGCAGAGCATATGAAGCTTTCAGATTGCCTGTTTTACTGTTGTGCTCCCTCCTATGGACCAGTTAGTGGGCCCCTGCCTTCTAAAGTCTCCCCACCATGAGGGTTCACAGCTGAGGGTTCATGTCAGAGGAAGGATAATTTTTAATGCGCATTTTCCACATGCATCACTCACAGGTAATAGGAGTCACACGCGGTATGTGTTATATTATCATACACCTAAAGTGTGTACCCTGCAATGTCACATGCTGGCAGATCATAAGAGCCATGACATGACTGCAGAGGGGCATGGAGGCAGGATACACTGATCAGACAAGAGGAGGAAGGAATGCAAATCAGACAGAGGTGTTACCAAAGCCACCATGTTCCATTTAGTTAGCCCTGCATTGGAGCCTCCATAGGAGTTGTTCCATATGCGGGATTCATAGAAATGGCTGCACCAGAGGTTGGTCATCTGAAACTAACTGTCAAACCCACAAACTGTAAATGGACCTGTGGGCCAAAGTTTGCTGCCTTGGTTGGCTGTGGGAACATCCTCCCCCGTATCTACCAGGTTTTCTTTTAAAGAATGCCTATATTTTACATGCATGTATAAACAACGTTATCAGACTGATAAATGTTAGCCATTTGCAATATAGAGTGTCAGACTGCAATGAATGAGTTTTTCTCAAAGTAAACTTTCCCTTTAAGTTATGTAGGTTTTTTCCAATACTATACTCAGTAAGCCCTTTTCAATGTAGTAGTAGTAACAGCACAGTACTAGTCATAATTACAGCTACATTTTTACCTTTCCTTGTAAGCTATAATAGTTTCCCTGCTCTGCTTCTGGACAGTTTATAATAGCAGGGCTGAGCTGTGTGTATACTGGCAATATTTATTATAAACCTGATCTTGACACTGCATCCTGTTTCCAGGTTAGCTGCTATACATAGTTACTACAGTTGGATCACATGAAAACAAAATATCTATTGTTTGTGTAATTATTAATAGATCCGGTATGAGCAGGCTGCTGGAGACTAGTCTGTAGCAGATACAGTTCAGGACTAATGGAGTCTAGATTGACTTATGTGAGTTATTTTTTTTTCTTTTCTTTTTATGATAACAAAGCAATCCAAGAGGATAAAGATGGTCACTTAAGTTTTCTTTTTTTGGAAAATTTCTAATGTGAGCTTGCAAAAAGAAATAAAAATACTCATCTGCACAACTGGGAGAGGAAAGGTTTCAGCACTGCTAGCAAGGTACCTTTAGGGCCTGTTTCCAAACAATTTGCTCATTTGACGGAACTGAGTCACATGACATTGGAAACATATGACCCGGCTGACCACTGAGAAGTAGGAGAATATCTCGCCCCCGATTGAAAACAATAGCCATATTTGGTGGCTGGGCATACATTGAATGTCAGTTCTCTGTGAGTGAGGGGCTGGTGCTCATTGTTAATGCAAGCTTCCCTGTGAGGCTAAAGATTTTAACTGTGTTCAGAACCCAAAAGATCTTTATTTCCGAGGGAGAGTGATAACCGCCATATGTCGTCCGTCGGGGATTGGTACCTGACTCCTCAGTCAATATGGCTGGGCCAAGGCTGAAATACGCATTGTTAGCCTGCATGCTAGCAATGTGTTCTGTTCCTATGCAGGGGGGTGAAACGGCATTGGTGTGATGTCACAATTGTCAGAGAAAGTGGAGAGAAGAAGCTCTCAGGCGTCTGTTTGGTGTCTTGTTAGAATGTGATTGTTTTTCTGAACACAAACAATGGTTGTTTTCGGTGAAACAGCATTTCATTTGAAATAATTTTATTTGCTGATATATGCTGTTTTTGTATCATTTCCTGTAGAACAGCATTGTGGTTCTACTTTCTCGTGATTGCAATTATTTGCCAGCAAGAGCAACTGACTTCTAAATGCTACATGTAGCATTCAAGAAGACAGGATCTAGTGCAATATTTACATGAATGACGCCACTTTCATTCATTGGAATGTAACCACGGTAGTTGTTACTTAAACAACGCTTTCATCATCAGGCGAAAACACCATGTTTACCGCCAGTGTGAACCAGCCCTGACCTCCAGGGTAGTCTTTTGAGTGTGCCCCTAGTGGCTGCAGCTCTCAAGCACTTTGAGGCCGACAGGAGGAAAGCGCTACACAAATGTTAGCATTATTATTATGGTATCCTCTGGCCGCATTGGTCAGTTTTTGTCAAATTTCTATTTTTACCAGGGTGACCTGTTTTCCTTGTCTATTTTGTGACCATAATTTTAAAACAAATTAAAAGTCTAGTTCAGACTTTCCTGTAATAATTAGTACTGCCATCAGTGCACAGTCCTGAATGAATTGACTATAGTCTACATGTGTAGATATCACAGGATGTTATGCATATTCTGTGCTTACATGCTCCAATAGGGGGTAAACATGATATAGTACAGAACAAGCACACGCTTTGTCATTATGTGTGCAGGGATTATTGTTGTGTCCTCCTTGCTTTGTTCATATTTTATTCATGCCAGTGTAATCTTTTATGGATTTAGCATCAGTGGATGCACGTTATAAACATGTTACGGGCAAATGTACACTCTGGAAATCGACTGCTGACTCACATTATTTATACCTTTTTGAAGCGTCTCCCAGAGTTCATTAATAGTGATTGTATGTTTATATCCCAGCAGGTATATGCAGGGAAAGTAGTGTTTTTAGTTATATGTGTATCAGGCTTTTGACCTAATTTTTAATCTGGTAAACAGCTAGGGGTGTTGTTAGCCCCAAAGATCAGAAGAACGTGCCCCAGATCTGTTCTGAGGTGACCCGGATGTCCCCCAGGCAGAGCCAGCTGTGGTGCCTCAATGGCGGGCATGCTGGGAGCTGTGGTGCATCAATTGGGGGTATGCTGGGTGCTGTGGAGCCTCTATGTGGGCATACTGGGTGCTGTGGTGCCATTCTGGACACTGTAATGCCTTTATGGGGGCATGCAGAGAGCTGTGGTTCTTCTATGGGGGCATGCTGGGAGTTGTGGTGCCTCAGTGGGAGGCCCGTGGGAACTTGGGAGGGGGTCTGTTAGACGGTCAGGGAATGTTTTGGGGGAACTGCCAGATAACCTGGCAGCAGGCCAGCCCGCCCAGCAGAAAGCCAGCACAGAAGCCAGGTAAATATGCCTAGTTATGTTTAAGTGACACTATTTATGAGATATGCTGCATGAGAGGGGGCTTCATCCAACATTTCCCTGAGCAGGCCTACATAAACCGCTGTTCAGTTCTTGTAAATTTGGCTCCACCCATGGCCACACCCACATTCTGGTGCATGGCCACACCCATTTTCCATCTGGAGTGCTCAGATCTCTTAGGATACTAGCAACACCCCTGAGCTGCCATATGACATTTTAACATAACATGTCATATTATTTACTCATTTTAACTGAGGTTTTATCAGCAGCCACATTTTCTCACAAAGTTCTAAGACTTAATTTGTGGAACAGGCGTGTCCCCCTTAAAGAGGAGCTCTAGTGAACATTTTAGTGTTGGCAGGTGATGTAGCTGCTGCATGGTTTTTGGAAGTTGGAAACAGCTGTAACAGCTATTTTCCACAATGCAACAAGGTTCACAGACAGGAAACTGCCAAGTATGTACTTTTCTTGTGGGAGGGGTTTCTTGTGGGAGGGGTTTCACCACAATTTCAGTCATACAGCGCCCCTTGATGGTCTGTTTGTGAAAAGGAATAGATTTCTCATGTAAAAGGGGGTATCAGCTACTGATTGGGATAAAGTTCAATTTTTGGTCAGAGTTTCTCTTTAAGTTCATGTCTACTCCGTTAAAGAAAGCCTGTGAGGAAGAAAAAAGTAAACGTTAGATACCTACCTAAGTAGAGGAAAGTCTCTGGATCCTCCAGGCTTCTAAGGTCCTCCTACACCCCACCATTGTTGTTTGGGACCAGGGCCGTGCAGAGGGTCCTTAAGTGGGGGGTGCTCAAATTTAAAAAAGGGGTCTGTCAATGCCTTCCCCCGCATGCCCCCCACCTCGTTTTTGGCTAGGGGTATTGATTGTCATGCTGCTGAATGCAGATGCTGGGTGCCATGCGGGTTCTGGGTGTAAGTACTGAGTGTCATGTGGGTTCTGGCTATGGTTGGGTATCAAGTTTCATGCGGGTGTTGATTGCAAATACTTAGTGCCATGTAAGATCTGGGTGCATGTACTGGATGTCATGTGGATGCTGAGTGCAGGTACTGGATGTGACATGGGTGTGAATACTTGGCGCCATGCCTGTACTGGGTGCTGGCTATGGGTGGGCTTTGGGCATCACATGGGTTTTTAATGCAGGTACTTTGGGTGCGGGTACTGGTTAAGTAGGTGCTTGGTGCAGATAGCGGGGGCCATGTGGAAGCTGTGTGCAGGTGTGATTACTGGGTGCAATTTTAGGCCAGGGTGCAGATACTTGGGGCATGATTCACTAACCGGCGCTAAGTGTTAGCAAGTTAGCAGTAAAGTCTGTATCAAGCTGCTTTGGGTACCAAGGTCTAGATTGTATTGGGTGTTAATTTGCAGAGGGTGCTATGCAGTATTGGGTGCTGAATGAGTAGCAGATGGTGATAAACAATAGTGGGTGCCATGTGAGTGCTAATTGGTACAGGGAGCCATGTGAGTGTTGAACATGAGTGAGTAGGGAGTGCCATGTGCGGTCTGGATGTGTGCCATGGGAGAGTACTGAGTCTCATATGGGTTCGGACCAAGGATGGGTACTGGGTGCTATTTGAGTGCTGGCCATGGATGGGTACTAGGTGCATGTAATGGCTTTGGAACTTGGTGACGTTTGAGTACTGTGCCATGTGCATGTTGATTATTGGGGTATGTGGGTCTTAGGTGCAAATACTGAGTGCCAAGTGGGTACTGGGAGTGAGTACATGGTGACATATGGGTGATGGGTGCTGGCTAGTGGGGTATTTGTTGTCATGTGGGTGCTAAAGGCAGATGCTGGGTGCCATGTGGGTTCTGGGTGCTGGCACAGGGTGTCATGTGGATTCTGGCTGTATGGGTGTGTATCAACCATCATGTAGGTGTTGATTGCAGGTACTCAGACCCTTGTGAGTTCTGGGTGCAAGTCCTGGATGTCATATGTGAGTGCTTGGTGTGGGTGCTGGGCCCCAACTGGAGGCTTAGTGCAACTGGAACTACTGCAGATGAAACATGTGGGTGTTGGGTGCAGGTACTGGGTATCACATAGGTGCAAATACTTGGTGCCATGTCTGGGTGCTAGCTATGGTTGGGCATTGCGTCATGTGGGTTCTGAGTGCAGGTACTTTGGGTGCTAGTACTAGTTATGTGGGTGCAGATAGTGGGTGCCATGTGGAGGCTGTGTGCAGGTGTGAGTAGTGGGTGCCATGTTGGGGCTGGGTGCAAGTACTGTGCCATGTAGGTGTGAGTACTGGGTGCCAGCTATAGGGTGAAGGGGTGCAGGTATTGGGTGTCATGTGGCTGTTTGATGCAAGTACTAAGTGCCATATTGAGGCCGGATGTGAGTATTGGGTGCAGGGTGCTCGGTGCAAGTACTGGGTGCTTGCTATAGTGGGGGTTACTGGTTGAGTGTAATGTATGTGGGAGCTGAATATTGGTGGGATTGTTGTGGGTGCAAGGGGTGGGAGATCACTGTGGGTGCTGCTATGAATGGCATAGTTGCTGCTAAGGGAGGTAGAGGTCAGTGTGGGTGCTGGGGGAAGAGTAGGCTACTGTGGGTGCTGTGCAGGGGTGCAGCTAAGGTTTTTGTGGCCCCAAGCGGACTGTAGCAAGAGGCCCTATCCTGCGGCGCGCGAAAAATGGGTGTGGTTATCCTGCATAAGTGGGCGTGGCCATGACATGTGGGTGGAGCAGGAGGGCGGATTGGGGCGGGGCTGTTTGCGGGGAAAAATGGATGTGGGGGTGATTGAGGCGCGCGTAGCGCGCCGAAAGATGGGCGTGGTCATGACATTGTATGGGCGAAGCTTAACCGTAGCACAGCAAATATAGCCAACTATGACCATTAAATAATAAATGCAGCAACAGTTACCCCAGACACCAGAAAATAAAACCGCAATTTGGGCCACATTTCAGCAGAAATCAAACGCAATTAGGGCACATTTTCAGCAGAAATCAAACGCAATTAGGGCACATTTTCAGCAGAAATCAAACGCAATTAGGGCACATTTTCAGCCGAAATCAAACGCAATTAGGGCACATTTTCAGCAGAAATCAAACGTAATTAGGGCACAGTTCAGCAGAAATCAAACGCAATTAGGGCCACATTTTCAGCAGATATCAAACGCAATTAGGGCACAGTTCAGCAGAAATCAAACGCAATTAGGGCCACATTTTCAGCAGAAATCAAACGTAATTAGGGCACAGTTCAGCAGAAATCAAACGCAATTAGGGCCACATTTTCAGCAGATATCAAACGCAATTAGGGCACAGTTCAGCAGAAATCAAACGCAATTAGGGCACAGTTCAGCAGAAATCAAACGCAATTAGGGCCACATTTTCAGCAGATATCAAACGCAATTAGGGCACAGTTCAGCAGAAATCAATCGCAATTAGGGCACAGTTCAGCAGAAATCAAACGCAATTAGGGCCACATTTTCAGCAGATATCAAACGCAATTAGGGCACAGTTCAGCAGAAATCAATCGCAATTAGGGCCACATTTTCAGCAGATATCAAACGCAATTAGGGCACAGTTCAGCAGAAATCAATCGCAATTAGGGCCACATTTTCAGCAGATATCAAACGCAATTAGGTCACAGTTCAGCAGAAATCAATCGCAATTAGGGCCACATTTTCAGCAGATATCAAACGCAATTAGGTCACAGTTCAGCAGAAATCAATCGCAATTAGGGCCACATTTTCAGCAGATATCAAACGCAATTAGGTCACAGTTCAGCAGAAATCAATCGCAATTAGGGCCACATTTTCAGCAGATATCAAACGCAATTAGGGCACAGTTCAGCAGAAATCAATCGCAATTAGGGCCACATTTTCAGCAGATATCAAACGCAATTAGGGCACAGTTCAGCAGATATCAAACGCAATTAGGGCACAGTTCAGCAGAAATCAATCGCAATTAGGGCCACATTTTCAGCAGATATCAAACGCAATTAGGGCTCAGTTCAGCAGAAATCAATCGCAATTAGGGCTGCAAAAAGAAAAGAATTTACTCACCTGGCAGGCTGGCACTGGCAGAAGTCTTCTCTCCCCGTCTCCTCTCCCGGCCGGCTCCTCAGGCGCGCAGTTCCCACGGAGCTCCCTCCCTGGCTCCCTCCTCCAATCTCCCGCGCTGATTCATGCAGGGCTACGGGAAGATGGCCACCCGAAGCCCTGTACTGGAGACATAGTCTCCAGAGCAGGGCTTTGGCGGCGGCCATCTTCCCGTAGCCCTGCTCTGCTCTGCCAGTGCCAGCCCCGCGGGGCTGCGGGGGAAAAGTGACGTCACGCCGACGTCACGGAGCCGCCGAGGCCCCTAAGATCTTGAGGCCCCAAGCGACCGCTTGGTTCGCTTTATGCCTCGCGGCGCCCCTGGTGCTGTGGAAGGAAGAGATCAGTATGGGTGCTGGAGGAAGGGGAGGTCACTGTGGGTGCTGGGAGAAGTCAGTGTGGTTACTGAAGGAAGGAGTGGATGCTGGGTGTTGGGAGAGGCCACTGTGGGAGCTGGCAATGGGAGAGGTCACTGTAGGTGCTGCTTTTGGTACAGGATGTCCCTATGGGTGCTGCAGGGGGCAGGAGGGTAGCCAGCCACTGGGGGAGGGAAAAATCACTGTGGGTGCTGGGGGAGGGATAGGTCAGTGTGGGTGCTGGGGTAGGCAGGATCACTGCTAGAGCTGAGGAGGGAGAGGTCACTGTGGGTGCTAGGTGGAGGGAGAGGTCACTGTGGGTGCTGGGGGAGGGAGAGGTCACTGTGGGTGCTGGGGGAGGGAGAGGTCACTATGGGTGCTGGGGAGGGAGAGGTTACTGTGGGTGCTAGGTGGAGGGAGAGGTCACTGTGGGTGCTAGGTGGAGGGAGAGGTCACTGTGGGTGCTGGGGGAGGGAGAGGTCACTGTGGGTGCTGGGGGAGGGAGAGGTCACTGTGGGTGCTAGGTGGAGGAAGAAGTCACTGTGGGTGTTGGGGAGGGAGAGGTCACTGTGGGTGCTAGATGGAAGGAAAGGTCACTGTGGGTGCTGGGTAGGGAGAGGTCACTGTGGGTGCTAGATGGAGGGAAAGGTCACTGTGGGTGCTGGGTAGGGGAGAGGTCACTGTGGGTGAAAGGTGAAGGGGGATATCACTGTGGGTACTGGGGAAGGAGAGGTCTGTATGGGCCCTAGGTGGTGGGAGAGGTCACTGTGATTGCTAGGTGAAGGGAGATGTCACTGTGGGTACTGGGGAGGGAGAGGTCAGTATGGGTCCTAGGTGGAGGGAGAGGTCACTGGGTACTAGGTGGAGGGAGAGGTCACTATGGGCACTGGGGAGGAAGAGGTCAATATGAGTCCTAGGTGGAGGAAGAGGTCACTGGGTACTAGGTGGAGGGAGAGGTCACTATGGGTCCTAGGCGGAGGGAGAGGTCACTGGGTCCTAGGTGGAGGGAGAGGTCACTGTGAGTGCTAGGGGAGTGAGTGGTCACTGGGTACTAGGTGGAGGGAGAGGTCACTATGGGTACTGGGGGAGGAGAGGTCAATATGGGTACTAGGTGGAGGGAGAGGTCACTATGGGTGCTGGGGGAGGGAGAGGTCAGTATGGGTCCTAGGTGGAGGGAGAGGTCACTGTGATTGCTAGGTGAAGGGAGATGTCACTGTGGGTACTGGGGAGGGAGAGGTCAGTATGTGTCCTAGGTGGAGGGAGAGGTCACTGGGTACTAGGTGGAGGGAGAGGTCACTATGGGTCCTAGGTGGAGGGAGAGGTCACTATGAGTGCTGGGGAGGAAGTGGTCACTGGGTACTAGGTGGAGGGAGAGGTCACTATGGGTGCTGCGGGAGGGAGAGGTCAGTATAGGTCCTAGGTGGAGGGAGAGGTCAGTATGCCACACTAGGATTTCTGTCTGGGCCTCTTCACTTGAAAGTGTCCCAGACGGGGGCGGAGCTTCCCGCGGGTGGGCGGAGCTTATCGGGGGCGGGGCTTATTTTGCGCGCCGAGAGGGGATTTTTTAAGATTTTAAAAGGGGGGGGGGGTGCCTGGGCACCCAGAGCACCCCCCTGTGCACGTGCCTGTTTGGGACACTGTTCATGGCCGTATGTACAAGTGAGACCATACTGCACATGGGCAGGTACAGTCCATGCATGCCTAATAGCATGAAGCATGGACAGAGGGCAAAGTCATGCACAAGGGGCTCTGTGCTAATAGGTATGTGAGGGCTGTGTTCATATGTCAAGATCCACCACACACTCAACCTCCAATCAGCATACATTGACCACGGAGTCTGTACTCATGCATGCGCAGAACAATCTTGCTTGTACATGGATGGGAGCATGCAGTAACGTAGCTTAGAAGCTCTGGGCCCTAGTGCGAGTTTTACACTGGGCCCCCTCAACATAACAATTGATGTGGAGCACCAAACCCTGCCGAGGACGCCTGAAGTGTCAGAGTGGTGTAGGCTGGGGAGAACAGTCTATTAAAGGTAACAACCAATCAAAGCACATATAGAGATAATAGTCACCAGCTTAGCACCAATAAAGAGCTAAACAAGCGGTTGAAGGAGAGCTCCTCTGGTCCAGGGACACTGGTGCAGGCGCTACCTCTGCATCCTCTATGGCCACAAGAAATTTTTTTTTTGCAAAACCCTTGTAGGATATGCTCAGCAGCACCTAGCGCTGGATCGGTGGGGTAGAGGAGGATCGGAGAACTAAGAGCTCGTTCACACTAGGTCCGGAAACGTATCCGTGGCTCATTTTTTAAAACCTGATAAAAACCGGAGCCACGGATAGCAATGTTAAAAATTGCAGCTGTCTTAACCCAAGCAAAAAAAAACAAAAAACGGATCCATCTGCGTTTGCGAGGACCCATTTTTTTTTTAAAGATTCTTTATTTTGAAGTTTTCAAGGAAATAACAGTACATGAAAGAAAGTAATACCATTCCAAATGGCGCAATGTTACATACATATTAAATTGTATATTATACATAAACATAGGAGCCAAGCAGCGGCTCCTTTTAAGACAAATTCGTAACAGAGCGAGAGTATGCTTGTGCACTGATACTAAGTCTGATTAAGGAAATAATTGAATACTGTCCCCGGTGAATGAGAGGTTACACATATCTGCCCCTATGTGTAAATAATGCGAGACTCTACTTTATGTAACAGAGCTATCCAGAATGAGGGGGTGAGGACGCCGGGGCCCAGAGGGATCATACACCCAGCGAGCTCATCCCCTACTGCAAGTATCTAAGAGACTCAGAGATAGACGGAGACATAGCCATATCTATCAGTGTTTAATCAAATGTATGAAGAGGTAAGTGTGCAATAGTGATATAAGAGAAGAAGAGAAAAGACAGGAAAGGAAAAGGTAAGATGAAACAAAGAAAATAGAAAGAGAGAAAGTAAGGAGGAAAAGTAAAGGTACGATCTGGATCAGACGTCTCGGGCTCATCTGATGGGTCTACTGAAAAAGATTCTCTAAAAAACATAACATGTCGCAGGGTGTAAGTGACGCTGCTTCAACGACAGGGAACTTAGGGGCTAATAGCCTACTCCGGGGGATATTAAGTTTTTGTAGGTATCCGTTTCCTCGAATTCCCACCAAGGTGACCATGTGCGGTTAAATTGTTCTAGACGATCTTGGATGGAATGTGTAAGATCCTCCATATATTTAATAGATTGAATCTCTCCTAACCATTCTGCGATAAGGGGTGCCTGATTTGACTTCCAGTGGCGTGCAATAACAAGTCTGGCCGCATTAATGAGGTGTTTTGACAATGATTTCTTATATTTGCCCAGTCTCCTCGGGGTATTGTGCAATAGGTAATATGAAGGGTCATCCGAGGGTTCTACATCTGTGATTTTAGTGATGATAGATTTGACGGCGTTCCAAAAAGGCACTATAATTGGGCAGCTCCAGAAAATATGAAGCAAGGTACCCTTATGAGCCGTACATCGCCAGCACAGAGGGCTAGAGTTAGGGAACATCTTGTGTATTCTATCTGGGGTATGGTACCAGTGTGTCAACATTTTGTAACCGGACTCCTGTATACGCGCTGATATAGATGATTTCTGGGATAGTATGAGAATCTTTTGCCATTGAGGATCTGAAAAAGTTCTGTCAAGGGAGGATTCCCATTTAGAGCGTAATGAGGTTGATAGCCCAGCATCCGAAAGAAGCAGTGAGTATATTTGGGAGATACCTCGTTGGACATGCCCATCCCCACTACACAGTTTCTCAAAGGGGGAGAGAGCTCTGGAGAACGCCTCAGCCCTCCCAAGGCCCGAGAGAAAGTGTATGAACTGAGAGTGGGACCAAACGTCCAGTGTGGGCGATTTCAGACGGGTCCTGAGAGCCGACAGAGTCGCCCAGTTATTATTTTCAAGTAGTTGGCAGGCTCTAATAGGGCCGGGAATTCTCCATTGTTTATAAGCATTTTTACATAGCCCTGGTGCGAAATCAGGGTTATCTAGTAGGGGAGTCAAAGGTGATGGCAGAGTAAAGAGGGTATTTGATCTATTAAGTTGGCCTAAAATCTTGAGGGTGCACTCAGTCAACGGGGAGGCTTTGACTATAGGAGACACTGTCCTATTGGACCATGGTAAGTGTGGTAAATGGGGCGAAACTAAGTCACTCTCCATTCCCACCCATTGCTTGAGGGCACCATGTCGATGCCAGTCAACAATCCGTATGAGTGACGAGGCCCCATAGTATAGTGAGAGGTCGGGGATTGACATACCTCCCTGAGTTTTAGGTAGGATCGTTAAAGCATATTTAAGTCTAGGAGGTCTATTTTTCCATATGAATTTCTGAAGCAGTACCCTGAGTTCTTTAAAATATGATGCAGGTGCCAGTACCGGAAGGGCCTGAAAAATGTAGAGGAATCGTGGTAACACATTCATTTTGATAATATTCACTCTACCAAACCACGAGAATTTTGCTACATCCCATCTTTTCAAGTCAGTCCTAATCTTAGAGAGCAACGGGACATAGTTAAGGGCAAAGACTTCTGTAAGGTTACTGGGTATTTTAGTGCCTAGGTATGTTAAAGCTCGAGGGGACCAGGTGAAAGGGAAGTTGGACTCTAATTGAGACTTTAGGGTGGAGGAGAGGCCGACATTTAACGCCTCACATTTGCTATAGTTTATTTTAAAGTTAGATAGGTCACTGTATTTGGAAAATTCCAACATAAGGTTAGGAAGGGAGATGTGTGGGTTAGTTATATAGAATAAGAGATCATCCGCATACGCGGCGGTTTTGTGTTCAACTGTCGGGAACTTAAGTCCACTGATGTCCGGGTTTGCTCTAATATTACGGAGTAGGGGTTCCAGGGATAGGGCAAAAATAAAGGGAGAAAGGGGGCATCCCTGTCGGGTGCCATTATAAATAGGAAATGATTCGGATAGTTCTCCATTTATTTTGATCCTAGCGGAGGGGGACTTATACAGGGCCATAATGTGATCTATCATATTTCTAGGAAGGCCGATGTGCTGTAAGGTACTATTAACAAAATCCCATCGGACTCGGTCGAAGGCCTTCTCCGCATCAGTGGATAAGAGCATCATGGGCGAGGCCTTCGACCGTGCCCAATGTACTGCCAACAGGGTTCTAAGGGTGTTATCCCTAGCTTCACGGGTGGGTATGAAGCCAACCTGATCAAGGTGAATTAGACTAGACATCAAAGGGGAGAGGCGATTTGCTAAAATCTTGGCATAGAGTTTCAGGTCAATGTTAAGTAGGGAGATGGGCCTATAGTTTGAACAAAGAGAAGGGTCTTTACCTGTCTTGTGGATCACAGTAATATGCGATAGTAGCATATCTGTAGGGAAGGAAGTCGGTGTATCAGGGTCGGCTGTGGAGTTGAGGGCCTTAAGAAGGAAGGGGTGTAATAAAGAAAGATAATGCTTGTAATACTCCAGCGTGAAGCCATCTGGGCCTGGGGCCTTGCCCGATGGAGTTTGTGAGATGGCGAGTTTAAGCTCAGAGAAGGAGATTGGTTCACCTAATTCCTCTAGCGACCCCTCCGGTACCCTAGGTAGGCCTGACTGCTTAATGTAGTCTTGTATTCTTTCTACGGTGGGTGTGCCTGAACGGCTCGGTTTCTGATTTGGTAGGTTGTATAAAGACTTGTAAAATTCCCGGAACACACGGGCTATTGAGGATGTTCTGTGGTGTTTTTTGGACATAGAGTCATTTATATGAGGAATATAGTTTGCATTTTGTTGGATCCTAAGGGCTCTAGCCAAGAGACGGCTGCATTTGTTGCCGAATTCATAGTAATGGCGCTTACATCTGGATGCAGCGTATCTGGCTTTAAAATATAGCAGGGACTTTAACTTTTCACGCTCAGCAGTCAGAGCTTCTAGATCAGTACCTGACATAGAGCGCTTATGGAGCGTTTCCAATCTGTGGATTTCCCCAAGTGCCCTATTAATCTCCTCTGTTTTTTCCTTTTTTAGCCTACTCCCCTCCTGGATTAAAACTCCCCGGATCACACATTTGTGCGCAGCCCACAGTGTCATAGGGGACATACCCTCTACATCATTAGCTTTAAAATAATCAGTAATGGCAGTCTCTACCCTGTCTGCTATATCTCTGTTCTTAAGAAGAGAGGTATTGAGCCGCCAGGAAAATGGGCCTCGTCTCCCTTCAAGGATGGCAATTGAGACAGATACAAATGAGTGATCCGAAAATGGGCATGTATCGATCTGAGCTAGCGATGTCAGTGACAAGAGGTTATGAGAGACAAAAATATGATCGATGCGGGAGTAGATCCCGTGAGGGGTGGAGAAAAAGGTATAGTCCTTAACTGAAGGATTTAAAATACGCCAAGTGTCCACTAGTTGCCTAGATCGTAAAGCATTTTTGCATTTATAAATTAGCCTATACGGTAAGGCTGTTTTACCTGAGGAAGTGTCAAGGGCCGGGTCCAAGGGAACGTTTAGATCGCCTCCAATAACCAGGCTTCCTTCAGCAAACGCGTCCAGCTCCTGTAGGAAGTGTTCCAGAAAGGTTTGTTGCCCTGAGTTTGGAGCGTAATATGACTCAAAAGTATACATTTGGTTATTAATTCGACCCTTTATTATAATAAACCTGCCCTCTTGATCTTTACATATTTGAATCTGGGAAATGGGGACATCTTTAGATAGTAGTATTGCTACTCCTTTTGATTTGGAGTCAGGGGAATTGCTCAGGAAGGCATTAGGGAAATATTTGTTGTCTATTCTAGGATGTTCCTCACCACGTAAATGCGTCTCCTGGAGGAAGGCCACATGTGTTTTGGTCCTGCGGAGCTCCGCAAGTAGCGCAGATCTCTGTTCGGGAATGTTTAATCCCCTGACGTTAAGCGTCTGTATTTTAAGTAATGCCATTAGATTGTGTTATTGTTGGGCATATATGCCCCACCAGGGTCCCTGACGCCGAACCAGATCGTTTAGAAAAAGAGAGGAGAGAGACAGGAAAGTAGACAACAAGGAAAGTAACAAGTATAAAGAGGTGGGGAAAAAATCCCCAGGTACATGCCGTGTAAAGCTCAAGCTCCACACAGCATAACACTCTCGTTAGGCCAGTCCCCTCGTTCGTAATTGAAGAGAGGAAAATTAACGTTCTGGCCAGAGAGAAAAGGAGGGGGAAATGTACCACCATCACGGATGGAGTCCATTGCCCCCGGCCATAAGATAATAAGGAGCGCATATTTGGTATCCCTTAGTATAGGACAGGTATGGAGAACTGAAAATAGATACAACAGCTGAGAAAAAACTTTGTCTTATGAAATTTACAAAAGAATAACCCTATTGGGATAGGACGACCTCGTATAGTTGCTAGTACCCCATTGCACCCCCGCCCACCCCCGTCTCAACATCCAACTCAACCCCCTCCCCACCACCAACCTCCCCCTCCCCCCTCCCCCCCCCCACACAAGATCCTCCATGTCACATTTAAGTGAGGCATCATACAAAGGTTATTAATTCATCTATGACGGTGCAGTTGTTATGCAGGTACATCCCTTTTCAGACCTAAGCAATGGGTATGCCGATCATACTTATCCTGATCACAGATGTATATAAACATAGAATAAAACCTTTGTTGCAAGGAAGTGACATATCATGTATAACTATAGATAGTAAGTCTCGTGCTATGTGGGAAGTGAGGGGAGGGAAAGGGAGGACAAAGATCCACGCCCGCGGCAAAAGGCTAAGCGTACCTATATCCGGCGAAGTGCCAAGGTATGTGACAGTAGTGTCCCGTACGTGAGCATAACACAACCATTGTTAATATGGGGAGGACGCTTCTAGTGTACAGGAAATAAAGTTTTGTGAGGTAGCGTCTGTGTCCGAGGAGGAGGCAGTGCACTGTGGCAAAGAGTATAGCAGGGCGTGGGGGCGAGAGGAAAGGGAGCACCGAAGGAGGTCCAAGCTTCTAATATTAGCTCGGGTGGGCAAAGTGGTCTATGGGTCTTACCAGTAGACGGTCCCATGAGGAGGAAGAAAGAGTTTCCCATTACACTCACATGTTAGAGTCTGAGGCGGCGTCTCTTTGTCGTCTTACGCGTGATGGTTTAGGAATAGTTAGGGAATCCGGGTCCCACTCAGGTACGGTGACCTGTGCGATATTCAAGGTTGAGAAGAACTCTGGTAGGTCTCTAGGGTGCCGTAGTGTGAAGGAGGTCTCGTTCAGGGTTGCATAAAGATAGAAGGGGAAACCCCAGCGGTAGGTGGCCCCAGCTTGTTGCAGGGCAGTCAGTATCGGCTTCAGAGCTCGTCGTTGCGCCAAGGTGGAAGGCGCTAGGTCCTGATAAAAAGTGATGATAGCGCCATCAAAGTCATATGAGCCAGCAGAGCGTGCCGCTTTCATGATTGCGTCTTTGATAGGGAAGTCATGAATGCGGCATATCACATCGCGAGGAGGTTCTGCATTGCGAGGTGTTGGGCGTAATGCGCGATGGGCTCTGTCCATCTTTATAGGAGTGTCGACTGGTCTGTTTAGCAAGCCGTTAAAAATAGCTTGCAGAGAGGGCCCAAGATCTTCTTGCCTCGTGGCCTCCGGGAGGCCGCGCACTCTCACGTTGTTGCGGCGGCTCCGGTTCTGCAGATCTTCCAGCTGGGCACGTGTGTGGCTCTGCAAGAGGGTTTGCTTGTCCCGGGATTCCTTCAGCGAGGCAACATCAGCCTGTAGTGCCTTCACCATGTCCTCGAGTCCCGTAACCCGTTGTGACGTCGCTGCGATATCTGACCTTATGGCGGCAATCTCCTCCCTAGTGGACCGCACTATTTGCTCAGTCTGGCGGATCAAATCTTCTTTGGTTGGCATGCCCCGCAGAAATGCCCACATCTCCTCCAACGCTGTTGTTCTATCGGAGGCTCCTGGGGAGCTAGCTGGGGAGAGGCCCGAGGCCGGGGTGTCCGCCATTTTAGGTGTGCTGCTCCGGGTGACCCGTTGGGAAAAAAAGCTATCTAAAGGTCCTTTAGAGGTCTTTTGAGTCTGCCGTCGTCTGCTCTGTCTTCTGGGCTTACTTGCCATACCCTGTCGGGCTTCAGCTGGGTGATTATAGAGGGCTAAACCGGCTAAATCTCTGTATGTGGCCGGGAGCTCTGGAACCACACGTCCTCACACTTCCATGGCACGCTCCGCCCCTCAGGACCCATTTTTTAAATTGTCCCGGAAGGTCCGGATCTGCTGCATTTTCACGCAACGGATCAGGAACCTAATACACGCAGGCGTAGTGGCGGGCTATGGGAAAACGGATCCCCCTCTACACGGATCTGTTTGTGTCACATCCTGTGGGGAGAAAGGGGGCCGCCATGCTGGAGGGGTATAGCAGGCAGGACAGGGGTGGCAGCGGTCAGCGGGGACGTCCCTCCCTCCCTCACTTGGGTCCACCATTCCCGGTACCCCCTCCAGCTACATGCCGCAAAAATGTAATGTATAGCAGCGGCGAGCGGGGAGCTTACATCCACCTCCTACTTCCTCTGCTCGCCGCGTCACAGCCTGCAATGCCGCCCTCCGAAGTATAGAGGGTGGCATTGCAGGCAGTGAAGCGGCGAGCGGAGGAAGTAGTAGGAGAAGGAGGTAAGCTCTCCGCTGCTATACTTTACATTTTTGCGGCATGTAGCTGGAGGGGGTAGCGGGGACGGGGGACCAGGGTGAGGGAAGGGGGGACGTCCCCCCTCCCCGCTGACACCTGCCACTCCCATCCTGTCTGCTACCCCTTTGGCCAAAAAAAAAAAAAACAATATGCAAACGTATCAAAAATGTATGTTGCAAAAAGGCAGCATTGATCCTTTTGCGTTCCCTTGGCTAGGACCATGGACCGCTAGTATCACAGACCGCAGGCTCCGTCCTGCAACCGTGCCTAGTGTGGACCTAGCCTAAGGCTTAATCCACACTTGTCAGGCTGCAGATTGGAATGTGTTTCAAATGGATCAGTTTTTCTAAAAACTGATTCGTTTTTCAAAATGTTGTGCTTTTGCAGCGTACATTTCCAGTCCGTTTAAACATATGTCAAATCGTGTCCTTCCTTCCTGTGTGTTTCTATTGGATAAAGAGGTCCGCAAAGATTACGCTGAGGGGAGGAGCAGGCAGTAGGCAATCTGCTTTGGCATCAGTTTTCTGTGCAAAAATGTTCAGTGTAGAGGGAGATCCGTTTTTGTTTTGCCTTTCATTGCCTCTGCGGGTATCCAGACTCCGTGAAAATCTGCAATATCTGGATTCTCCGTTCAGTTTTCTAAAACAGAGCCCACGGATCCATTTTTTGAAGTGTGTGAAGACGGCCACTATTTTTAACATTGGTATCCGTGGCTCCATTTTTGTCCGGGGCAAAAAAACGGAGCCACGGATATGGTTTTGAAACAAGTGTGAACCGACTAGACTGGAGAGATTACGCAGAGCGGACTTCTCGTGCGTAGACTGGAGCCGTCTGACGGCAGTGACCCGGTTCCCGAAGCTGCATACAGTGGAGGACGGCGGCGTGGGAGCCATCTAAGCGTATGGGGCTGGAGGAAGCCCCAGGTATGTATAAATCTTTTCTTTATATTACAGCTCTGGTACACTTTAAGGCTAGCCATATACTACTAGATGTGGCCAAAAGATAGATCGTAATCTGATCAGAGATGGATCGATCTATCTGATTGAATCCTTTCATACGCTGCACATAGATTTTTTTTCTACATGACGCATCTTTTACACTGCAAAACTCAATTCCATTTTCTGATTTTCACTGGATACTAGCAACACATAGCACACAGCATAAAAAATCAGTATCGCATGTAAAATAGCATCAAAATCAGAACTGGAATCACATGTAGTGTAAAAGAGACCTGAAATATATTACAAATCTGTCAAAACCGCATGGGCCGTGGATCTGCCGCTGCTCTTAACCTGCCACCGATTAGTATCTTCTGCCCATTTGGGCTTACGATTGGTCGGGTTGGCACATTGGGGCATTGATTTCTAGCAGATTCCAACCGATTGGCTAAAGAAATATATGTATGGCCACCTTAATATTCCAATTATGATCACTAGCAAGTGGTATAAGGTGGGAAAGTAGGTGGTGGATTGACATCAGGAAGATGATCCTTTATTTTACCTACATGTAAAAGTAGTGTGTGCCCATCTCAGATTCTTAGTTTGGAGCAGCCTGCACAACGTCTTATCTCCCCCGCATTCCCTGTACTCCATTCTACATTTCACCTTTTGACCCTCTCTGGAAAACATCATTTTGGACGCATTCAAGTACTGGTGATTTTTTCTGAAACTAAGTAATTGGAACTGATACTGATTTTCACTCCCCCTCCCTCCATTTCTTCTCCAAACAGGGCCCCTCCCACCCACTAAACTGGGAGTCCGTTCTCTAGTTGTGAAGTTGACTTGTAGCCCCGCCCCTCCCGAGAGCTTTAGAAAGAAAGCTAAGGCTGGATCTAACCCTAATCACCAACAGTCAAGAAGAACATTTCCCCTTTCCTCCCTTCCCCTGCTCTCTCATGCTTTTCCTCCTTATCTCCATCACAAGCAATCTGCAGCTCTTCCTCGTGACACTTTTCAGGGATAACATCATTACTGTCTCACCATTGGAACTGAAGGATAATTCTTTTCCTAACTTGATTTAAGTGTCCTGTAAGTTTTCAATTCATTTCTCGCCCAGCGTGCAGGGCTGACTTCACAGTGCAGCGTGCAGGCAGCACACAGTCACTCAGGAGGTCACAATGAACAACAATCTAGCTGAGAAGGAGAGCTGTCCCGATGACATCAGTCTTCCAGAGGAGGAGGTATGTGTCCTTCACCAAGATCACAACTGTACGCTACAGACTTCTTACTCATTGATCATTTCTGCGCCATATACCAGGGTGCTGAGTACTTTACAATATAAAGGATTTTCAGATCAGACATATGTCCCAAACAGTCCCTGTTTTGGTAGATCTGACAGTCCCTGTTTCTTAAGCCAGGGCTCGCTTGCCCCTCAGTCGTGCATTTGTCAGGTCTGCTGTGTATATCTGTGCAAAAATGTTTTATTTAACTACAATGCAACCTATTAATAATTGCACTGATTACAGTGCAGTGTGAGTTTTATTATTTTGTGAGCATTGGATGTGGGTTAATTAATGCATGAGGTTTACCTAAATATTTTTGCACTGAAATGTGTCCCCACCTTTCCCATTTGCAAAAAAGTTGCATGCTGAAAACGCAGAGGTTGAAGCAAGGAGCAATAAAGGGTGAGTAATCCAGGGCAGTCTGTGAGACTCTAGCTAGGAACTTTCCCCAGCTTGGAGACGTTATATTATACAGAGGATGACTATCCTTTTCCTTTAGTTCTGCATTTCACAGTGCAGCTCTCATATGAAGGAGTCCGGAAGAATAATATAATAAGCAAATATGGCTTATCTCATATTATATTTACACTGTGAAGGTGGCATCTAGACTGATCTCTAGAAAAGTGTCTTAAATCACTATTTTCATTGCATTTTTTACAGAATTGCTGCTTTACTAATAAGCAGCTTAGCGATGATTTGTCATATGTATGAAGTGGTGGTCAGCCTTATCAGCAGGGTAAAAATTGCTAGATAATACTCTCCAGCATCAAAGTTAAGAATGCCGTCAGCTACAATGGTGGTGAATGGTGGTCTATCTTTTTTTTTCTCTTTATTTTTATAAATACATGGCGGTGTGGTGGATAGCAGTACTGGGTCCATGATTCAAATGTGGGACATGATCTGCATGGAGTTTGTATTGTATGTCCCTCTATCTTTGCGTGGGCTTTCTTCATGCATTCTTGTTTCCTCACATGTCCCAAAAACATTCTGATCAGGTAATTTGCTTCCCCCCCCCCCAAACTCCCCCCCCCCCCCCCCTGGTCTTAAGCTATGTACCCACATTGCAATTCTCCTGATGACCAACGATTTTATAAGCTCCGAGCAGTCATTTCCGCTATATTACGACGTGGGTAGAGGCGCACGACCACGTGATCTACGATTAGCATCGCGCGACAACGACCATCATGGCGGATCAGATCGCTAAGATCCCTGACAAGTCCTGCGCAAAGTACCACAATCGCTTGAAGTCTTGTTCGCTCCCGGAGTGTAGCATCATGTGACGTCATGCATACCCACCGGCAGGAAGAAGCCTCGCTGACGACCGCCGTCAAGGGGACGTCGCAGGACCCATCCAGCGGTGAGTATGCAGCTTTGGACTGTGACAGTAACATATGACTATGATACGGATTACATTGTGAACCCCACTGAGGGACAGTTAGTGACAAGACTATGTGCTTTGAAAGTGCTTTGGAAGATGTCAGCACTATATAAATACCATCATACATATACTGAATACAGTATATGTGTGTGTGTCTTTTTAAAAAAATTACCACACACTGATAACATTATTAACAGTGAGTCACAAATAAAAAATAATAAACTGCTAACATTCCTGGTATGACCATATATTACCTTGCCATGTATTATGGCTGTGACTGCTTTACGTTACAAGCTGACATAAGATTATTGTTAATGGTAATGAGGAATAGAGATACTGAACTTCTTTCGAAATGTTTGTACTGAAGGATCACCCTAGATGCCGACCCCTGATCCACATCCTGCAAAGCCAGGACTGGACCAGCTGGATTATTTCAGATGTTCATTGCTGGTTGCTGTGTTTATATAAGTGTCAGGCATGAGCGATTTTTCAGATAAGTATGGTTAGTTTTCCCGGTTGTTCCCTGTAGATCCAATGGCTTAATTAACTGGGGATTTCCATCTATAATGCTTGTAGTAAAATTGTGTATGCAAAATGTCACCTGATGGAAAGGTAACAAGTCCAGAGCCCTCAGATTAATCAAAAAATATTCCTTTATTAATCTGTTTAGCTTTATGCCTTCCACGCTGCTGCCTCCATTTGTCCAGTGCTTGGACAGGAACTTGTATGTTTGTACCAGGAAAGAGTGGTGGCTGAATTCCAACATAGCCACGTTGAAGAGTGGCCAAGCTGCTACAATGCTATGATGAGATTTGATTCATGCGCTGGAAATGGCAAAGGAAAGGCCCAAGGCTGTTGGCAAGCATAGGGATAGCCACAGCAACTACTTCACATGCAGCTGAAGTAAAACCACAGTTCCCTCCTAAAACCCAGCATGCACTGAGAATGACATTTAACAGATACATTCCACTTCAGTACAGTGTTGGGGACTGAATTCTCCACCCCCCAAATGCTATTCCTAGAATAAAAAGTCAAGAAGCTCATTATGGCTAATGGGGGTTAATGTTAGTTTTAGGTTTAGTGTAAGTTATAGTTTAGGGTTAGATAGGAGTATCATGTGTTAGTAATAATAATAATAATTAGTTATAGTGCTGGCCAGTGGTTAATGTTAGTACTGTTTAAAGGGTTAGGTGAAAGATAAAAAAAAGTGTTTTCATCAATGAAAAGGTTTAGGTTAGGGCTACCTTGTGTGTGTGTGTGTGTGTGTGTGTGTGTGTGTGTGTGTGTGTGTGTGTGTGTGTGTGTGGTGGTGGAGGTCAGTCCATGAGGGGAGAAAACATAACTCTAGATTGCTTTCTCTTACGATGGCCATACTTCTAGCCGTTTGGCTGTACAATCGACCATTTAATTCAATTATTTTATCGAATCGAGAGTTTATCAAGTTAGTTCCAGTATGCCCAATCCATGAAAAGTGGCTGATATCATGTTGAATTGACCAGCTTAGTTGAGTGAGCTGGATGTAAGATATCAGTCGATCGCAAAGGAATCAGCTACTGTTCACATGTCATTCGATCGACTCTGAATCGATTTTTGCATTCAGGAGACATAACAGATCGATTAGTGATAACAGATATCAGATCGATTAGTGAAGGTGAATCGCATAGGATATTGCCTGTAGTGTGTGGGCCACTAGTCGATCGACTTTTGTTCTATCATACTGAAGTTGATAACTTAATAAAGTTGATCGCTTTATTGATTGAATCAGAATTGCTAGATGTATAGCTAGCTTTACTTCCTGTGCCCATGGCTTCCAACCCTGCTTTTGGAAGTGAGGTATAGCAATCCAACCAAATGATGATAGATACTCTAATGGCCCATACTCACGGGCTACAATTGTCGCCGCAACACGCGGCGCGCGCACGTTGCGGCGACAGGTCGCCCGTGAGTATGAGGCGCAACACGGGCGCGCACCCCGAACCATCGCTCGTCGCTGCTGTCGCCAGGCGATTGGCGCGGTCAATCGCCCGGTGACAGTTGCCGCCACAACTTCGCCGCAACTGTCGCTAGTCCGTGTGAAAATGCGGACTAGCGACAGCAACATAATTGAAAATAGACAGCGCTTCCGGCAACAGGGAGGAACATCGGCGACAGCTTCCGTCGCACAGCTGATCCCTCTTTCGCGTGTGTACGCGGAGGGACCTGGCGACGATCTGTCGCCGGCCTGTCGCGCACACGCTCACGTGTGCTGGCGACAGGCCACTTATGTAGCCCGTGAGTATGGGCCATAAGTCCCTAACAGTAAAACAGTTATATTTGTTGTGTTTTGTGTGTCAGTGCAGGAAATGAGTGGAATTCTCTCTGCAAGTTGCACAGACAGCAATATAAGTTCAAAAGAGGTTCTAATCCTGTTCCATACCATCCAAGCTTAAAAAAAATGTCTGTACTGGATTTGAATGCTGACTTAGTCATTGGAGGCTGGTTATGAATTATGATTAGGGTAAGGCTTGGTTTTTACTACACCGCAGGCACAACGTTGAAGGATCACAGTGATTCTGATGTATTTGTCCGCCCACCTCTGTTGTAATGGACATGTCGTAGATAGCATTACTTATTTATGACATGATTGGGTTTCATGTGTGAGATTCACAAGTACAATGTATATTTTCGAAAAGTTTGCCTATATACGCTATATACAGTGGAATCTTGGTTTGCAAGTATCATTTGTCCCGGAAACATCCTTTTAATCCAAAGCACTCTTATATCAAAGCGAATTTCCCCATAAGTGTTGATGGAAACTCAAATGATTCGTTCCCCAACCCAAAAATTTATGGAAAAATATTTAATACAAAGTACTGTACAGCCTAAACTAAAAACGTAAAAATACTTTCACTATAACTAAGAAAATCATTGCTATCTGTTGGATCATCCCAACTTTTTTTTTTGGTGTGGCTTCAACAAGAATCTTATCCAATGATAGTTGCTTTTGTCGACTTTTGAGGATTTCATGAAAAATGTGACATTGTACAGTCCCTACACTCTGATTAAGTACAATTAAGTACAATTCTGCAGTGCCAAAGGGACTAGAACCATCGGCTCTGTTTTTAAATACGTTCTGTGCTTGTGTTATAATTATTATTAATTTATAAAGCGGCAACATATTTCGTGGCAATACTACAGTATATCAAGACACTACATGTTTATCAAGTCAATGTTTGCTTCTCTTACAAAGCACTCTAGAACCAAGTTACCTGCAATCCTAGGTATTAATGTGTGTGTGTGTATATATATATATATATATATATGTGTATATATATATATATGTATATATATATATATATATATATACTAGCTGACAGCTTGCCGTTGCCCGGGTATGTATTTGGCTGGTGTTGGCCGTGCCCACTTTTCCCAACCCTAACACACAATTACTCAATGACCAAGTTTGTGAGCTTTGAGGCTTTGGCATCAATAATTTGCATTAAAATGAAACAAATCTGATTGGCTGTTTGTAGCTCCACCCCCTTTTCTGAATTTGAACCCCAGTCACCCAATGACCAACTGTACCAGGTTTGAGGCTTGTGCCATTAACCGTGCAAGAATGGCAGCAATTAAATATCCCCCTTGAAAATCAATAGGTGAATTTTGATTGGCTTTTGTAGGCTCCACCCACTTTTCTGAATATGAATCCCAGTCACCCAGTGACCAACTGTGCAAAGTTTGAGAACCCTACCATTAACAGTGTAAGAATGGCTGCAGTTTACATTTTACCAGTGAAATTTGTATTTGTCTCCGCCCACTTACTTTTTGGTTATGAGGATAAAAAGTACCCTTTATGTTTTTTAAGGTATTGTACTGCAAAATTCATTCAAATCCGTTTCAGTGTTGCGTGATTGAGTAACAAACATCCAAACTTTCGCATTTATAATATATATATACATATATATATATATATATATATACAGTATGTATGTGTGTATATATATATATATATATATATATATATATATATATATATATATATATATAGTGTTTTTCATTCCATAAGACATGCTTATTATTACCTCCTAAATGGGGTGGGGGGAGTGTGTGCATCTTATGGACTGAATAATATAGTACGGATGGCGCCAGGTCTCCCCCCAAGCTAATACCAGTCCTCAGAGCAGCTGCAGAGCAGCAGAGTGTACTTGCCTCTTTGGCCTGTGTGCTCCTCATTGTCTTGTGTTCTTCTATCTTCACTGTCGCTGGAGCCCCCTCACAGTGTCCCTAGTGGCATACTCCTGTACAAGCTGCAGGGGTCACATTTGGTGCCAGCGACTATAAGACTCGAAGGACACAGAGTGGAAAGAGTGTGCTGGCCATAGAGGTGAGTGAGCACCTCTGCCGTTATACACTGCGGGGATTGCTATAGGGTGGCAGAGTTGCAGGTTGGGGAGAGACCTGGTGTAGGCTGCCGCTACTTTCGCTCCAGAAGACGCCTCTGAATCATGGACACACCAGGCTTAGAATATTTTTTTCCTGGTTTTCATACAGTATGTGTGTGTGTGTGTTAAATAAGTGGAACAAATGCTGTATAGCACATCACACAATAGATTGTGCGTCATCTATAGATGGATCTTGTACCTGCATGGGATACATTTGTGTGTTTATGCAGTTTCCATTATTTATAGCCTTTGATTCCTCTATCTGTGCAGTTGTTTCCAGTCAGATACAAACAGTCCTTGGAGTTCTGCCATGTTCATTTTTTTACAGTTGCGTAACTTTCTTCTACAGCACGTTATATAGCTTTTTTTTGTCTTCTTTGGCTGATGTATGCCCTCAGCTGAAATGTTGACTATATATGTCATTGCACTAGTGAACCGCTAACTCACAGAAATGTTTCATGCAGTTATAATGGGCTATTCTGGCCGGCATCCACACACACTGCAGTGCACAACCAGCAGATTACAGAGCACCAATTACTTTGTGTTCTGGGTGTTTTTGGTCTAAGACAGTAATTAATCCGGATCTGAAACATATCATACAGTGCTTAGAAAAAAAAATGCTGGCTTTTGTACAAGACTGAGAATTTAGTCAGTCTGTTCCATGATTTCCTCATACATACAGTCATTACCTCATGGATTCTTCCTAGAAGAGCTGGACATCCCATTCTCTGCCTGGAGAAAAGCAGACAGTAGCTAAATGTATTCATCATCTGCAGTTCCTTCCTACAAGCACAGAGTATGCTGCATGACATGTCACATAGCATATAAGCAGAAGTGGCCAACGAAATGCAAATTTCCTAAACCTATATTGTCATATTGTCACACACAAAAATCACAAAACCTATGTAAAATCCATGTTGTGTTTATTTGTTCTCTTTTTGAGACCCTTGTCCATAACATTGAACAAGGGTGTCCTACAAAGGTGAAAGAGGCTTTCTGCAGAGTATCCTAATATTATGGACTATGTGGGCTGGTATTGCTCAGAAGGCAGAGCCCCACACTGGATGGGCACTGCATTCTATGGAGAATATCAATCTTTAGGGCACAAAGGGGTAAAATGCTTGGGAGAAGGCCCTCATGTTTGTTTTTTTAAATACAGCATGTCATTTTTATACATATGTTTTCATCTTGGCAAAAAGGACCACCATTTTCTTAAAAAATATATCGGTTTAAAAATATGCAAATTTTGTGGTTATATCAGCTTTGTGAAATGCAGATGAACAACCCTAGCGTCAACAGCTAATAGCTTGTTGCTGTCCCTTAGGACAGATACTTCATTCAGTGTATTGTTGGTGGCTGCTGCCTGCTCAAACATTCATAAGTACAGCACTGTTTAAGCACCATTCTGTCTTCAGTACTGAACACCTGCAGCTGCCTGCAAATGCCCAGCTAATCCACGGGAAAGGTTCACAGGCACGTAATTCAATGCAGTCAACCATCCATGTGAATCAGCCCTAATTGTATTGTGATCACTGGTCTTGATGAAAGTATAGGTACAGTTGTGAACCTGGGTACACCTTCATCCTTGATAAAGCCAGGTGTATGACCTGATGCTGTATACACAACAATAGCTAGTCTCACTGCTTACGCACTTTATTTTTGTACTTGGCACCACCAAATAGAAAATATAAGATAAACTATTTTCTGTTGCTCAAGTTCTTCTTTCTACAAAGCTGACAGATAAATACACATTTCATCCACAGGGTATGTGAAATGGCTTGCTTGCCAAAATATTTGTAATCTAGTTTAGCCAGTTCTGAGGGTAACCTAGACATACAGCATAGCTGGTTATGTGCTATGTACCTTGACCGTATTTATTCCTGAATTTGTAGAATGCAGGCTGGGCTAAGGCTCACACACCTTGCAGACTGGACAGTGTGTAGCAGCAGCACTATGATGAGTCATCATTCTGCTGCTTGTAATTAAAGCAGATATGTATGAATCTTTTTTTTTTTTCCTTGAATGACTATCTTCTCCCAACAGCCCCCAGAAAGCACAAAACATTCTTTACAATTGTTCTTAATATTTGAATAGATTATTTTGTTGTGTTGAAACCACAGTTATGAATGCAGGATTAGATCCCTAACTCCTGGAGATGGGATGCTTTGTCATTGCTGAGCCTCTGAAGGACATGTTATGTGTGAAACTTGGTAACGAAGTTGTCGCTTATGTCATGGCTACCGGTAGTAATTTCCTGAAGCTCCTCCTGGGAGGGGTGTGTGGCATAAGCTGTCACTACCCCTCCCTCTTGCAGGCCCCTGCGGGAAAGGGTCAAGGTCTGCTAATAACCTTCTTCCTGTACTTTCACCTTGAGGGGCAGTGTTCACTGTAGAGTCCTATGGATGTGGTGAGTGGCCCAGGGAAAGGGGCGTGTCTTGGTCTCTGGGGAATGTGGAATGTCTACCAGTGTGGAAGGGAGGCAACAAAGTATTTGCAATATTTTTATAACCACTTCAGTACTTAGAACCCATCCTGTATGCTGCAGATGACAGACTTTGTTTTTACAGCCTGGGCTCTGGTAGCCTTATTGGCATGTGTCCATAAATGCTTATATTGCTCAATATAACCTTTAAAAGTTGAAGGGAAATGTAATGTCCTATTAAAGTCCTCTTTGTTATTCCATGCCTTTTCTCAGCCTTTATCTCTGTTAAATAAATATCGATATGTGTTATTTCTCAAATACATGGTTCTGTGAGTAACCAAAAGAAAAGCATAACATCAAAGAAGAAATACCAAGTTGTATAAACCCCTTTCTGTTCCTAAAGCAGTTGCACTTCATTTGTGGCGTTGTATAAATGACAATTTATAAGGCACATTGTCAAAGTCCTGTTTCCTAGACAAAGAGTGGGACAAGATTTATAAATACATATTGGGTGTAGGGTTATTTATTTATTTTTGTGCATGCTTAAAACTATAAGCATAGCAATTAGTAGCAAATGCAGTTAACCGTGGACCCCTAAGCAGAATAGACTTGGGCCAGCTCTTTTGTGGTGCCCTCCTCTCCAACCTTAACTCCTCTGGTGATTACACCAGTCTTTTTCCCCTAATAATGTCCTATGGCAGTCCTGCTCTGTTCCCCCACCACCATCCCCCCTTCCTGACCCCTTTGCTTCCATCATAGCCCCCTTTAACAAGCACAGCCGCAATCGTCCCATCCAAGCCAGTACCACCACTGTTTAACCTTATTCTATTACTTATGCAGGCATTGTCTCCCCCCACGACAAGTACCAACACGTTGTTCACAATAACAAGTGCAGGCGTTATTATCCTTATTTCTTCCCAAATGTAGCCGTAATCTCTTTCTCAAATAAAAATGGCCACCTTTATGTGATCCATCATGTCCCAGCTATAATAAGTATCACAACTAAGTTCCACAAGTGCAGGCATCCTCTGCTCCGGCTTAACAAATCAACAACATTTTATTCCCCTCCCAAGTGCAGCCTTGTGTACCTGCTTGTGCTGCACAACCTTATGTCTGCCCTTAGTGATACATACAAGGAGGTGGAAGAGGCAGACTGCCATTCATAAAAATTCATGGAATTATTTTACTAGTGCCTGTGCACTGTGTAATAACTTACCGGCTGACAGTGCGCCCATCCTCCACTCAGTGTGCGTACAGGGTGTGCAGATAATTGCAGGTGGCAGATATAAAGACAATATCACGATTTAAATTAAGTTGTTTAGAAGATATTTGATAATCTCACTATTTCAGTGATCCTGATTCCTCTAAAATGTTGTAAACGTTTAGGAACATGAGGGGTCATATAGCAAGTGTGGCCATCATGATCCCGTCTCACCACAGTGTAGCCATCTGCTCCACCAGTCAGAAGTGTAGCTTCTAGAACAAAACAACACTCATTCTCAAGACTGGGCCCTGTTTTGGAGGGAGGAATGGTGAGTAATTGCCCCCCACCCAACCCCTCCAATAGCCCTGAGCCACTGTGTGGTTGCATCAGTAGTTACACTTTTATAAATCATGTATGTAAGAAAGAGCAAAAAACACCATTTGAATGCTAGAATGATACTGTGAGCACCTGAAATGGCTTTTGTCAGATGTTAAATTTAAGTATCCAT
This sequence comes from Hyperolius riggenbachi, assembly GCF_040937935.1. Taxonomy (NCBI): domain Eukaryota; kingdom Metazoa; phylum Chordata; class Amphibia; order Anura; family Hyperoliidae; genus Hyperolius; species Hyperolius riggenbachi. Next base: position 273,969,366 of record NC_090646.1, on the reverse strand, counting down.
AAGTATCCAACTAAACTAAAGGATAACAATTGTCTCTTTTTACCTCTTCCTAGTCTGTCCTAGTTGCATAAGCTCTTTAGTGATGGTGAACATGTGTTTTCAACATTTTGTTAAATTGTCATAGTACCCATCTGCCTGAAAGTAGAAACATTGTAGGAATGTATAAAGGGCTTGGAAATATCGATTAATAATGAAAAAATGACAGGTGCCACATCTGACTTTAATTGCTCCTGGCTCTTGTGAGGAAATAGTACAGGTGTTGTTCACAATTGCCAATCAGTGGTCTGGTTATGTTTTCTACTATAAATAAAACAAAATGGGACACAGAAGATTTACTCAGATTTTTACAAATGAACGTCCACAGGCAGTGGTTCTCTGACAGTACATAAAGTAGACTGCGTTATATGGCAGAGCAATCAACATAGCGCTAGAAACTGGTTCTATAAATCTACAGTATCTATCTGTTTATCTATCTATAAACAGTATGCTTACTGTGAAAATCTACATGTTAAGGCAAGAGGCTTGGTAGAGGTACATTGATTTCTGGTGTGTTTCAGCTGTATGATGGTATTTTTGGCAATGCTTCCGTCATTTCTGCCCTGTAGTTCAGCTACCCACAATCAATCTCCATAATGATATTCCACCTCCTGACTCCTACCCTTAACCTCCCTCCTTAACATTTTTCAGTTCCTCAGAACTAATCCTTTGGGCCGGTTCACACGGACGCTTGGCGGTGATTACCACTGGCGTCTGATATTACGCTCCCATTCAAGTGAATGAGAGCATTTATATCAAGTGAATGGGAGCTGTTTACCATCGTTTACGTGAATGTGGGGTTCAGATATCGATTTTCCCTGTCGTTCTAGGCGACCGCTTCCAGGATCATCATGTCCCCCGTTAGGACGAAAAATGCCAACGCAACATGACGGCGCCAATCGCCACTGAAAACCTGTGCCAGCCCAGAACGGGAAACAGGAAGACATCCGTCTGAACTGGCCCTAAATCATACCCAAAGTGACATGTGACATTATGAGACAAATATTAGCCTTAGCAAGAAAATTTTCTGAACTCCCTTTCTGTTTTCCAGTACAGCAAGAGTTTACAAAAGACTTATCTATGCAAAAGGGATAGTGCCCTGTTTCCTAAATACAGGCTAAAACAGCTGAGAGACAGTGAGATAAGGCTTCTAATGAGGCTTAAGTGCAAGTTCAAGGGGTCATTACATTCAGCTTAAAGTGAACCAAGCACCATTTTTAGCAACCTTTAGAAACCTGTTAAGGCATCTCAATAGCACATTAAATATGCATGCCAACAATGTGGCTCATTAATAAGTGTTTTAGTACCCCACTTCCATGGGTTGCCCAAAGGCAGAAGTTTCAGGCAGATAAAGACTGTGGTAATCATTCTTTTGCACACATTAGCAAAGAGCAAGCAGCAATTCGGGGGCGGGGGGAGGGGGCCATAGATAGAATACTATGCTTCAAAGGGCTTACAGAAGTCACAGGTGCTATCTTCACACCTTTCCTTGGATAAATAATGGGCAGCTAGAAGGGGAGGGCATGGCAGCTCCTATAACTATTAAAGAGACTCTGAAAGGTAGGGCAATTATGTTAAACAGGTTTTTAAATTAAAAACCTGTTTTTTTCTTGGCTTCAGACTCTCTTTAAAAGGAAAGAAAAATGGTGCTTTGTTCCCTTTAACAAGGCATAGTGTGGATTCTAAATAGCAACTGTGACAGTCTGATGCAATCTTAAAAATTAGGCCATTAAACTGAAACCTAAAGTATGAGACTTATTTCCATGTTACTAATGCTTTAATTATCATCCGTACTACACATAGAAATAATTGTCTCATAAGTTTATTTTCACTTCAGGTTCACTTCAACATCCCACTTAATATTAACCCTTTCCTGCCACCTAGCCCTAACCTCACCCGTTGACATTAATACCCATCGTGTGAACATTGTGCCTTGCAGAGAGATGTCGTAGTATGTTATGTGATGCTTAAAAAAATGTTTATTGACATAAATTGTTAAAGATGCATCCTTATGATTTGTCCTGCCTCACAGCATGTGCTGTGGTAGAGCGCCATATGTCTGGAAGTAGCCGAGTGTACAGACAATGCACTGGCCGTGTGCTGCTGTGTGTTTCTGTATAGAAGCTGTGATAAGGAAGGTTAATCAATAGGTCTTCATTCAGGCCAAACTTTTACATAATTTTAGAGTTGAATCCTATCAGATAAAGCAGTAAAACGCCAATCAGATTTGTATACTATTCTGATCAAACTCATTCATATTTACTGCCCTACATGTGTTTGTACTTCTAGATATGGTCATTAAAGGACACCTCACATAATCAAATACATAGGTTTCAATCGCTGAAACTTCCAGTTACCGTAGTCTGGATGTTGTGATGTTTCAGTGGCTTCAGTACTTTCTGATTCAGAACAAGGTCACATGTCCTGACTTCACCTGCTGCATGCTTGTGAAGTCAGACAGCCAAGTCCCTCACATCTTTACAAGAGGTCACGGGTGATCACCTCTGTATACCCTTCAAGTGTTGGTGTAATCATACCTAAGTGTGCTTCAAATAACTTTTAAATTAGTCTCTGAACAATCATGGAGAAGGCTTTCATTATTCATTTTAGTTATGTTTTAAAATTCAAGCATCTTACTGTCATGTTAGTAAAATACAAGCATTTTACTTTACTATGTTCCTGTACTCACAAAACAATGAATGACACTTGTAGAATTAAGTACAGTGAAGCCCCCATTATTCGGCACCAATGGGGATCAGCTGATGCCGGGTAAGTATGCTTTCTGGTTGCTTGAGACTCAATGTTATAGGCCTACTGAAAAACAGTTCTATACCCCACACTATATATACATACCATAAAGTCTGTATTCATGATGAAGCACAGTAGTTAAAAACAAAATAAGACAAAAAGCCAGACTTAACTTAGTGTAAGAGAGACTTATTACTTTATAAAGAATTGTAAATGTAGCTTTATGCATTCTGCAAGGCCAGGATTTTTTGTTTCTGGTTACTTGAGACTTCTGGATAACTGAGTTCTGGATAATGGGGTTTTTTACTGTTAATAGGTGGAGCCTCTGGGTTACCTGGTTCCCAGAGGTTAAAGAACACATATAATGTAATAGCCGACTTTAATTTAGCATGTGTACGTATGTTTTATCACCCTACAACCTCGATATTGAAATAGAGGATTAACAGTGAGTATGCCATTGCTAGAGTGTGGCTGGTCTCCATACAGAGGCTGCCTTCATTCTCAAATAAACAATGCCAGTTGCTTGACTTCTGTGCTGGTGTTCTGCCTCTGATACTACTGTATAAGTCACTGGCCCAGAATGAGCATGCAGTTCAGATGCTGTGACTTTGTTCTGACTCCACTGGCTGCAGGTTTGTTGCAGATACGTGACTCAAAAACATCTGTGTTCCTGAATGCTGCTGACGACCGCGGATCCATACTTTCTAATAAGCGAGTGTGCGCCGGGCATGTGCTTTGGCTCCCACCCATCTTTGGGAGCGCTCGAGGACACGATTGGTCCCAGAGGCTAAAAAATGCAAATGAGGGTGACAGCGCTGGAACCAGGAAACTAGGAAGGCTATTTAGGACCCAGAGCCTTTCCTCTGCTCCCCTTCTCCACACCAAATGCCATGAGCCACCAAAAAGACAACTCCTCAATGTGCCACCCTAGCCTCCCCATGCAGAGTGCATTTTGGGAGCAGTACCCTGCTGCAGAGCATGCATTAGAGCTTGCCGGTGACGGTAAACTGGCCACTACTGTCATTGTCATGCGACCGAAGCTATAGCGGCCAGTTAAGAAGCTGCTGGGAGACATCAGCATACAGAGAGAGGACAGGTAGCTATGCTGTCCGTTGGGCCGCATACATAGTATATGACTCGTAGATAAGCTGACCCTTCCAGCCCCCTCAACACACACACACACACACACACACACACACACACACACACACACACACACACACACACACACACACACACACACACACACACACACACACACACACACACACACACACACACACACACACACACACACACACACACACACACACTAAAAACTTGGCTTATCCTTGATGAAATGTATATTTTGACTTACTCTATTGTTTAATCATTCAGTATGTAGATAAAACTCACTATTCTTTCTCTGAGCACCAAAACCGAATACCGGTTAAAGCTGAAATAAAGCACTTGCAGACTTCATGTTGAAGTAAGAGATCTCTTTTGCGCAGGTTAATTAAAGAAATAGAATTTCTAGAACTATAAGTTATCATATGCACTTTCGTGATATTTAACTTTAACGATCTGAGTAAAAGAGTTTATACATAGATTTCTTTCACTACATGAAACAACCCATATTAAAAAAAAACAAGACTATCGGTAACAAAAAAACTTTTAATATATGATCATTATGACATAATCATGACCTTTAAGAAGAGATTCATAAATTGTCTTCAGAAGTGATGGAGCATCATAAGAAAGTGATCTGAGGGATACTGTAGGTTCACAGGACTGTTGTATCAGTTACATGGATCCGTTAGTCATGTCTCTGCTGCCTACTGAGTCATCCTTGCATTAACACAGCTCTTTGCTGTAAGTTCAAACACTAGGCTTAAATCCCTGCTGTCTAGCCAAACTTTACTATGTGGAATGGCAAGTTTCCAGTCAAAGTAGCACTGGTTGAAGTCAACACGCATTACAATGTGTGAACAGTTCCCAAAATGATTTGCACGTGTGTTCCTGTGCCCCCTGCACATGGTAAATTCACTTAACTGAGGCTGAAATATCTGTTTTAACCCCCAAATGAAGTCATTTACCATGTGACCTTTTTTTTAAACCCAGTGTATATAAGTACTACATAAGTGCCTAGCAGCCTCTTCACATTTCCAGACTTCTGCTTTGAAGGTGTTATTTCCTCACCACACAGGCTGTGTTAAGGTGATCAAACAGACATTGATTTTGCTGTTCCGTTTCCCGGTAGGTTTGATCAGTTTGAATCTGCTTGGTATCGATTCCCCCCAAAATTTCCTATTGATCGAATTTTGATTGTATTTTGGTCAAAATCAGGATTCAAAATCTGCTTGGTAGATCGACAGCACATACCATTCCAAGACTGCAGTTCAATCGAAGTTCAAACGATTTCTTGTTGGAATGTATTGAAAATCGACGTGCTATGTGGTAGGAATCAATTGCTCTCTGTATCTATTCCAATCAGAGATGAATTTTATCACATTTTCGTTTGTTACTTACATCTGGTGGCAATCTATAAGTGTATGGCTAGTATCTGTGTGGGAATTACTAAGCAGATCAAGGAAGGTGAAAGGAAACTGGTTTTCACATAGGGATTGTGTACACAACAGCTAACACAAGGCTACAAATGTATTCGGCTAACTTTCTTAGTCAGAAGGTATGAGAGAATTAATAAGGATCAGAGGCCATAATATAGAACTTGTATACAGCATTTTTCAGAGTTACAATTGCAGGATCTAATTTACACATACAGTACATATAAGACATACATATCTCTCAGAGCTGTGTGCACTATATATTTTTTTTCTGTTTAGCTGTCAGTTACAGTAAGTAGTAAGAATCTGACAGATGTGGCTGGTTGAGGCTTAGTGCATCACCTTACAGAAGATTCTCAATTCTGGGCTCCTTCCTGTTAGAGGCAGAGCTTGGTGCTGTAGCTCTGCCTCTAGTCGCGTCAATCTCCATGGATCTCCGCCTTCTCCCGCCCCTCTCAGTCTTCTATCACTGAGAGGGGAGAGGCGGAGATCTGCGGAGATTGACGCGACTGGAGGCAGATCTACAGTGCAAAGCTCTGCCTATCCTGGGCAGCAAAATCCATGACATGGAAAGGTGTGGAATTTTGCCCCGGGATTTGGGGGGTTTAATTACTTTGTTCTGTTTTAGCTCTGCACATATTGCTTAACATAAATGTCAATTAAAAAGAGGATTTTTTTTAAGGCTTCAGACTCTCTTTAAGTGCTTTTGAAAATAAAGAAAACCCTGAGAATCCCCATGAGGAAATTGACTAATCCAAAACCAGTCAGATCTATCAGATTTGTTCTACTTAGGCCCCTTTCACACTTAATCAGTTACTCTCAGTTTTAACTGAAAGAAAACTGATTTTCAAAGTAATGTCATGTTTTCCTATGGCACAGTTCCCACTTTATGCGTTTTAACTGAAAACTTTTTCACAATGCACTGCTATGGAAAAAATGCATAACAATGCGTACTTAGGGCCTGTACACACTGCTGCGTTTGCACTGCGTTTTTAAAATCGCATGCGTTTTTTAAAATCACAAGGTCTTTTGAAAAATCATGAAAATCATGATGACCTGTACAGTGACTGCTGCGCTTTTTAAGCGCTGAGTTTAAAAAACACATGAAAAACGCAATGCATCCTATTTTTATTGCGTTGTTTAGGTTAACAATCAAGAAACCAGGAAACGATAGCCTCAGCAAAATCGTAAGCGCACAAAAATCACAAGTAGAAATTTGATTAAAAATCACAGTAACATCGCACTGTGATTGCTATTGGGATTTTCAGTGTGTACAGGTTCTAACGCACACAAGGCCCTTTGTAAGTGATAGCAAAAAAAGTCATTTATAGTGCATTTTGCTCTTGAACAAATTTCCAAATCGTATGTATGTATTTTGAAATTGACAATTCTTCAAGATGGTGCTCCTTTTAAGTTTATGATATGTACACATCTCAATGTAAAAACTGTTCTGCTTGCTTATATGGAGCTTTAAAGAGAAACGTAACCAAGAATTGAACTTCATCCTAATCAGTAGCTGATACCCACTTTTACATGACAAATCTATTCCTTTTCACAAACGGATCATCGGTGGGGGCTCTGTATGGCTGATATTGTGGTGAAACCCCTCCCACAGGAAACTGCAAGGACCATGGTCCTGGCGGTTTCCTGTCTGTGAACCTCATTGCATTGTGGGAAATGACAGCTGTTTACAGCTGGGTCCAACTGCCAAAAAAGCAAGCAGCATCTCCTTCCACGGACATCACCTGCCAGCAGTATAAATGTCACCATTTGGTAAATGTCAGAATGTAAATTGAGAGAGAGGAAAGATTTTACGATGGGAAAACACTGACTAAATCATTTATACATAATTAATGTAAAAATGAAGCACTTTTTGTATTACATTATTTTCACTGGAGTTCCTCTTTAACACCCACAACAGCTTGTGAGAATGATACGGTGAGCTAGCAGCAAATCTCTGGGTGCTTGATGTATAACCATTGCAGACAGGTGCATTTCATGTATTTTATGAACAATGGTGCTGCTTTCAACATCAGAGCCAAACACTGTGATATATGACAGGATTAACAATGTCAGTCGATGTTTTGTGGCATGTCAACATCTAAATATATCCTTACTGTAGCAATATGGCTCATGGAACTATTTTCATTAGCCAAACGAAACATTTCTCCCTCTAAAAAAGAGTGTTCTCTATCTTTCACATAAACCATTCTTAATGCTTCTGTTTTATAGTAAAGACACAGATGAAGCAGATGCTGAGGAATGCTCCTCATTTGTGGCTGGCTTAGCAGTGCACTGTTTACTCAACATAAACCACTAATGGAGAGTGTTTATTGCCAAAGAGTAGTGTATTAATTCTGTAATCAAAACAAAATGCACTAGTAGTGGTGGTCTTAAATTACTTTGGTATCATTAATCTTATTATTTTGAAGCTTTCAATGGAAATATGAAGCCATGTTGTTTCATTTGGCACCAGTGGTCTTTCTGTTGAGTGTTGCAGCTTAATGAGTTAACATTTGAAGGGAAGTAGAAAGAATGAGAAACTAGGCATAAGTAATACATGAATAATGTATTGATGCATTTAATGGCTTAAAACATGTTCCTTTTCTATCTTAAGAGCTGTCTATCTTCTAGTCCATTGCATGTTACAACAGATGCATAACTCAATTAAAGCAATAATGATGCAAATCTAAAAAAAACAACGTTAGATACCTATGTAGAAGGAGGGCTCTAGATCCCATAGAGCCTTCCCAGGTCTCTCTCAGTGCCCTTGGTCCTCCGCTTTCCCCTGTAGAAATTCTGTAACTTCCGGACTCCTCGGAAGACTTTGGAAGGCCTTGCTTTCCCAAGTGCTTCCGAAGATGGGTGTATCCGTACTGCACATGCACGGACCTGGACTCACGTGTACACAGTACGGATTCACTTATCGTTGGAAGTACTGTACTTGGGGATGTGAGTACTTCCAAAACCTTCTCAAGGACTCCTGAAGGTGTATTCGACCAGTTAGTCGAATACTCTCAACGTGAGACAGCAGTAAACCGAGGGCATGGAGAGAGGACTGGGAAGGCGCTATTGGAGGCTTCCTTTTACATTTGTAAATATCTCTTTTTATTCAGCTTCAGTTCAGCATTGCTTTAAAGAAGTTTGGCAGTCCACTAGCGCAAAATTCAAATCTAGACACCAAAGTCCAAATCTATACTAAGTATTCTGCCTACTGATGGGACACTGGAAAGGGAAGTAGCCAGCCATTGCCTTTCCAAGATGGCGATTATAAGTTAGTAAAGACTGTAGGAAGGGCACATTATTGTCATTATTGTGTATTTATAAAGCTTTAGGGCTGGTTCAGACGGACGTCTGCGTAGCGTCGTGTCTGGGGGCGTTGCAGTGGCTGCGCGGTCAGGCTTTCAGTAGCCTTCGGTCGCGTTCCGATGCGCCCGCGGTTTTTTCCCCCCTAGGGGAACATTAGCCGTCGCGGTTGGCCGCTCCCTGGAGGCGACATGTCGCTTCCAGGGGCAGCTCGAACGCTCGCGAAAATCGGGACCCGAACGCCGCGTTCGGATAAAAGCGCGCAAAAGCTCGGTGTAAACTCCCATTCACTTGAATGGGAGCGTTTACGGCGACGTTCCTAACGCTTGCGGTAAACGCTCCGGTAGCGTCCGTCTCAACCAGCCCTTAGAGTATATAGTCATGTCACTTAGTGTACCTTAGAGGAGCTAACTATCTAATGCCTTCCACAGTCAGACTGTTGTTCCTAACATAGCAAATTTTACAACATTTTCACAAACTCTATTTATTTCTTTGTGTGTGTGTGTGTGTGTGTGTGTGTGTGTGTGTGTGTGTGTGTGTGTGTGTGTGTGTGTTTTATAGCGGCTTAGAGGAGAGAGGGTGACTCTAATATTTTCTGAAATTCTGTTTTACTGGAATTATTTACTGTACATTCTGATAGCAAAATCAACCATCTTGATTATAGAGAATAACACAGCAAGGTACATAATATTGGCCTTGATTCATGAAGTTCCTGTAGGATTGCACATAGCACACATCAATTTTACCGCCATTTACGCTAGCAACATAATGGGCATTGTGCAACTCCCATTATGTACCGAATGTACGCCTTGCTTGTATAATTTAAGCAATGTGTACGTAATGGGGGTTTAACAACGACCTTTGCATTGCTTGCACAATGCTTGCTCAGGGCCTTTAATTATGAGCAGAATTTTAGGTGTGCTTTTACTGTTTTCATTAAAGTAGTCAGTAACATTTGAGTCAACACACTCATTTCAATACTTCTGTAGGCAACAGCAGAAAAAAAGATAAAATGGAACAACAGATCACACGTAGTACTTTTATGTAACCTCAGCTCTGAGTGAGCTTTTGTGCAATAATGGCTTCCTTCCAGCCTTCGTTGCACATATGCGCATGGACTGGCATGAGAGGTTTTTCCCGCTTAGGAGACATCTCGTTGTGCAGCTCTTCAGTGATGAATACAAATATTTAGTTAACTGTATAAATATTAAATCATTGTGTCAGGGCTCACTCCATAACATAAAGTCATTGTTTACATTTAAAGTCAATATTTATGCTACTAAAATGAAATAAACTGACGAGGTCCATGCTGTAAACACGAATGTACTATAACGGTCAACTTCAGCTAAAGGTTTGTGGTAGCAGTGACGTCAACGCGGAGTATCCAGGTGGCCATCTTGAATAGATTAATGTTTCTGTCATTTTGTAGAGGGATATGGAAAGTGAAAGATTATAAAATAGCAAAGAACAAATAAAGCAACACTAATTTCCACACTTCTAACCATACACAGGTGCTGCGTTAGAGATCTGTTTTCTCAGCTCAAGGTGGGTAGAGGTGAGGGAAGGCCCATAATTTTACCTTATATGGGGGAGGGGAAAGCAGAAGGACACTGTAATGTATCTTTTGTTACACCAATAAAGCAGATTCTGATGGAGGCCCTACAGGTGATCAATTTATGTTACACTTAACAGAACGGACCACAACTTACATGTTGGGGGGTAATCCTATGTTAAACATTGGGTCTATTTAGACTTGTGCCGACATGCCTGTCCTTTCTAGTGACCCTCTTGCAGTGACGGAACATAAAGTTCTGAGCTCTGTGAAGCTTACCCCTCTTACAATCAGCATGAATAAACATTACATCATGTTTGGTTAGTGCTACATTTGTGCTGCAAAAATTAAAGGGGCACTACAGCGAAAAACTGTAAAATTTAAAGTATGTGCAAACATATACATATAAGAAGTACATTTTTTCCAGAGTAAAATGAGCCATAAATTACTTTTCTCCTATGTTGCTGTCACTTACAGAAGGCAGTAGAAATCTGACAGAAGTGACAGGTTTTGCACTAGTCCATCTCTTCATAGGGGATTCTCAGCAAGGCTTTTATTCTTTATAAAGATATTCCCGAAAAAGGATTTAAACATTGATGCTGGCCAGCTTCCCTGTTCGCTACTCAGTTTTTTGGCAGTTGGACAGAGCAACTTCCATTCACCAAGTGCTTTTGAAAATAAATATATCCCTGAGAATCCCCTATAAAGAGATCGACTAGCCCAAAACCTGTCACTTCAGTCAGATTTCTACTACCTACTGTAAGTGGCAGCAACATAGGAGAAAAGTAATTTATGGCTCATTTTACTCTGGAAAAAATGTACTTCTATTTGTATATGTTTGCACATATTTTAAATTTTACAGTTTTTCGGTGTAGTGCCCCTTTAATATTTGTTCTGCTTTCATTTTGAAGATAATAGCAAGTATTTTTTCCCCAGACCATAACATCACCCATCCCACATATAGCCTACAGATATGACACTGGTCTTGTTAGGTAGGGCTGGTTTGTGTTAACCACTTCAGTCTATGTGGACGGATATATCCGTCCAGATAGACTGTGCTGCTGCCGCTGCCTGAGGCGTGCGATCGCGCGTGCTCCCGCTGCCTGCCGTTACCCCCGATCAGTGAATGGGAATATAATTCCAATTCACTGATCTAAGTCCCCCGCAGAAAAACCAACGGTCTCTAATCAGAAACCGCAGTATTTCTGCCAAAATAAAAAGGTTCCCAGCCTCCTTGTAGTTCCTGGAAGCGTGATCGTACGCTTCCAGGACTTTTTTGACTGTGGCCATCTTGTGGCCAAATAGTAAACTACACCCACATACAAGTGTTACATTATTTTAAATTTTAAATTATCTGTTTCCCTCCCACACCAAAAATTACCCAAATACATTTTTTAATTAAAAAAAAAATACATAAATAGTTACCTAAGGGTCTGAACTTTTTAAATATACATGTCAAGAGAGTATCTTATTGTATTTTTTAAAATTATTATAAGCTTGTTAATAGTGATGGACGCAAACTGAAAAAATGCACCTTTATTTCTAAATAAAATATCGGCGCCATAAATTGTGATAAGGACATAATTTCAATGGTGTAATAACCAGGACAAACGGGCAAATAAAATACATGAGTTTTAATTACGGTAGCATGTATTAATTTTAAACTATAATGGCCAATCTTCCTGTTAAAATGGATTTAGAAAAAAATAATTCTTAGCAAAATGTACTACCCAAAGAAGGCAGAAAAAAACAAGATATAGATCAATCAATTGTGATAAGTAGCGATAAAGTTATTGGCAAATTAATGGGAGGTGAACATTGCTTGGATGCATACGATTTTCGACACTGTAGGCTGAAGTGGTTAATTTGTGCTGCAGAAATCATCATTCTATCTTTTATAATTTTTGAGATATTAAAGTTTTTATAAAGGTCAAAAGCTCACTCAGCCTTTCCAATGTTGTAGGGGGGCTGAGTGAACTTGTGACCTTTATAAAAACCTAATTATCTCAAAATTATAAAAGACTAGTCGACCTAAGCCTGTTTAAAAACGGACTCTAGGTCTATCGCCGCCGCCGCCATTGCCATATGTCAGTGTGCACGCCCACCTGCCGCGCACGCATGTGCACGCCCGTCTGGACCCCTGGCCCGTCCTCGTGTCCTGTCTCAACGACTATCAGTGCGGCGCATGCGCAGTAGCGCAAAAGCACTGACACAGGGACATGGGACACAGAGCCACAGCCAAATTATTATGTAGGATAGATTGATGATTTTTGCAGCACAAATGAGCACAAGCACAGCACTATCCAACCATACCACTTACATGTCAGTAGTCTGTTATATGGGGCTGGTTGATGTTATTGTCTGGGGAAAAAATTGCTATTATCTAAAAAAAGAAAGCAGCACAAACTTAGCACTAACCAAACACGATGGAATTTTTATTTGTGCTGATTGTAGGGGGGCCAGCTTCACACAGCTGAAATCCTGGACACCAAACATAAGTTGGGACATGTCATAATAGAAATGCTGTTATAGCATGTCCGATGTGATAGGCGTCTTAGAGTGGTTGTTCCGTGGTTGTTCTGTTTTATGGAAGGTGACAGCGCATTGAACACCATAGCGTGAACCGAGCCTAAGAGAGAAATGAATGATCACATGAGGGCAACTAGACAAAACAAAGCCAAATAAAAATGTGTCTAAATGATATCAAGGCTATCCAGGGTTTAGCCAAATGATTTGCATGGCTTTCCATAGTATTTTTAAATTCTGGTCAGTAGGTACAGATGAATAACAGTTATAAGTAAACAGCTTTTAAGTTGTATACTTTGAGTAAATATATTATATATTGTCGTACTAATTGGTGAAGCAAGCCGAAGCATCAGCTTATCTTTAAGTATCTCTGGCTTCCATCATTTGTGTTGTGATGAGTCACCAAGTGGGGTCCTTCCTGTCAGGACAGGCTTTTTATAATGCCAAGGCAGAGAATTCTTCAAGCTGTCACTCGGAAGAATGTGATGTAAACATTACATATAAGATACACATGCCTCCTTCAGCTGTTCATTTAGGTAGACCTGGTTCAACTAAGTATGTTGCTAATTTCCTTGTTACTGATGCTAATGACAATGACATCTTGCAGAGAAAAGCAGAATCCTACACGTTAGTAGGTCTCTTCATAATCAGAATGGTGTGAGTAATTGCATTTGAAACCTCTAGCCGTTATTAGTTAAGCTCAGCTTTCTGAAGTAGGAAGCGTGACAGCTGAAAAAGATCATAATGTGAAAGGAACTAAAATGCAAATATAGCTCTGGAATCCCATCCCTTCCCGTTAGCTCCATGAGCGCTAATTATCCGCCTGTCTACTCTTCACGTTCGATGCTTGTTGACTCATTTTTCCTGTTCAGCACATTTGTTGGTAGATGCCATTGAGTTTATGCTTGTTAATGGGAGCTATATATAGATATACCATAGATCTGCACTGTACACACAGCCACACAATACATTAACATTGCATTGGACTTAACAGTTTTTAGGTTGGTTTCTTATGTCTGTACGAGCGTGAGCTGCTTGCCAGAACTGCCTTGAAATCCTTTGTTTTATGAATGTCCCATTGTACATCATTAAGTTCATTAAATGTCCTTATAGCTGAAAGTTTCCATTGCAGAAGCAGGTTTTTCAGAACCAACAACAACATGCTAAGGGATGAGCTGTGCCCTTTTTAGGAGAGATTTCTAAATATAGGAGAAAAGGGAATGAAAAAAAAAACAATTAAGCGTGCTTTCATACTTCCAGGCAGGAATAAGATCTTTCTTTGCCAAACACAATGCGGACGATACTAGAAACATGAATTTAATAAGCTGTTCTAATCCACACATATCAAAGTTTTCAACTTGATGTCATCTTCTTTAAGAGGAACTGTAGTGAAAATGTCATGAATAAAGTAGCTTATTTTTTACAATATTCATTTTTAAATTATTTAGTCAGTTTTTGCCCATTGTAAAATATTTTGTCACCCAGATTTACATTCTGAAATTCATCATAGGTGGTGACATCTTTAGTCTTGTCAGGTAAAGCTCTGTGGAATATTTGTTGAACTGAGAGTTCCAAAGCCAGTACAAATAATACCTGCTCTCCTAGAATGTTCTGGAGGTAAATAATTCTGCATATCTATATAGCCTAGGTAGGCAAAGCATCATTGGGAAGATGTGGTTATATACCAATATACTGTATGGCAATATATAACTATGTATGTGATGCAAAACTGACAGGATAGGACTGGACTGGAAATGTACAAATTTATGTGTGACCCAAGCCATAGAAAACTCATACAAAACTGATACCAACTGGACATATAACAGGTGTACATTTCTGGTCCAGTCCTATCAGTTTTGTATTTGTTTCTATGGCAGAGTTCACTCATAAAAGGAGTTCATTTGTTGTCCAGTCAGGTAAAACTGACAGGACAGTACTGGACCGGACCGAAAATGTGTAGATCTATGGCTGGATAGTGTGCTGGTTAAGGGCTCTGCCTTTGACATGGGAGACCAGGGTTTGAACCCTGGCTAGGGTCTGTACCTATTCAGTGAGGAGTTTAAGGCAAGACTCTCTAGCACTGCAGGATGACCTCTTGAGTGCATCCCAGTGGCTGCAGCTCTTGAGCGCTTTAAATCCAAAAGGAGAAAAGCACTATACAAGTGTTCGGATTATTCGGATTATTATGTGTGAACCAGGCCTAAGAGATTATCTGCAGATAGAGCTTTCTTGTAAGATTTTGGAATCCTTAAGGTTTTTTTTTGTTTGTTTGTTTTTTGTTAGGAATCCTACCTGGGTCTCCAGATGACAAATTTGGAAAATCAAGGGTGAATGTTGGGTGAATCTAATCCAGTTTATAAACTGACACCATAATGATAAAGTGCCTTGTAGCTCCATTGTTTGGGTTGACTGTCTGCCAGCACGTTAGTGGCGTTCTTTTTGTATATTTTTCCTGATGTAAATAGGAACTATGAAATAACTACACATTCTAAAAAGAAATTATTTCTACTATAATCTTTTCCCACAAGAAAACTTTCTTGAGCTGGTTCTGCTACCTTTCGACAGTAGGAACACCAGTTTATAGCTTTTCCGTTGTACATGCCCTCTCAGTAAAAGGGTGAGTTTCACAAGAATTAAGGAAATCTTTATGATGTTTACCTTAATGTGGTGCTCAACAATGAGTGGCTTCCATAGAAGTTCTCACAAATTCTTGAGGCAATTGAAATGTATACAGTGAAGGAGCTACCCTGAGGTAAGCTAAGTACATTTTGATAGCTGGACATGCAAAGCCTGCTCTGGCTGCCATCAACCTCTCGAATGTTTGTGTGCAAATTCATGCATGCTAATAATCTGCCTAAAGGCCTGTGCCCACTACGCAATTTTCCTAACGATATTTCTGACGACTGACGATTTTTTCTATTGATGAGCTGTCGTTTCCGTGATCTCACTACGTGGGTACAAGCACATGATCACACGAACGACGGTTAGTGACGCTCTGCGATAACCTTAATCACGGTAGATTGGATCATTAATCCCCGACAACTCCGTGCAAAGTACTGCGATCGATTGACTTCCTGTTCACGCCTATCGTGTGATGTCGTGTGTGTACCCGCCACCCGGAAGATGGATCGTAGAACGCTCATCATCAGGGGGACGTCACTGGATCCATCTTCCTCCGTCAGGTGGTGAGTATTTTGTATTCTGAGTATTCTAAGTGGTTTACCATTTGACATTGCAGATGCCCTCTCATCAGACAATGCAGCAGCTTTGCTATGACTAACATTTTGTAAGCATTCATCTTTTGATAACCTTCGTAGAGGTAAGTGTAAATCATAAACTCACCTCTACCCCAGCTATCAGTTACTGCTTCCCAAAGCTAACCTTGCAGACCAATGTTCTCCATATCCAGTTAAAGAACATCAGATGTTACTGTAAATCATACATTAGCCACAATACCTACACATTTGTTTTTAAAGGAATACTGTAGGGGGGTTAGGGGAAATTGAGTTGAACTTACCTTGGGCTTCTAATGGTCCCCCACATCCTGTGCCCGTGCAGCCACTCACCATTGCTTCGGCCCCGCCTCCGGGTCACTTCTGCAATTTCAGACTTTAAAGTCTGAAAATCACTGCGCCTGTGTTGCCGTGTCCTCGCTCCCGCTGATGTCACCAGGAGCGTACTGCGCAGGCATAGACCATAGTGGGCCTGTGCAGTACCCTCCTGGTGACATCAGTGGGAGCGAGGACACGGAAACGCAGATGCAGTGGCTTTCAGACTTTAACCTATTTTAGTTCCTGGACGTAGAAATTACGTCCAGGAACCATGCTCGCTCCCGCGGCCGATCGTGCGCGTGCACGCGCACTCCCGGCCGCGGTTCGTGAGCCAGGCAATCAGTGAATTGGGCTATGGTGCCCGATCACTGATTCCTCTCCCCCGCTGAAAAAGTGACAGCTTCTCTCGAAAGCTTCGCTTTTTCTGGCTGTAGCGCCCCCCATGCGTCTCTCTAAGCGTATGGTACGCTCAAGCTCAACACACACCATACAATCTTGGTTGTACAGATTTACCAAATCTATGTAGTATAAGGGCCAACAGATTGAAAATACCTTGAATGATTGATTGGATAAGCTCTTATACTACATGAAAGTGGTAAGATTGAACAACCTAGATTGTATGGTGTGTGTTGAGCCTTAGAGTGACGTCATGTAAACAAACTCATGGCCGCCATCTTGTGGCCAAAAAGTAAAACTACAACTAAAAGTAAAAAAAATAAAACTCAACACACATTTACATTATAAAACTATTCTTTGCATCCCACCTTCCCAAAACTACCCAAATAAAATGTTTAATATAAAAAAAAACATTACAATGAAAAAAAAAAACATGTTAAAATTTACCTAAGGGTCTAAACTTTTTAAATATCAATGTAAAGATGAAATATTTCTATATTTTTTTTATTTTAAGCTTGTAAATAGTGATAGATGCAAAACGGAAAAAATGCACCTTTATTTCCAAATAAAATATTGTCGCCATACATTGTGATAGGGACATCATTTTAATGGTGTAATAACCGGGACATATGGGCAAATACAATACGTGAGTTTTAATTATGGAGGTATGTATTATTTTAAAACTATAATGGCTGAAAATTGAGAAATAATGAATTTTTGCCGTTTTTTTCTTATTCTTCCTGTTAAAATGCATTTACAGTAAAGTGGCTCTTAGCAAAATGTACCCCCCAAAGAAAGTCTAATTGGTGGCGGAAAAAACAAGATATAGATCAGTTCATTGTGATAAATAGTGATAAAGTTATAGGCTAATGAATGGGAGGTGAACATTGTTCAAGTGAAAACGACGGAACGCGAATGGGTTAAAGTCTGAAATTCCAGAAGTGAACAGGAGGCGGGGGCCGGAACATCAGTGAGTGGCTGCATGGGCACAGGATGTCTGTGAGGGACCATTAGAAACCCTGGGTAAGTTCAGCTCATTTTCCCCCGACCCCCCTACAGTATTCGTTTAAGGCATACTCTACACTACATACTCTACATGCATACTCTACACTAACTCACTCGTGTATTAATGAAGAACACTCTATGTATGCAATTATTTAATAGCAAAGTTATTTAGGTCTAGTCCATAACAAACATTTGTAGCAATAACAGTAATTTCTTCATCTCTTCTGTCATAGATCACAGTTTGAATTTATAACAAAACTCAAATGTAGTATTTGTTCTGGCAGTGCACGGTTTAGTTAGCAGCCATCCAGTTTTTGATGGCTTGTTTTGATATTTGTAACAACTTTCACACAAAAAAACTGACAGATATTGCATAATATTTTTGTTCTCAACAATTTTCTTCAATCAGAAGCAAGATCTGCCCCAGGCTGCTTTTGTTATCTAGCACCAGGGAGCTAGGAGCACCAGAGAGAGGTAGCTGCAGGGAGACTTGATGCTTTCAACAGCAATGGAGACAATGTCAGATTGTCAGCATTTTATTTAAAAACAAATATGGTGAGGACGGATTTCAGCTTCTGTTGTTTTTATGACTGCTTTTGTCATATACATTTGCCATAATTGCTGGCCTGTGTCATGGTCATTAAAGTGACACTTGCACAGTATCTCACATTACAAAGAAAACTTGTGTATTTGAAATTACCTTAAAGTGGAACTAAACTCAGAACATCCTCTTTGCTGATAAGATTGGCCACAGCATGATAAACTGTGTGGGAAAAAAATCTTCATTACAATTTATGGAGATCCCTGAAAAAAAGCCTGAAGTTTTAACTTAGATTCACTTTGCAGGGAGCACTGAAAGGGTTAAGCCCCTGTATTTACTGTATGGGGAGACAGCTATGGCAGAGCTCATCTGCAATTTATTCACAGCTCTTTATAAGAACTAATTAGACACCTTTATCTGGCTAAACACAGACAACACAGAGCAGTGAATTTCTTCAGCAATTATATGTGGAATAAAGACCTTTCATTGCGTGTTGTGCTAGAGTTCAGGGTCCACTTTCGGTTTCCTACCCTTTCCAAAGAAATCAAACGCTTCCCTTTCCCAAGTGGTTTAGGTTAAATATTTGCAGTTGTGATACTGTAGCAGTCTTATCAGCCTCAGGAATTATTATTATTTATTGGATTTATATAGCGCCAACATATTATGCAGCGCTGTACAATACATAAGATTACAGACAGGAGTGACAGCACAATACAGGTATTAAGCAATAAGATACAATAACACAATACAGGTAATAAGCAATTAGATACACAACACAATACAGGTAGTAATACAATGCCAGATCATACACTGGTGTGGAAGTCCCAGTAGTACAAGTTCACATTACTCTGGGTCAGTGATGGCTAACCTTGGCACTCCAACTGTGACAAAACTAAAAATCCCATCATGCCTCTGCCTCCCTGAATTATGCTTAGAGCTGTCAGAGTATTGCAATGCCTTATGGGACTTGTAGTTCCACCACAGCTGGAGTGCCAAGGTTAGCCATCACTACTCTGGGTGGAGTGTACTACCAAGTATGATCCACAAGGAGAGAGGCCAAAGGCTTACGATCTAGAGGGAGGTGGTGGTGACATGACATGCGTAAAAACGCATGCACACATTCAGCGACCTTCATACTTAGCGATTATTAGGTGAAAAGTTCAGAGAACGAGTGCTGTATTGATGTACTGTTCCGCTATAACCGAGCAGTGTGTAATGATCTTTTTATTTTTTTTTGTCCTTGTCTTTCAAACTCAGCAGCCAAAGAAGGTAGCATGGTAAAGTAATCTTGGCTTCATCAGGATGTTCCTCTTACCGGGCATTGGTTAGATAATTGTTTTCTTAATCTTTTTTATTATTTTTTTATTTTAAAGGGACCCTGAGCTCTGAATAAAAATTAAATTTGGACTTACCTAGGGCTTCCTCCAGTCCCCCGTAGCCCACAAGGTCCCCCGGTGTCCTCCTGGTTCCTTCCATGGTCCTGGTCCCGGCTTCGATAATGCGACGACTTCCTCTAAGACTGAACCGCGCATGTGCAGGACTCTTATGCTGCCTAGCGTGGTGATGTGCAGCGAGCACAGCAGGGACGCACATGGGTGACTTCAGCCGAAGTCACCAGGACCACGGAAGGGACTAGGAGGACACCAGGGGGCCTTGCGGGCTACGGGATGCTGGAGGGAGCCCCAGGTAAGTCCAAAGTTCATTTTTATTCAGAGCTAAGGGTCCCTTTAAGTATCCTTAAAACTATCGCCCTTAGCGATGCTGTGCATCGAACAATGCAATGCTATGCTTAGATACATTTTTCAAACACTGGGGGGTACACAACTGCAACAACTCAAAATCATTAAAATAAAACACAAACTCACATGGTGGGTCCATGCACACTGGACCCTTTTGCTTTAAAACACATCAATACACTATTGCACAATAACCAGTAAAGTGGCAAGTGCTGAGAGTCACCAGACTGTAGTTCAGAGAATGCCAGTTCTCCTTCCTGACCAGGTTTCTGCCTTCTGCCGTCATCAACTGGTTATTGGGGTGTTGATAGTGTGCATGGACCCATGATGTGAGTTTGTGTTTTAGTTTAATGATTTTGAGTTGTTGCAATAAAGTGTACCCCCTGTGTTTGAACTTAGCCCTGACTCCTGCATATATGTTTATTTTGGGTGACAGTCACTCTCTCCAATATTGAGCACAAGGTGTCTGCAGGCTTCAGAGTATGCGGGAGTGCAATAGAGAGCGCTGAGGACTATTGTTTATCTTTGACATACTGTTCCATGGTGAATTGGAAAACCTCTGGCTGCTGATTGATTATATCAAGACACTGCGCTTATATTTCATCTACATACTCCTAGATCTAATGTGCAGTGCTGGGTAATATGTAGGCGCTTTATAAATACAATAGATAATAATAACAACACAGCTGTTCACTGAAAACTGGCACTGTCTGGCTCACCCGATTCTTAGCAATACTTTTTTGGGAACTAATGTGCCCACATATACAAGGTATTCTAATGAAACATTAATCCCGGAATCCAAAATACCCATTATGATTAAAATATCATCCAGCCTCACTGAAGCTTATCCCACTGTGGGTGACACAAAGACTCGTCTTATTATCTGATATAGTTTTACTGATGGACAGCAGAAAGTATCTTAATGGGGTGTGGATGCATACCGATAAAGCAAAGAAAGGCAAGAATTGAGGGCATATGAGCATGTTGACTGTGAACATTTTGTGCTACCAGCCAGAACAATTAAAGCAATGTTTTCACAGTCACAGTGATATATAACCGTGTTTGGTAACTTAATAATACAAAAAGGGGGTACTGTCGTGAGTGACCCATTTCTGTGAGCTTAATGAAGTATAACTGCTCCACTTACGTTTCTAATGTTATAGATAGCTATTGCATCTGAATGAAACTGATCCTTGGTACTTTGCTCTTTTTCCTGTCCTGTGCATGTTGCTCTCGGCTATCCATCCAAGCAACATGAGAACACTGTAAGAGTTGCATATGGACTTTTCTTTAACATACTTTTGCTTTTGTAAAGAGTCATGGAAAGACCCTGTATTTATATTTATCTTGTATTTATCAAGTTTTATTTGATTGTCCATTCTCACATGGGTAGCTGGCAGACATCTAAGATGGCGGATCAGGAATGACTAAAGTTTAGATAATGTCAGAATTGTGAAATAAATGCATACATGCACATATCCTCAGAAGACAGTGATGTGACTATGTACTTTCTAAAATGCTACAAACGATGACAGCGCTATATACTATATAGTAATAATAATGTGCAGGTAAAAATTAATAGACTGCCAGTCATTATGACATCCTCCGGTCACCTGATGCAATCCAACCTTTTACACAAGGGCGTAGCTGCAACTCACTGGGCCCATAGCAAAATTTTTGACCAGGCCCCATCTTCCTCCCCAGGCCAGTGGTCTTCCTTTGCCTCTGTGGTGTTCTCCATGGCCCTGCCCAAGTAGCCTACTGCTCCCCATTTGGTGGTGATAACAACCTTCTACTAATAATGTGTTTACGCCCTAGAAAGCCAGGCGCAAATCCAAAGTCGCTGGTGTATAGTGATAAGATATATATATCTTACTCTATATACTGAAGTATAAGCTGAGTTTTCGGGACCAAAAAACTATCCCAAAAGTGGGGGTGTTGGCATATACTTGAGTCACCATTTGACCAATTAACCTCCCCAGCCAGAGTTGTATGTAAAAGAGTGGTCGCTTGAGACAAATTTACCCTCCACACATGGAGGAGCTGTGTTCCCTCGGACAGCGGTGGCTTGTGACTAAGTCATCCCCCCCGCACATGGAGTAGTGGAGTAGCTGTGTGCCCCCTCCACCAGAGTGGATGGTGGGCACTTGTGATAGTGTTCCCCCTGGGCATATGCAGAGTGGTGCACTGGGAAGCGTGTACTTCTCTTCATCTGCTTGTCAGTCCCATTTCTATGACGCCCTCTAATGGCGCTCCTCATTACGTGCAACACTGAAGGGGGTCATAGAGATGAGACTGCGACAAACAAGCATATAAATGAGTAAACGCTTCCCTGTGCACCACTCTGCATATGGTGGGGGAATCCATCACAAGCGGCCACGGTCCGGTCTGGCTGAGGGCACAAAGCTTCTCCATCTGTGCGGGGAACTTAATCACAAGCAGCCACTGTGCGCTCTTGGGGTTGGCACACAGCTTCTCTATGTGTGCGGGGTACTGAATCACAAGTAGCCACTGTGCGCTCTTGGGGTTGGCACACAGCTCCTCCATGTGTGCGGGAAACTTAGTCACAAGTGGCCACTGTGCGCTCTTGGGGTGGGCACACAGCTCCTCCATGTGTGCGGGAAACTTAGTCACAAGTGGCCACTGTGCGCTCTTGGGGTGGGCACACAGCTCCTCCATGTGTGCGGGAAACTTAGTCACAAGTGGCCACTGTGCGCTCTTGGGGTGGGCACACAGCTCCTCCATGTGTGCGGGAAACTTAGTCACAAGTGGCCACTGTGCGCTCTTGGGGTGGGCACACAGCTCCTCCATGTGTGCGAGAAACTTAGTCACAAGTGGCCACTGTTTGCTCTTGGGGTGGGCACACAGCTCCTCCATGTGTGCGGGAAACTTAGTCACTAAGCAGGTACAGAGGGCAGAGGTGACACAGAGAGTGACATTGGAGGCACAGGGGGCACAGAGGAGGTATGGGGACAAAGATGGCACAGTGTTCCGACTTAAGAACAGATTCAGGTTAAAGAGAGTCTGAAGCGAGAATAAATCTCGCTTCAGACCTCATAAATAGCAGGGGCACGTGTGCCCCTGCTAAAACGCCGCTATAGCGCGGCTTAACGGGGGTCCCTTCACCCCCAAATCCCCCTCGATACACCCGGGGAGCGCTTCCTGGTTGGGGCAGGGCTAACCGCCGCAGCCCTGCCCCACGCGCGTCTGTCAGCGCGTATCTCCGCCTCTCCCCCGCCCCTCTCAGTCTTCCTTCACTGAGAGGGGCGGGGGAGAGGCGGCGATGCGCCGCTGACAGACGCGACTGGAGGCAGGGCTGCAGCCGTTAGCCCTGCCTCCAGGAAGGGAAATTCTGCGACCTTTCTACGACACACTTTTGCGGGGGGTGGGTTGGGGGTGAAGGGACCCCCGTTTAGCCGCGGGATAGCGGCGTTTTAGCAGGGGCACACGTGCCCCTGCTATTTATGAGCTCTGAAGCGAGATTTATTCTCGCTTCAGAGTCTCTTTAAGAACGAACCTACAGTCCCTATCTCGTTCGTTAACCAGGGACTACCTGTATATATTTTGCAGAGCCACACCAATCCAACATGTATACAGCCTGTTTTAGACAAAGGGCTTGAAGAGACAACTAAAAGCTTAGTCTCTTCATACATCTTAGTACATTGCAGAGATGGTGAATGAAAGGAATGTCCTGAACTTTTTTTTAACAGGTTCTCCTGGTCTGAAAGATGCCAGTTTTCTATATTTGATACTATTGAGAGGTAGGACACTAGAATGTTTGGGTGATTAATTTAAGGCAGCAGTTTATGTCTACCAATCACTGCTAAGGATTGTGGGAAGTGTAGTTCTGTATGTAGCAAACAGGTGGTATAGGATGCAGCATCAATCCTTTAGGGCCCGTTTCCACTACATGTGAATTTGTGTGTATTTTCTGCACACAAATTCACACAGCAATGTGATTCAATGTGCATGTTTCTATTGTGTGCAAAATCTGTATGCAGATCTGTGCAGAAAAAATATATGCAGTGCTGTGAGTTTCTGCATGCCCCATGATGTTTTTGGTCTTTGCACATTTTTGCTTGTGTTTTTATTAGTATGCAAATTTTTGTCCGAAAAAAGCATGCAAATTTGCATGCTTCTAGTGGATAAAGGTATCCTCAAGCTTTAGTTTTTCAGAAGAGTTTTGGATTGGCTATAAGGAATTTTCTAGAAGGCCGGAGTTCCTTTTTAATCAACATGCCAAAGTGCAACACATAAAGAAACTCATTGCAAAACTTTTGTAATTCACTTTTCATTTGAAATTTGAATGTCTGTTAATGGTTATTACACTCTGCATGTCACAATTGAGCCTCCTCAATTAAATCTGTTTTCTTTGAGAGAAAAAGTTTTGCTCAACTACTGATAATGCAGTTGGCACGGAGTGGTATGTGCCCCAGACTGTAAGAAAACCGAAATAGTTGCTTCAACAAATATTATCCAGACTGCAGAGTTATGGTGCAATGTGTCATTTGCCCCAAATTTTTTCAGTACATATTTATACTGTTTATACAGCAAGACACTGCTGTATAAACAGAGTTCTCTCATTCCGGAGCCCAGAATGAGAGAACTCTGGTCTCATGAAAATGCACACTATATTGTTCAAAATGAGTAGCTGTTTAAAATCATTAACATGTCCATGGCTATATTGTACAGAAACACAACTATAGAGTAGACCCTCTGTAAGGTTCTTAGGCCTAGGGCCCACTAGAGCACTTTTAAAGCTTTTAACGCTTTCGAGAAATCGACAGCAATTCCAAAAGCGATTGGAAAATGAGAGTAAATGGTGGTGATTCAGAACGATTTCATGTTAGGAATGCAAGGTCCAAATTCGCATTCCTTGAAGTCACTCCAGAAAGTGCTCAATGTTTTGTGTGCAAATCACTATTAAAAACAATAGTGATTTTTATAACAATTTACGATTCTTAGTGAATCCCAGCCCTTACTGTTGTCCCCTGTAGGTACAATTCCCTTCATTTCCTGTTGTGAAAACACACCTGAGGCTCCACTATGAGCTTAGAATGAGCCTTGAATAAGTACAGACAGCAGTGACAGACTCTCTCCCACTCAACATATAAGGCTTTGGTTATTACACATATACTTGGACAAAGCGCTCAATAACTCATCTAGTTCATCTAAGCAAAGTTTTGTTTCTTTGGGCACTTTTAACTCCTGTTCTGAGCCTTGGATTAATACTAGTTTCTTCCTTCTTCTCACCCTTTACTAGTCCAGGAGGAGCCATGCTGCCATAGCTGATAACGTGCTGCCGTCAGGGCCATTTGGGAGGTGCATGGCATAAGCCACCTACACACGCTACACCGTTCTCAGTCAGGACAGCCAGTCAGAGATAAAAATCTAGAGCGTGTAGTGTTAATTGAGTACATTGTTCTTCCCCTTACCCCTTCCATTCATCATGTGTTGCACCATCGTTCCTTCACCTCCTCCATAGCAACAAAATATAAGCCTTTAGCCTAGCAACGTCTTTACAGGATTTTTCCCTGGACTGTTGCCTGAGGGACTGAGTCCCAATCCCTGCACCTTAATATTGCCAGGGAAGCTGGGAACTGGAGTGGGAGAGTATCCAGAACCTCTTCTTCATACAATAATAAAGCTATTTAGGTAGGTTTACTTTTATTACCACATTGGCAAGTGTGTTGTACTGTAGGAGGGAAGATCTGCATAGTGTTTCTTTATGTTCCCGGTATTCAGGTTTAGCAGAAGAAAGAACATTTTTTAGGGTTGTGACCAAGCTGATGACCTATAGGTTATGCTGTAATCTGGAACCACTGCGTTCAATTAAAGTGAACCTTATGCTGTGATCCTTGTAATTAAGCAACCCTGTGAAAACATTATGTATGGGGTGTCTTATTACAGTATCTGGTTTTATTGTCATTTTTCTCTACTTTGAAATTGTTTTGTTCTCTTGTGTATGGAGTGAGAATTCACTCATTTGCTTCCCCTCTAGTTTTGTGGTATTGGTGACTGATAACAGGATTATCTGGCTCTGGTATAGATTTTCTGGAGTTAAAAATAAAACTGTATTCCAGGGAAAGGATTTCTTCTTGTTGCCCACAGCAACCCTCATGTTTCTTGTTTTATCTGCAGATCAGCTCTGTAAAAAGTCAGAAGGAGAACAAATGGTACAGGGAAACCAGCAGTTAGTCTAGATTCATACTAGCGCATGAAAAATAAAAAAATGGAACCCAAGGTAGAGCTGTATGGACGTTTACCACACATTTGACTGTCACAATGCGATGAGCCCAAATATGTGTTTGGTGCCAGAAGATAATTAAAGGGGAAATTACAATGAATTATGGGTAGGATGGTTGGTCACAGCTGTCACAAAGAACATATGGGATGCTTTCCAAACATTTTTTAAAAGACGGTACAGCTTCCAAAGTGTGCTTGGGAGGTTCCCATACAAGTCCTTCATGGCACTTGGGCCTGGGAAACAGTTGAAAGATGCTGCATACAACATCCACCAGACACGACCACAATCAAGTGTTTAACACAAACTGGCATAAATGCTGTCATGAGAATTACGTGTATTATTTTTACCTATCATCTTGTCGTATCATGACTCAAGTGTGAACCTAGCCTTTGTCTCCTGCGCATTCAGGAAGGCAGATGCAATAGAAAGACTTCCTGTGCCGAGATTCAGAGACTTCAGATGTAAAACATGAGGTTGAAAGCCTATAGGTCATTAAAACACAGAGTAGACAAGTCCTTACAATTTACTATATCTGTATTCACATTTACTTTCATAGTTTTGATACAAGTTTGCTTTAACACACCTTTTACCTATGCAGTGAAGTGAAGACAAGTGTTAAAATGCTGGAGCTAAGGGTTTCATTTACACATAATGCATAATACATTGTACTCAGGTTGAGCTACGTAGGCAAATTTATAAAAGGCCACCTGTGTTTAGTGATGAAACACATACAATGGTAACAGTGCTTTCATTATACCTCTGCATATTGCTTGGAGGAATACGGTAGTGTTGCGGATTATGGAAAGGGAAGTGAGTGGGGTTTTGGCTTGAACGCTAGATGCAGGGGAATGTGACAAGTGAAAGGGCATAACTGCATTTGTTTTATAGGAATGGCGTAATATGAACTGTAGCAAAAACAATGGCTCTACTTACACAATGAACATGTCCTTTTATAGTGAATTTTGCAGTTACATAGGTGCTGTACTTCACTGTGAGGTTTATCAAGGTACTAATTCATAAACACACATTCATTCATATTTCAAAGCAGATCAATGCATTTTCATACAACACTACGATAAGTCAGTCAGGAAACTTGGGGTTTGATACACAGAGCGTATCACAATCATTTTCTCTCCTTGTTTGTTTATGACAGGATTTATTTCTCCTTGGCCCATATGGAATTAGCTTTTTTCTCCTGAGTTTTTTCCAAGTTTATGTTTTTTTAACACCTTGTAAATAAAATGCTTTTTAAGCCACCAGCAAGCAGAAAAATAATCAAAACAATGTTGGTAGCACTTTTTATCTACTTTTTGTTCCCTTTTCAATTGCAAAGTGCTGAAAAGTTATTTTAAAAAGAAGTTGAAACATTCTTTTCACTTTTTTTCCTGAATTTTCTCCTGGAAAATAATTTTTTCATCTCCTCTTTAAAACAACTTTTGTGTTTAAAGGTAAGGTAATTCATGAGATAAGATTTGTGAATCAGCCCCTACCTTAACAATATGAAAGGGGAGACTAAAATTACTTTAGTTTACTCTTTAAACCTAGAAATCTGATTTTCTGTTATATGACTGAGGCAGGGTTCAAACTTGTCAAATTCCCAAGCGTTTTCCCACATGGGATTTTCATCTTCCCTTTAAATGATACAGGAGGTGAGTACATAGAATGATTTTTACATACCTGGGGCTTCTTCCTGCCCCTACAAGTCACATGTGTCCCTTGAGACAGGAGAATACCGGAGCTGCGGGGAGGGGGTGCACGTGACTTGAAGGGGCTGAAAGAAGCCCCAGGTTAGTAAAAATTATTATTTACTCACCTTTTAAAATTACTTATCAGGTTTTTGCAATTAAAAAGGTTACTAAAAAAGTACTTTTAACATTATTTTGAATATTTTCTTGCTTGCTGGTGGTTTAAAAGGCATAATATTGACAAGGTGTGAAAACTTTATGTAGGAGAAAATGTATTAGAAAAAGTTGCATTTAGAGCCATGTGAGTTTTCTCAACAACAATCTTTCAGCTACTGTGGCAAAGCATGTGCTGTTACGCAGATGAATGTGCATAGTGTTTGAATAATTGAGTGTAAAGAAACATGCACTTTTTCTACGCAGACAAGTGTGAACTCTTCCTTAGACTTTGGCAATTGTGGGAATCATATACAGTTCTACTTACAATGTAATTTTGTTTTTCCTTGTCGCAGCCAAAAAAGATTTCCTTTCATTTCCTGTCTGAGAAAAGGCCCATTCACTTTACGGCAATTAGTGGATGATTCCCGCTAATCACCGAAGTGCTATCGCTTTTTAAAGCTCTAGCGCAATTGTAACCCTATGGCAGTGATCTCACTTTCACAATTGCCGCCGATTAATGGCATTTTGCAAAACATGTTGCCTGCAGCATTCTTTGCTTTTCTGGAGCAATCACGATACAGTGCTTATAAAAGCACTGATCGCGATCGCTCTGAATCGCGAGAGCGTACAGTGATTTTACTGCGCTAACTGCGGTAAAATCATCCGCGCAAAAAGTTTTGCCTTTTTCAGGTGGGAATAGGCCCTGCACTGCTAACTACACAGTATCTGAGAGGAAATCTCACAGTTTCACTCTATGACACAGAGAGCAATAAAGATGTGATGAAAACAACTTCCTGGACAATACAGGCACAACATTTGCATGTAGCTCCACTTTAAAGCCCAATTCCAGCGTTTTTGTTTTTTTTTAATTTTAGTTTAATTTTGGACAATAAAAACAGAACCTCTTTTGGCCTTTTATGGCGGTCATGTGTCCACATCTGTAAGAATTACTATAATTTCTTATCCAGGTAGTAGCAAAAACTCTCTATGAATGATAAAGACAGCAACTAATAAAAACGTTTTTTTTTTTTGAGAATGTGGAAGGTTTAGAAATCCTGACCGGTTGTTATTGCTGTTTCGATTTTCCTGTCCTTAGGGCAACCAGTCCGTTCCTAAGAAACATCATCAGTGAGAATGCTTCAATAATAATTTTTTGAAAATTTACCTAAAATTCAAGTCCAATAGTGGACCCAAGAATGCATAAACTTAGGCCTCATACACAACAAATACATTTGCATGTGTGTCTGCATGCGTTTTGTGGGCCGCAAGTGCTTAGATTTTCACACAAAGAAGACATTATAGTGTTCTCATTTGAAAACATGCAATTACGTGTTTTATTTTTCAAACACAATGCTGTGCATATTTTTGTGAGGAAGTGCATTCAGTTTAAGTGAAATGACTGTGACTCTGGAAATAAATCATAAATCCACAGAAACACAAAGAAAAAAAAAAGCATTAAAAATTCATGCAATTTCTCTGAGTTTAGTTGTCTTTTTTTGGTGTATATGAAGCTTAACTTCTTTAAAAGTACACTGAAGAGGTTTAGGGATGACGTATAACACATTTTTCTGTTCATTCACTCCCTCAACTTCTCCTTCCAAGTTATTGAAAATGGGACAGTCATGCTGCTGTTTGCCAAAACTTCACCCTAGCTTAAGTATTTTAGCAGGCCATTCATTCATATGTTCCATTACTGACATCATCAGGGGGACCCATAAATGCGATAATCCTGTTACAAACACGGCTGTTGCTGTTTGATATAGCTGACAGGAAAATGGGCAGGTGGAACTTCCTTTTTATTCCGAAATGGTCTGAAAACGTTTGTTTCACTGTAAACAGTGGCAAAACAGTCCCAGGAGGGAGTTG
This sequence comes from Hyperolius riggenbachi, assembly GCF_040937935.1. Lineage (NCBI taxonomy): Eukaryota > Metazoa > Chordata > Amphibia > Anura > Hyperoliidae > Hyperolius > Hyperolius riggenbachi. Next base: position 273,939,472 of record NC_090646.1, on the reverse strand, counting down.
CTAGTGTGCAAAGCACATTCTCTGATTTATTTCCCTCTTACACTTGACCTTGCTTACCCCATGCTGCCTCACCTTGTTGGCAGCATAAATAATTGTACTCTATTACGGCATTCTACTATTTGTAAGTAGAAGTATCTGATTTCTGAGTTCTTGCGACTTACAGAAAAAATGTATAGCTGCCTAAGTGAAACAGTCTCTATGCTTTCTTTAGAATAAAAAAGTGATATACGGTTTCCATGGTTTCTACCACGTTTAGAAAAAAAAAAAAGTTATAGCAGTTTCGAGCTGAAGTTGAAAGATAATAGGCCTGATCCAATTCACTTTTTTTTCATAAGTTTTCTCCTAGGTGATATTTTCACATCTTATCAATAAAATGCCTTTTAAAGAGACTGAAGCGTTATTAAATATCACTTTTTACCCTATATTCAACAGGGGGATGTTTGCCCCTGCTAAAACGCCTCTCTCCCGCGGCAGAACGAGGGGTCTTTACCCCCCAAATCCCCTCCGTAGTGCCCGGGGAGCGCTTCCTGTTCAGGCAGGGCTAACGGCTATAGCTCTGCCTCCATGCGCGTCTATCAGCGTTGATAGCCGCCTCTCCCCGCCCCTCTCAGTCTTCCTTCACTGAGAGGGGCGGGGAGAGGCGGAGATCTGCCGGCTGATAGACGCGCATGGGGCAGAGCTGCAGCCATTAGCTCTGCCTCCATGAGCAGCAAAATCTACGACTAAGTTAGTAGTGGATTTGCAGGGGAGATTTGGGGGGTAAAGACCCCTCGTTCTGCCGCAGGATAGCGGCATTTTAGCAGGGGCAAACATGCCCATGTTGAATATGTGGGTAAAAAGCAATTTTTAATAACGCTTCAGAGTCTCTTTAAGCCACCAGCAAACTGGAAAATACCCAGAATATTATGGCACGAATTTTTAATACTTTTTCAATTGCAGAGTGCTGAAAAGTTATTTTATTAAAGCGATCCTGAAGTGAATAAAAAAAAAAGAAAACACAAAAATATGCTATTTTAACTTAGGATCCATTGACATGTCCGTGGTGTTCTGTTCAGGGCTGTGGAGTCGGTCCAAAAATCCACCGACTCCGACTCCTCAGTTTAGGATTCCACCGACTCCGACTCCGACTCCGACTCCTCTAATTTGCATATTACAATTTTGTTGATTAAAAGTATGTAACATGAAATTCGTCTCTTAACTGCCAACGCTTAGGAATTTTACAAGACAACTGAAGTGAGAAGGATATGTAGACTACTATATTTATTCCCTTTAGACTAAAACTAGTCCTTGGTAAGAGTACTTGTAAAAGGTACAAACCGGAACAAAGAACATCTATCAGGCCCTAGGCAATGTAAGTGTGGGTACATGTAAGAATGATGTGTAGGTACTCTGCAGGGGAATGAGGAGATTGTAAACAGACAACACCTCTGTGTTCAATGTGGACAGCATTCTCAGTGGATTCCTGCAGCTCTGTGGGGAGTGCATATGTAGAGTATAGTACTATACATACCTGGGGCTTCCTCCAGCCACCTTCAGGATAATCAGTCCCTGTGTGTCCTCCTCCACCACCTGGATCTTCTGCTATGAGTCCAGGTACTTGAGCCAGTCAGGCGTAGTGCGCATGCACACACTCCGCCGCCAGGAGCATACTACACCTGTGCAGCACTATTATGCAGGTGCAGAATGCTCCTGGCTGTGGGAGCGGCATGCGGCCGGACAGCGCTGACTGGCTGAATTACCAGGACTCATAGCAGAAGATCCGGGTGGTGGAGGACAGCGAGAGACTGATTAGCCTGAAGGGGGCTGGAGGAAGCCCCAGGTATGTATAAAACTTTACTTTTCATCCGTTTCAGTTACCCTTTAATTTGTAGTCACCAAACCAAATTTTAATAACATATCACATTATTTGATTTCATCAGCAAAGGGAGTGCATACATTTGCATAAATCAGCATCAATGCAGAATTATTTCCATCTCGTTGACCATCTCTATTAGTGACACAGCTACACATCAGGCTTTATTCTTACAGCATAGATGTTATTTAGTATATATAAGAGATTCCTGTGTACACATCATATATACAGTCACAATCAGATATGTATATCTGACCTTAAAAATACGGGGACTGCTTTATTGAAGCAGCACAAGTAACTAATTTTGACTGGTTTATTTCATTTTTGTGGACTAAGCACAGCTATTACTGTATATATACTGTATATATACATTATTTTTAATGACTATTATCTGGGAAATAGAACATTTTATCACATTTTCTATTTTAATTACAGTTACAAATTCATTAGGAGTCGGAGTCGGAGTCGGTGCATTTTTTCCCGACTCCGACTCCGACTCCAGGCACCCAAAATTGCCCGACTCCACGACTCCGACTCCACGACTCCGACTCCGACTCCACAGCCCTGGTTCTGTTCTGGCAAACGGACCAATTTAGGCCTTAAGGTGAGTTTAACTAAAATAAAATTAAGGTACCTACTCTAATGGTGCCCATACACCATACAATAATAATGGTCGATTTTCCTGTTTATTCGATCTAAATGATCGAATCGAATGAAAGTTGAAAAAATAATTTTTTCATTCAAGAACTTCAAATGATTATCCCATTTTTTTTTTTAGAAAAATCTCATGGGACATGATGGAAAACTTTTTATATTCAATCTAACGGAATAATCAAACTAAATTATGTAATCGAAAAAAAAAAATGAAAAATTGTACCATGTATGAGCACCTTTAGGTACATAAAAGAACATTTGAATAATTTCCCTTGTATAGAAATGTTTACTTTCAATGCAGAGAGCAGTAAAAGGTTGTACTGTTCTACTAATCTCTGCTAATTGGCAAATGTAATCATTGCCGGCCAGGATAAGCTCCATGCCTGGTCTCTTCATTATGCTCCCCTCCCTCCTCTCCTGTACTGGCTTAGCATTGCCATGACAATGTGTCTATTCAGCAGAGGAGGGGAGAGGGAGCATAGTGAAGATACCAGGCAGAGTGCTTATCCTGGGTGGCAACGATTACTTTTGCTGATTAGCAGAGCAGAATCTACTGCTTTCTGCAAGGAAAGTAAACATTTTTACGCTCAGGGAATGCTTTCAATTGTTCTTTTATGTGCCTAAGAGTAAAAGAAATAATTTTTACATCAGGACGATAACATTTATTGCTTAACTTAGAAGAAAAGGGGTAGGCTTTCGGCTATGAAGCCTTCCTCAAACTTGATTCCTGTATACAGGAATCAAGTCTAAAGAAGGAATCAAGTCTGAGGAAGACTTCATAGCCGAAAGCTTACTCCTTTTATTCAAAGTTATCCAATAAATGCTATCATCCTGATTCAAAACGTCTTTCTTTTACTGATGGCTAATATAGTACAATACTCCACTGTACCTAAGAGTAGGTAATTACATTGTAGTTGAGGGAGTTTAATCCCTCTTTAGTGTAAACTGGCCCTAAAAGTTAAAAGAAAAAAGCCTTTGTGTCTGAATTCTTGATGAAACAGCTGCTCCATCAGGTCAGAGGAGTTGATCAATCACTGATACATGCCATAAATAAAGATCAGCTTTGATGATTATAGTTCTCCCCATGTTAGATTTCTGATGTCTGCACTAGCAGTGAAATTCCTGCTCTGATCATGGCTATTCCAAGCACTGAGAAGCTGGCCATGTATGCTAGGTATAAACGTGTGCACACTTTTAATTTCCTTTTGTATTCATTTGTGCAGAATTCAGGAGCCAGGATACCTGACTCCTCGGATTTGGCCAACTCTGCATTAAACAAACACAGTTAGAATGAAGTTTAGTAAGAAAAGCAAAGACAGGCCTTTGTGGAATGAATTGTGCCTGGGCTATATTTAATTTTGTATTCTCTGTAAAAAGAAAGTCTGAGAATTTTTCTACAAATCCATTAATTTGCAATTAGATTAAGGGCCGGTCTGTCTAGCCTTTAACTTTAGAAACCATTTTTTAGGATAACAATTGCTCAAAGGGAGGCACATTTCAGCCTTCAATGATCAGACACCCTGTATCTTAAAGCAACCGAAAAATCCAAAGAGGTCCGCACACTCTAGGAATCAAATTCCAGACTTTTTATTCAGCCAATGTGACACAAATCCATTCCATTACACTTTTCCAAACTTCCAGGAGTAGGACAAGACAGTCCTTGATAATGTACAGGTATGTGCTGTGCCATTGATGGATGATCTATGTCTCTATGAGGCATTTTGTGTACCACAATGTCGGTGTTATAATAATGAACAGTATGTTTACATATGCTAATCACATTTTTTGAATTTGATGGTGGAGTGGTTTGTGACCACATGACTACTTATAAGGCACATGGTTTATTTTGAACATTGTTACCATTCTGTCTGTATTGCCTTGACAAAGGGGACCCCACGGGGCCCTGAAACGATTCGTTGGTGTAATGGAATGGAATTGTGTCACATTGGCTGAATAAAAAGTCTGGAATTTGAAAAAAAAAGGTGTAATGGAATGGAATTGTGTCACATTGGCTGAATAAAAAGTCTGGAATTTGATTCCTAGAGTGTGCGGACCTCTTTGGATTTTTCGGTTGCATTACTACTGGCTCCAGCACCTCACTGATGGTGTGCGATCCCACATCTACTTCTACTGTATCTTAAAGCGGTATCGTCACCGTCACCATAAAAATATAATTTCAACAGCAACTGGTCTGAGTGTATTAAGTGATAAAGATGCTAATCCTGCATTCAAAACTTTCAAAACTTTTTCTGCTGTTACGATTTGTAGTTATCACATACTTAAGGAACACTGGCCCTTTAGTAGTCGTGCCAAAGAATTGCATGCTGGGGTTTTTTTTTATCTATAATCTATTCCTCCTCTTCCCTTTATTTCCCTGCCAGCTTCTTATCTGAAACCTAATACCCTACTCACTTGTGTTTACAAGCAAGGCTGAGGTGACTCAGCGATTGGAGGAGACAAGAAAAAAAGTAAAGGGCAGAAATTACATCATGAGTTAGCCTTAACTGTGGACAAAAGATATGGCCCCCACCAGCAACAGAATTCTCGTAATTTACTATATAACATTCGCTGAAATCAAAACGTGGACAGTATAATACATGTGTTATGTAAGTAGATCAAGTATTTATCTACTTATATATGTGTTTTTTCCCTGGCATATTATGGCTGATCCTACCGCTTTAAGGCACATATGTATGCACTGCCTATAGCCAGTCACTAACAGCAGTATCCTGAGGAGGTCAGCATCATGTCTAAGTGATTGCAGGTTCATATCCTAGCCTGCATAGAGTTTGTATGTTGTCTCCAGATTTGTGGTGGTTTCCTCTGGATCCTCTAGTTTTCTTTCCACTTCCCAGGAACACACCAATAGTTTATTTGGCTCTTCCCCAAACCTGGCCCTACAGTATTCCTAGAAGAAGTCAGCACATCATCATTTGCTATGGGTGCTTGACAAAGTGGCATAGGCAGTACCACAACATTAGAGCAGTTCGCAAGGATTGACAGCACACCACTGGTTTCAGCACACACTTTATTGTGCCAGTTTCCACAATGTAGTCCAACAATTGTTTTGGGGCCATGCAGGGTCCCCCTTTATCACGACATGTGATTGCATGGCATTCCAAAAAACAATTGCTTTATGTATCATATCAATCCCTAAATACCCCACCCAAAATAAGTGACCTCACATAAGCATCATTGATTGATATCGAAGGAGGATGTCAGACCCATAAACATACGTAACCCTGATTTTTATCCTTTGGCTAGCAGGTCCCAGTCAGTAGATACTTTTCAAGAATTGATGGAATAGGACTTAGTCAAATTGGGTCACTCTCCTGTTGCTTTTAGGCCCAACCTATCTTGCCAGGGACAGCAAGCCCTCCGTAGTCTGAAGGTGAATAAGGACATTGTTGTCCGTAATGCAGACAGGTGGTTGGGGGCAGTTGTTATCCTGGATAGCAAGAGTTATAGGATGGAAGCCTTAAGGCAACTTGGGGATACCTTTGTGTATTGGGCCCTTAAGGTCGATCCAACCAAGGCCTTCCAGACCAAGTTATTTCAGTTGTTGTCCCTGGGTAGGAGTCTGGGGGTCCTTGACCAGAGGCTGGTTGATTATTTGGCAGTCCAATACCCGGTCGTTCCTATTTTTCATCATCTACCTAAAATTCACAAACCGGGTGCTCCTCCGGGAGGGCAGGCCTATTGTGGCAGGCATGGGCTCTCTGGGGGAGGGTCTGAGTGACAGGGTGGACTCGATGCTCCAGCCTCTTCCGGCGCCTCCCGGGCTTCATCAGGGACTCCAAGCATTTATTGTCCAGTCTGGAGGACTTGGAGTGGAAGGAGCAATATGCCTGGGTGACAGTTGATGTCAGGGCCCTGTATTCCTACATTCCCCATAAATTGGTCCTGACTGCAGTGCAGTTCCATCTTAAAAGTTACTCAAGTTACTCAGAGAATTTGCAGAATTTCATCTGTTTGGCAGTCGAGTATCTCCTGTGCCGGAACTACTTCATGTTTGATGGCGGCTTCTACCTCCGGAGATGTGACTTCTCCATGGGAGCTAAGTTTTCGCCTTCGCTTGCCAAGCTATTTATGGGTTGGTGGGAGGAGTGCCACATCTTTAGGGGGCGGAGACACCTCCTGTAGTCGGTCGCCTGGTATGGGAGATATATCAGCGCCCTGCTTGTGATTTGGCAAGACGAGACTAGAGATATACAGGGTTTCATGGACTACCCGAACTGTAACAATTTAAATCTGCAGTTTACTTTTAGCTCGGACCCAAAATTCTTTAAATATTTGGATGTTACTTTATTGGTGTATTGCAGGGTAGAATACGCTTCAGGACCTACAGGAAGCCAGTCAGTGGTAATACTACACTCCGGGCAAACAGTTGTCACCCACGACACACCATTTTGGGTGTCCCGGTTGGGGAGTTTTTGTAATTGTTCAGAGGATGACTGGCTTCCAGATGAATTCAATTTGGTCGAGAAGCGTTTGTTGGAGAGAGGTTACCCTCCTTGGGTTATTAATCGGGGTAAAGTCCGAGCTAACAGGAAGTCCCGTGAACAACTTCTTAGAGCATCAGGGTCGGTGAGGGAAAATGACAATCCACCCGCATTCGTTACCACATACAGTGTGGAGTATAATAAGGTGGTTAAGATTATTAAGAAGTACCTCATGATTTTGGAAGCTGATGGAGATTTGTGTCCAATTCTTAGACAGGGGGTATGTTTTGCCAGCAGAAGGGCCCCAACTCTGGCCCGTACACTTTCTCCAAGTCTTTTTCAATCTAGGCCTAGTGCCTTGATGTGGCTGAGCTCTGTAGGTTCCTTTAAGTGGGGTTTCTACGCGTAATGCCCACAAAAAGACGCGATTTGCTGTGTCGGCCTCAAACGGTAGTGCATTTCTTATTCAGCAGTTTATTACCTGCAATACCACATATGTTGTTTATCTGATTACGCGTGGGGAGTGTGTGCCTCAATATGTGGGTTGCACCACAAGGGTGCTTAGGGCCAGAATTAGCGAACACTATAGAGGGCCTTCCTGGCTAAGCCACAATATTTCCAATGTAGCGAGACACTTCCGGGAAGTTCATCAGGGGTATATGTCTTCTTTCTCATATCATGGGTGTAACGTTTGCGGAATCGTTTTCGTCGTCAGCGCACGAGATGCGCACTGACACAGCGAAAACCTTCCACAAGCGTATAATTGGGTGAACCCAGGCTAGGTGTAATGCACCAGCAGAGGGCAATTCCCACCGGCAGATGGCGCTGTGGAGTGCAGACATGTACAATCGCTGCACGGCCACAGATGCCAGATGGGGATTGTACAGATCAAGACAATGCGGGGCTGAACAGCCCATAAAGAGAAAGAGCACAGGGACAGGACGAATGTGTGTTCACCAATCTAGTCGCGACCCTGCGACGGTGAACACACATCAGCAGAAACAAAAGTAGGAACGCGATTGCGAGAATGGTGATCGAGAGAAGTGACACAAGACAGACTAGAACAGAACACAAGAGGAGCAAAGGCACAGCAAATAATACAATGAGAATAATAAAGAAAATAAATAACGCTAACTAAACGCGAACACCGCACTCATTCGCAACAGCGAACGCGTTTATAACGCGGTCTCCGCGTGTTAAGCACAACAGAGACAAGCACATCTAACTAACCACCGACAGACAAACACGAAACAAAGAAGGTGAACGCTTGCTTAACGGTTACCTCACCGAGCCTACAGCAAGTGCCCGTATCAGACAAGACAAATGAGAAACAGGAACTAGGCAGAAAGGATCCACCGCTCTTCCGCCAGAGCAAGTGTGATCCAAGCAGGAACACAGATCAGAAAGATCCACAGCCGCTAACGCTAGCGGCTAGTGCGATCTAAACAAGACAGATCAGATGAGGTAGCCGGAAGCAACCGCAGCTCCAGCTTACACTCCAGAAAGTAGATCAGAAGGATCCATAGCCACTAACGCTAGAGGCTATTGCGATCCAGGCAAGACAGATTAGACGAGGTAGCTAGAAGCGACCGCAGCTCCAGCTTACACTCCAGAAACTAGATCAGAAGGATCCACAGCCACTACCGCTAGAGACTACTGCGATCCAGACAAGACAGATCAGAAGGGGCTACCAGTAACTACTGCAGTGCCGGTTAGCACCCCAGACAAACAGAACGATTTCCTGTCGACCACCGATGGGACAGCACAATCGCAACAGACAAACAAACAGATATGCAATCCTAACTGCACTAGGGAAACTGCCTAGTGCAGTCCAAAGAATTACTCTAAGATAACTTTAACAAGAAGTAGCATGGCTGACACTCTAGGAGTGTTTACTACAAACCCTGAAGGAATGACCAGCAAAGCATTCTGGAAACAGAAAGCTCTTATAGTGCTAGTCATCAAAGGAGGCAGGCAGGGGATTTGCATAACGAATGTATGCAAATTCCTCAGCAGCAGAACAGACCAGAAACTTGCAATGGAAAACAGGTCTCTCTTCCAGAGACCTGCAGCCCACAGACTAGAGGAATGGTCAAACAGCTGTCTGCCTGTGTAGCCAGCTGAGCGGACCATCACAGTACCCCCCCCCCTCCCCTTTAGGGACGGATTCCAGACGTCCCTCAAAACTGGTATTTCCACAAAACTCTAACTGAAGACTCATGAAGGTCGGGACAGCCCGACAAGGCCTGATTCCAGAATTAGTCCATCCGAAACCGACCTCATCGGAAGCAGAAGCCACTGAAACATGCCCATCAGTACTACAAGTCTCAGTGTAACACCCATCAGGACTGTGAATGCCAGAGAAGAAGTCATCGACACCCTCCAGACAATACCCACCACCTTCCAGGAAGCGTCCGAAAATACCAAATCTGCCACAATACCTGTTCGAAGTGTCCCTTTCAACACAAAAGCCACTATTGATCCTATCTAGGGTACCAAGCAAAATTTCTCCCGGAAACTCCCAGAACCCTTTGAAGCTCCGCAGAGATCCCAAGAGGCCAGAACACTCACCAGGCCCACATGGAGAACTACCAAGAACCCCTATGGAGCCTATGATTACTCTGGACTCAAAATTACCAGGACACCCACCAAGATCAGGACTTTCAGGGACCACCTCTGGGCATGCAATCAGGCAGGCAACATCAGAGCATGTCTCCACCAAGGAAGCATCGGAGTATGCTGGTAACCGAGGCACACATGGGCTTTTTGGGTCACAGAGCACATTGGGGTACACCAGCACAGGAGAAACCTCAGAACATGTCGGGGAACTGCCAACCTCAGAGTCCGACACGACAAGACCAAAACCAGTACCGGGCAGAAAATCATCACGAGTAGAGGTCACAGGTACTGGTCTTTCAAAAGAAGACTCGGACTTAAATTCAGAATTTTCTGTGACTGTAATATCATCATTGACTACACATGAATGAAGCTCCACAAGAGCTGCAAAGGTAGTCAGCACAAGAGCAATGCCTACCAAAGTGGGCAAAACCTCAGACGGATCTGGGGGGCATGAGGCATCTCCTAGAAGTTCTGCACCCTTTAGGAGGGACTTGGAAACCTCCAAAACATCAACTAAGACCTCAGAAATGTCATTTTCCAAGTTTTCTATGAAGGATTCTGAACTATCCATGTTACAGGGCTGAACATTAACTACCTCCTGCAGGCAGGGCAGATGTCCCAGGAATGGTTCTACCATATGCTGAGACTGAATTTCATCATCAAGACAGGGATACATAGGAATATCTAGTGAAACTAGCTCTGACTTTCTGAGTTCCGTTTCACTGCAAGCAGATTCCTCCATAGCAGTCAAACTAGACTGCAATTCTAAAATAGCAGAGAAGCAGGTGAAAATGGTTGCAATACCTAGACGAGCCTCTAGGGTCACTGCAGGAAATTTTAAACAAGGTAATATTGGCTCATCCAGAGTACAGGGTGGACTCAGAGAACCCTTCTCTGGACACAACAAAGATGCTTCAGTATCAGATTCGCAAACCCAAGGCGCTGTCTCACACTTAGACTCGGCTAACGATGTCGAATCCGAGGAGTCAGAACGCAAAATTTGCGAATCCAAGATCGCAGTCGATTGCGAAACTGGACATTTCGAAGACAGGGATTCTGAGGTCTCCAGGCTGGATTGCTGGATCTCAGAAACGCCAGCTGACAATGAACTCTTACAAACATCACCTGAATGAAGTACACGTTGTTCATTCAGTATCATTTTCCACATACAAATCAGCGGACTCACAAAGTCAAATTCACACCCCTTTTCTTTTCTTAAGGCGGAAGCAGAACTTATGCATGCTCTCAAGACAGACTCACTTCTGGCAATGTAGTACTCACAAAACGACTTTGAATCGTTCTCCAATTCATACACCAACGCTTCAAACTGCTTTTTCTGGAACGGGGGCTCCCATTCACACCTGACTAGGTCTGAGCATTCATACTGAACAATATTAGAAGAAGAAGTTGTGACAACAACATGAGAAACTTTATTAATCATATTAACCTTACTCTTGAAACTGCATAGTTTTGGAATTTTCCCCATAGCAAGATCATAGATGGAGGATCTTAAAGTAGTACTGGGAGAAGAAGATCGGTTTTTACATGACAAGGGATCCCACCTATCATTGACAAAACTGACACACTCACGCCGATCACAATCGACAGGAACATCTGAGAAACAGGCATCAGATTTAAAACAGGGTAGTATTGTCTCATCAGTGTGAGTCTTCCCATGACTGAGAAGTTCTTCCTCACATATATCACACAAGTACAATTTCTCACCGCTGCGAGCTCTCCCATGAGCTACAGGCGGTAATTCAGGTACAAAAGAGTCCTCACACTCAGAACATGAATAACGTCTTGTGAAGTGAGACCTCAGTGTACAGGTTGGAGAGTCAATACTTTCTTCAGGATCAGACTCGCAAACAGATTCAGACTCCACACGATCAGAAGATAATTTTTCAAGATTCGTACTGGAATAAACATGTGATGACAGTGTCTCTTTATTAGTAGTAATTGGTTGGTGTGTGTGCTATTCGTCCAAAATAGTCTGCCACACATAAATCACCAGATCCACATCACACTCATCACATTCATCAGAATCAATCAAAAGGTACATAAAGTCGAGACAATCATTCAAGACATCCGCGCTTTTTGCGATATAAAAATCGCAAAAGGCTTTCCAATCAAAATCAAATTCCTCCAACAAGGCCCCAATTTCCCATGAGGCAAATGGCGGTTCAAATAACCCAGTATCTAGATAATCCCCATATGGGTGGGGATCAGGGACGAGCACAGATTTTTTAACTGCTTTAATATAGTGTGCGATCCTACCTATAATAGGATCCACATATGCTTTCGTCTTAGGCAATGACATCTGAAGCAAATCGAAGGTTCCCTCTGCCCTGGGAATTTCGGTCGGGCTGGTCATTCTGTAACGTTTGCGGAATTGTTTTTGTGGTCAGCGCACGAGATGCGCACTGACACAGCGAAAACCTTCCACAAGCGTATAATTGGGTGAACCCAGGCTAGGTGTAATGCACCAGCAGAGGGCAATTCCCACCGGCAGATGGCGCTGTGGAGTGCAGACGAGTACAATCGCTGCACGCCCACAGATGCCAGATGGGGATTGTACAGATCAAGATAATGCGGGGCTGAACAGCCCATAAAGAGAAAGAGCACAGGGACAGGACGAATGTGTGTTCACCAATCTAGTCGCGACCCTGCGACGGTGAACACACATCAGCAGAAACAAAAGTAGGAACGCGATCGCGAGAAAGGCGATCGCCAGAAGTGACACAAGACAGACTAGAACAGAACACAAGAGGAGCAAAGGCACAGCAAATAATACAATGAGAATGATAAAGAAACTAACAAACGCTAACTAAACGCGAACACCGCGCTCATTCGCAACAGCGAACGCGTTTATAACGCGGTCTCCGCGTGTTAAGCACAACAGAGACAAGCACGTCTAACTAACCACCGACAGACAAACACGAAACAAGGAACGTGAACGCTTGCTTAACGGTTACCTCACCGAGCCTACAGCAAGCGCCCGTATCAGACAAGACAGACAAACGAGAAACAGGAACTAGGCAGAAAGGATCCACCGCTCTTCCGCCAGAGCAAGTGTGATCCAAGCAGGAACACAGATCAGAAAGATCCACAGCCGCTAACGCTAGCGGCTAGTACGATCTAAACAAGACAGATCAGATGAGGTAGCCGGAAGCAACCGCAGCTCCAGCTTACACTCCAGAAACTAGATCAGAAGGATCCATAGCCACTAAAGCTAGAGGCTATTGCGATCCAGGTAAGACAGATTAGACGAGGTAGCTAGAAGCGACCGCAGCTCCAGCTTACACTCCAGAAACTAGATCAGAAGGATCCACAGCCACTACCGCTAGAGGCTACTGCGATCCAGACAAGACAGATCAGAAGGGGCTACCAGTAACTACCGCAGTGCCGGTTAGCACCCCAGACAAACAGAACGATTTCCTGTCAACCACCGCTGGGACAGCACAATCGCAACAGACAAACAAACAGATATGCAATCCTAACTGCACTAGGGAAACTGCATAGTGCAGTCCAAAGAATTACTCTTAGATAACTTTAACAAGAAGTAGCATGGCTGACACTCTAGGAGTGTTTACTACAAACCCTGAAGGAATGACCAGCAAAGCATTCTTGGAGCAGAAAGCTCTTATAGTGCCAGTCATCAAAGGAGGCAGGCAAGGGATTTGCATAACGAATGTATGCAAATTCCTCAGCAGCAGAACAGACCAGAAACTTGCAATGGAAAAACAGGTCTCTCTTCCAGAGACCTGCAGCCCACAGACTAGAGGAATGGTCAAACAGCTGTCTGCCTGTGCAGCCAGCTGAGCGGACCATCACAATGGGTTGGAATGAGTGCCTTTCTTTTTGAGGAGGGGGGATCAATATAAACGGCTACTTAGCTTGGAAGCCCAGTGGATCTTCAAGCTTGGTACTAGGGTCCCACATGGTCTGAATTCATGGTGGATTCTGTGTGTTCTTGTATTAAATAGCTGTAATATAGTTTGAGAAGATTACCCCTTGGCTAAGACCATTTCTCTGCAGTATATTTATCTATTCTTGTACATTATCTGTTCATGATGATGTGCCGTTTTGACTTCATATGACACATAACATTTGTTTTTAATGAGTGTATATATATACAGTGGGTTGCAAAAGTATTCGGCCCCATTGAAGTTTTCCACATTTTGTCACATTACTGCCACAAACATGCATCAATTTTATTGGAATTCCATGTGAATGACCAATACAAAGTGGTGTACATGTGAGAAGTGGATCGAAAATCATACATCATTCCAAACATTTTTTACAAATAAATAACTGCCAAGTGGGGTGTGCGTAATTATTCGGCCCCCTCAGTCAATACTTTGTAGAACCACCTTTTGCTGCAATTACAGCTGCCAGTCTTTTAGGGTATGTCTCTACCAGCTTTGCACATCTAGAGACTGAAATCCTTGCCCATTCTTCTTTGCAAAACAGCTCCAGCTCAGTCAGATTAGATGGACAGCGTTTGTGAACAGCATTTTTCAGATCTTGCCACAGATTCTTGATTGGATTTAGATCTGGGCTTTGACTGGGTCATTCTAACACATAGATATGTTTTGCTTTAAACCATTCCATTGTTGCCCTGGCTTTATGTTTAGGGTCGTTGTCCTGCTGGAAGGTGAACATCTGCCCCAGTCTCAAGCCTTTGCAGTCTCCAAGAGGTTTTCTTCCAAGTTTGCCCTGTATTTGGCTCCATCCATCTTCCCATCATCTCTGACCAGCTTCCCTGTCCCTGCTGAAGAGATGCACCCCCCAAGCATGATGCTGCCACCACCATATTTGACAGTGGGGATGGTGTGTTCAGAGTGATGTGCAGTGTTAGTTTTCCGCCACACATAGCATTTTGCATTTTGGCCAAAAAATTCCATTTTGGTCTCATCTGACCAGAGCACCTTCTTCCACATGGTTGCTGTGTCCCCCACATGGCTTGTGGCAAACTGCAAACAGGACTTCTTATGCTTTCTGTTAACAATGCATTTTTTCTTCCATAAAGGCCAACTTTGTATAGTACATGACTAATAGTTGTCCTATGGACAGAGTCTCCCACCTGAGCTGTAGACCTCTGCAGCTCGTAAAGAGTCACCATGGGCCTCTTGACTGCATTTCTGATCAGCGCTCTCCTTGTTCGGCCTGTGAGTTTAGGTGGATGGCCTTGTCTTGGTAGGTTTACAGTTGTGCCATACTCCTTCCATTTCTGAATGATCGCTTGAACAGTGCTCCGTGGGATGTTCAAGGCTTTGGAAATCTTTTTGTAGCCTAAGCCTGCTTTAAATTTCTCCATAACTTGATCCCTGACCTATCTTGTGTGTTCTTTGGACTTCACGGTGTTGTTGCTCCCAATATTCAACAACCTCTGAGGCCCTCACAGAGCAGCTGTATTTGTACTGACATTAGATTACACACAGGTGCACTCTATTTAGTCTTTAGCACTCATCAGGCAATGTCTATAGGCAACTGACTGCACTCAGATCAAAGGGGGCTGAATAATTATGCACACACCACTTTGTAGTTATTTATTTGTAAAAAAATGTTTGGAATCATGTATGATTTTCATTCCACTCCTCACGTGTACACCACTTTGTGTTGCACTTTCATGTGGAATTCCAATAAAATTGATTCATGTTTGTGGCAGTAATATGACAAAATGTGGAAAACTTCAAGGGTGCCAAATACTTTTGCAACCCACTGTATGTATATATATATATATATATATATATATATATATATATATATATATATTTATATATATATATTAGGTTATATATATATATATATATATATATATATATATATATATATATATATTAGGTTTGTGTAACTGATTTTAGATGTTGCTATCTTTGTGCATATGGGGGAGGGTTCTCTTTACTATAGACATGGGTAATACCATGGGAGGGTCCCTTTTGTTACCCCACCCATATATATATATGTGGTGTCTCAGTGTTTTACTGTTAGCTATGATTAAAGGTGGTGACACACGATACAATAAAATGATCCAATTTTACGGAAATTCGATAAAAATGATCGGATCTCCCGAAAAAATCGAAAGCTTTTTTTTTTCATTCGACTGAAAAAATCCGATCGAATTTCCCGTTTTCTTCTATTTTAATCTATCCGGAATGCCAGATATTTTACTTCAATCTTTCTAAAGATTGTATGGTGTGTGTTAGATTGTCAGTTTATTAATATACATACCCTAGCAATTTTCTCAGAGTTTCCAATAACTTTTATCATAATAGGGGAAAAAATTGAACATACATTTGTGGTACGTTGATCATATTTTTGAAATGTTACAATCAGTCAGAAAAATTTATTGCAATTCTTAAATTGAACAGATATTTAAAAAATTGTATGGTGTGTGGCCACCTTAAGGGTGCAAGCCCGAAACATGTCAGCTTTTATGTGATGCTGGATACGTCCTGAATAAAAGTGGAACCAGTTTGGACAAGTGTGGAACTCTTTTTTGTCTTCAGTTTATCGTTTGGAATCCAGTTCCAGGTTCCAGCAATGTCCTTCACCTGGGGTGAGCGGTATTTTCCTGTTTCTTTGCCACTGTTGTATGACACACTCACACTATGTTCTGGATTGTGATCATTATTATTAGATAGAAACACTTTTTAGTTTTCTCTTGCACTGAGCTGGAATCAGAAATAAAGTGAAGGATTTTGTGAAATGATATTTGCTCAGTCTCTTGGAGAAAACAAGTCTTGCCATGTGACCACATTGTTCACTTGATTTATGTCCTATTGAATCAGCACTGCATTTTCTTCTCTTTTTTGTAGTGACACTGTGACCTGTCAAGACTTCTTTACTTTCACAAAGCAGAGTGTGTTTTATATACTTAGATTGTGTCTTGGATTTACAAATGGACTTGGACTGTTCTGTGAAGCAGTGTTTGTAGTTCTGCCAACCTGGCTCACCACCATCATGTAAATGGTATGCAATAGAACATGCCTTGTCCAGAAACTATTGTGATCTGCAGATCAGCAGCAATGAAACACACTGAAGTGTGATCTTCATTCTTCAGGCTTTTAAGTTTACTAAGAGTAATGGAATCCTGCATTGGCACATCACATCACTAATAATATTTGGCTCAGATTATAAAAATTGTGTACATTATACTGCATCACTTTGTATGGGTATAAGTGAACATGACTTTGACCAAATGTGTTTTCTGATTGGTGTACACTACACAGCCTTAAAGTAAGGAAAATCTAGTTGTATGGTTTGCTGTCATTATGAACTGTCTCATGACAGAAATAAAAAGGCTTTAGTGCTCTAAAGTCCCATGTTGATCCCTTCAGGATCCGACTCACTTAGTGCAATTTGCAAACCTGCTATAGACAGACCAATTGTGCTGTGATCACATAGGCTCTCGCGTGTGAGTCTGTATCAAATTTGGTTTGGGGGGTGGGTGGGTGGGGGGGACCATGATGATGCATCTTTATAAATGTTGAGATCTTTTATAAATATATGTCATTATTCGTACCTTTAGATCCCCTAAGGAAGTCTATGTGGTAAGATTCAGCTTTTGGATGGTAAGTTAGATTGTCAGCCCTTTGGCTGTCCCCTCCCCCTAGTGTGTCCTTCTTGATCTTGCAAACCCACCAACACCTTACCCATGGACTTGAATTGCTGGGTCTCTGTAAAATCGCATGATCATGTATCTTATACCCTGTTTGCGTATGTAACCTTATGCTATGTTGGATAACCTTGTGCTACCTCACTGTCTGACACCCCATGTTAATATTGTATATATCCCTATTTATTGTCCAGTGCTTCGTACTAGGTTGGTGCTTTATAAATACAATAAATAATAATAATAATAAAATAGGTTCTTCTCACAGAAGTACACTGGTAGGTAGTGATGGCCATGTCTAGGAGAACTCATGGAGAAGCATGGGATTTGTTTGACCAGCTGATTGGGATTTTCAAAGCTTTGATTACATCCTGCTTTTGCACATGATCATGACTAGCAAATCAGAGACTCACATGGCCAAACTGATCACATGCTCTAGGCCATCACTACTGGTAGGTTAAATGAATTTCCCACGAAAAATTGGCACTCAACAATATAGCGGATATTAGATGATGACAAAAATAGTTTACAGAGTACGCTCCAAGATGGTTCCTGTCTGCTGCAGCTGCTGTAGTGCTGTGTAGTCCTGAGAGAGAAAAGTTTTATACAGCATTAGCTAGTTATAAGAAATGAAAACAATAATAGTTAATGAATTGTGACCTGTGTGTATAAAGGAATTTTGTGCCTGTTAATGGGCTTCAAATAATCCTGCAGACATGAAGTAAAAATTTCTAAATGATTCCATGAAACCCTATCTGCCATGAAGGTGAGATAATATCTGAAGGGTATCTTCCTGTGTAGGCATAGCGTAACATTAACTATTCACACACATACTAACCATAATTGTTGTTAATATTAAGCTCCATGTGGTGTATTCAAGTCATTCTGTGAGCTTCCTATGAAAAGGACACTTATTACGGTCATGCTTAGTTGGGAAGCAGGAATTTAACAAGTACAGCAAAGCTGTTTATTATTAGCTGTTGTTGATGCAGTTTGATATATTAGCACTGGTGATAACTGAGGATTAATTCACTCCTACGATCATACGTTTTAAAAAATGTTTTTGCTTTGAGGATTTTATGAACAGAGCATTAGTTCTGCATCTACACACAAGTTGAGCATTCATGCACAGATGGCCATCTGTGGTGCAGTGTACTGGTAAAGACTTATAATTGGCAAAAAACAAGACTTCCGGGTTGCTGCTGCCTTTCTTCCTCCTCCTCAATTAGAACACACCCCTCACAGTGATTTGTGTAGCAAGCTAGGTGTCTAAGGAAACCTGGCTTCAGTAGGGAGACCATTTTCCCCCCCTCCTCCCCTGCTCATGTCACTGCAGGGGGCTAATTTGTGCCTGAAGTGGGTGTGAAAATAAAGTCCAACCCTAGTGAACAGCTCCACCAAGCATTTTATATTGCAAAAAGTTAAGTGTTTTTAATAGGATTTTATTTATTTATTTAAAATATTCAGTACTCTTAATAAGTGAATTCAGAACTTGGGCCTTAAAGCCAAATGACAGGCAACACATACCATTTCTAAAATGCATGTCCTGCACTCCCTGCAGTCTAATTGATTATAAAAGTACTTTTTTCCTTAAAGAGAATCTGTACTCTAAAATTCTTACAATAAAAAGTATACCATTCTATTCATTATGTTCTCCTGGACCCCTCTGTGCTGTTTCTGCCACTCCCTGCTGCAATCCTGGCTTGTAATTGCCAGTTTTAGGCAGTGTTTACAAACAAAAGACATGGCTGCTAACAGCATGTGATAGGCTGAGAGTAGCTCAGTGTGTGAGTCATACAGAGCTTGGAGGGGGCCTGGAGAGGGTGTGTATAGCTTATATCCTATCACAAGCAGACCAGCACATTCCAGCCTGAGTGCCTGGGCCCGAAAGAGCCGACAGAGGAAAGAAGATTAGATTATATAACAGAGATAATACAGCCACTGTGCAACTAGGAAAGGCTGCAGTAACACATACCACATTAGAACATGTATAGGAACTTATAGGATAGAAGAAATAAGGCTGAACACTTTGTTACAGAGTCTCTTTAAAGTGAATGTTTACCGGTTTAAAAAAAAAAAAAGTCAGATACTCACCTAAGGAGAGGGAAGGCTCGGTCCTAATGAGCCTTCCCTCTCCTCTCCCGGTGCCCGGTCCCGCGCAGGATCCCCCGTGGCAGTATTCGACCAGTTCGGTCAAATACTGCCACTTCCGCAGCCGAAGGGATGTTTCGGAAGCCTTCGGGAGCAATCGGGCTCCCGAGGACGGGGCCGCTCCATAGTACGCATGCGTGAGCGCCATCTATGACGCACTAGCACGTACGTAGTATGGAGTGGCCCGTCTTCGGAAGCCCGAGTGCTCCCGAAGACCTCCGAAGTCCCTGCGGCGGCGGATGCGAACGGGGGAGCCAGCGCAGCACCGAGGGCACCGGGAGAAGAGAGGGAAGGCTCATTAGGACCGAGCCTTCCCTCTCCTTAGGTGAGTATCTGACTTTTTTATTTTTATAGCGGTACCCATTGGCTTTAAAGGTAAAAAGGCTTATTTCCATTTTCCCTGGGCAGTGGTTACATAATTTTCATACAGGCAGCTGCAGTGGTAGACTGTGAAAGAGCTTCATCATCTGATAACAAGCTCTCTCTCATCATGCATCTAGGTCAGCAGCTTCCTGTAGGCATAATCATGTGACTATAGCCCAGGGAAAATAAAAGTAATGCTTTTTAGTTTTATAACTAAAATGATCTTTGTAATGATGCCCATTTCTGATACATTAAATTCAGGGTATTCATTTTGTTTGGGCCTATCTGAAAAACTTACTGAGATCAGCATGGAGCATTTTATTTGTAGGCTGGAGCCTACAGTTTGCTGTCATGTCAGTGTTACGTCACTGCTTTTCACCGAATTCCCTCTTTTGTAAACTACCATTCTCTGTGCCAGGTGACTAAATACACTCTTATAAATGCTATTATTAAGAGCACGCCTCTAAGACCCAACTTCAACCGCAGCCAGTCTACTTGGTAAACTTATGATGCAGGAGGTTAATGCACAACAAAACATACGCTCAAGTTTACTAAAGTATTTGTGAGAAATCATAAGATGTTAAAACCATGGCATTCATTTTAAGTTGACATTTCAGTATGTATGAAAGCAGTATGATGGGTAAAAGGCTGTGTATACACGGGAACTGACAAGGACCTCATTCTGACACACTCTGATGGAGACACTGACAGCTGATGCCTGGGACACTGATTGGCTGGGGAAGTGTATTGCTGAGAAGATAGTAGCTGTTAGTGTAGGGACATCTCTGGAGGAGAAGAGTGAGGTTTTCTTTTATGTTTACCCAGATATACACTTTTACATGTACCGTAATTATAAGTATTCAGGTGCTGATCTAAAAAGGCAGAAAATCACAATGTGTGTACACTTCATCCTTCTCCAGTTGTGTCACTTGGCGGGGACTTCATGTTATATAATGTTGCCGATGCCAAATTTATGGCATTTCCACGTAGTGCCCACTTCCTCTTCCCGATGCACCCTATGTGCTCCTCACCCAATTATCTCAGAGTAAAAGAGGCTGGGAGGAATCCCTGCATCAGACAGACCAAGCACTGGAATTGAGCTCCGAGCCTTGCTTTTCTTGTTGAAACGACACCAATATTTTATTTCAAAAGTGAAATAGGTGAAATATGTCCTGTGAGAACTGCTTCATCTTTTATGCTAATCTCCTTGGGCCCAATACATTTCATATTATTTACCAGAGCCCTGGTCTTAGTACTTGAGGTGAGTGAGGGGCTTTTTAGGAGATATCAGACTACCAACAACGGGGGATTGGTTTCACCCAAAATTCATAATGGTTTTCACAATCAAGGTGTATGCAAACATATTTAGTCCCAAAAAGTACCATCTGTTTAATACAGCTGCATTTACCTATATGTACAGAACATACAGTACAATGAAGGCAATAGTCTTATATATACATTACAACATGTATGCCACTCTCACTTATTACAGACACACTGGCCTGCCAGTTCTGCTCACTGTTACTTGATATATGGTGTAGTTTTTATCAAGGGAGTAAGACACGGTTCACACCTATCCTTGCAAAAAAAGTGAACGTTTTTTCACATAAAATGTCATGTTCTTAAGTGAATTTTCCAATGCGTTTTTTTTTACTGCAGCTAATGAAAGTCAATGTTTGCATGCGATGTGTGAAATGATGCTGTAAGATGAAAGGGTTTTTTTGTGGATGCAAAAAATGTGAATGGAATTTTGCGAACTTTAGGAGAAGTGCAATTCTCCATTAACTTTCAGGACGTGTGGCAAACACGAACATTCGTAATTCAAATGTGAATTTTAATAACTGTGAACTTCCTAAATATATTGCACATGATGATCAAATTGCCTTGAATCAGCTAGACAACCAGAATCTCTACACCGGAGTCTCACATGAAAGATGTGTGCAGATGATTTATCAAAATCGGTGCAAGAAGAACTAGAGCGAATCCAGGGCAAATCAGATGCTGAAGTGGAGCAGTTGCTTAGATCAACCAATCATAATCATCAATATGGATGTCTACTCCATTTTTGCACAAGTTCTGCTCCAGTTTTCCTTGCAGTAGTTTTGATAATTTGCCCCATTGGACTGTTTAGGTTATAAGTTATAAAGAGGGATACGAGCGCTGATACAAACAATAGTCAGCTGCCAAGAGATTCCAATCCACAATGGAGAATCGCCCTGAAGATAAATTCTCTGTGTAGCCTGCAGACACCCAGTGCTCAAAATGGGGACATGTGACCATCACCATAAAGCATATGTACTGGAGTCAAGCTTAGTTCATAACACAAAGTGGTACAATTTATTTAAAACAATTACAAATACTGTAAAACCAAATAAAACTAACATTGTGGGTCCATGTATACTGGACACCTTTGCATAAAATCACATCAACAATATTGCTCTAATTCGAGTAAAGTGCTCAATGCTTTGAATATCACCAGTCAATGTACAGAGAGAGTGCCCGTTCTCCTTTTCAACTAGTTTGTCACTTTCGCTCCATTCACGAGGACCATTGAACATCCATGATTGGACGAGCATGGTCAGCTGACTGCATCGCTAGCCCAGCGCCATTGGTTTAGTCATAGTTTATCATAGTTGTCCTGTCCGTCCTTGGGAATTTGTTTACATGTACGGTGTTTGTGGCTCAAATTGTATTAGTGCTGTAATAGGAAATTATTTTTTCTAGAATTTCAGTGTAAGTAACAGAGATGAAGTTTGAATGTGTAAAATCCAGGATTGGTGTCTACATCTGGTTTAGCCTTAGTTCTGTAATGCTGGTGGTAGTTGTTCTGTGCCTAACCTTTTGTCTTAATGTTAAATAAAATCTGCAGTTCAGCGATTGCAGAATTATTGCCTAAGTGGGATGAGCTCTGGTGATTAATGTTTAGTCTTTTTCATGTGGCCTCTAAAATGAATAAACAGATTTTAAGGAAAGAACTGGCATCTTTACAAACATATGTCTCTCTTAGCCCTCTTACTCGGTTTACACACTATTTCCATGAGTAGTCACATAACTTAGATATCCGCTGTGATGCAAGAACAGAAGAATTGGAGCTGTATGGTCAGGCTTTGTTGGCCACACAGGCTTCAGTCTATTTTAATAGATTAGTTATCAGTAGTGGCTTGACAAATGCCTCATACAGAGACCCAGATCTACTATTTTCATTTTTTGTTTAAGCTTCTAGGTAGAAAATCATTCAGAATATACCGGTACTTTCGTTTTGTGTAGTCATAAGCTGAACTGTGTATGATAAGGTGACAGATGCACATAGGTTTGGACAGATTAATATGGAATTCAGTAGTCAGTCTGCTAAATGCAGAGCCCAGTAGGCAATGTTTAGGAGTCAGCTCCACTGACAATCAGCTAATGGGATTCGCCCACCACTGAAAAAAATGTCTAAATGGCTTTTGCCTATTGCAGCCAATCCGACTCAGAGGAATAGGGATAGACTGTGTTACATTTTTCGGCCAACTATTGCTGTCTCCCCCAATTATGTGATGACTCCTGTGCTGCTTGGACTCATCTCTCCACAGAAAATGACACTCTGAGCGGAATATGCATATCTGTATAGTGATTGCTGGTTACATTTTAACAATATTTGGAACTTCCAGTCAGTTAAAGCCTACCTGAACTCAGAACGTCCTCTCTGCTCTATAAGATATGCAACAGCATAATTACCTTTAAAGAAAAATTTCTTTGTTACAACTGATACAAATGTGCAATAAATCTGCAGTGTGTCTACTTCCTGCTTTCATATAAGCAGACACATTGTTAACATCCTGTGTTTTCTAATTAGATATCTGCCATGGCAGTCAGCTGACATAGGGAAGAGATCACATTACAACTTGTGATTAGTCACAGATGAGGGGGAATTAGACATGTGAAACTCTCTAAATAGTCCTGTGAAAGAGTTCAGGTCCACTTTAATTTGTACTAAACAGAACAGCATGCTAGTTTATATGTACTATTATCTTTTCCGTTTTTACTGCTTCCTATCCCCTTGGTGAACTCAGTGCTGAAGTGAGTTGAGGTTGACTTTTTAT
Source organism: Hyperolius riggenbachi (assembly GCF_040937935.1). Lineage (NCBI taxonomy): Eukaryota > Metazoa > Chordata > Amphibia > Anura > Hyperoliidae > Hyperolius > Hyperolius riggenbachi. The sequence continues at coordinate 273,915,691 of NC_090646.1, read as the reverse complement.
GTTGGCATAGGACCTCTGTGTGCACAGTCATCCTGATAAGGTGATACCATATATCTGTTATGCTGTCCTGGTAACTGTTGTGGCAAGGAACCTGCTGAGTTTTCTTTTATTATTATTATTTTATTTTTGTAAAATGTGGCCCTGAAATAAACTTGAATATTTTAAACTATAGTCATGGTCAAAATATACAGCCAGAGTTTTCCTTCAGTGAAAACTGCACAAGAAAATTATCTTTTGTTCCAGAGATATGCCCAAAACACGATATGCAAATTGATACTGTTGCCAGCTGTGTCGGGAGGAAGATCTCTGGTGTTACAAGGAAGTTCCTCTCCTTTGACTTTACAAACTTCACTATTGGTCTTTTACTGTAATGGATAGTTTCACTGATCAATAGCAATGTTCAGCATCTCATCCCTGAGTTTCACCTCTCTTACTGTACATATCCCTTCTCTGTTTCTAAAAACTGAGTTTCATTTGAGGTTATTTTAAAATAACAATGAGCACCGCAGGCTAAGAGCGGCAAGCATGACCCTGAGCCTCCTCCCTTCTTGTCAGAGTTCCTGGTTTCATGGGAAGAAATAGCAGGGGACATCATGAAGATGAAATGTACAGAGATCATAGCCCCTAGGGAGTGAGAGGCCATGGCTGCTGTATTGCAGACACTGGAGGGGGCTCTGTCAGTGTGAAATGACAGTTACATGTACATTTTTACTGTCAGAGCATCTGCATGTACTTGCTACACTTTGCCAGCTGTGTTCAAGGCTACTTTAAAAATAAAAACCCAAAAGTATGAAGAACTGCATTCCATTACTGTACTATTTAAAGTAAACCTGTCCTTGATGGAAAATGTGACACTATCTGTACCTTGGAAGTAATATGGTTATCATAGTAAGTTTCCACTCAGTTTTTGGTCATTTCTGCTACCTGTTGTTTAGCCCATATGGGTCCTGCACATTTTGCATGTAAAGTTAACGCCATCTACAGCGGTTTAGTTAAACTCTACAATAAAAACTAGTCAGGTATTTTAAAGGTCAACTAAACTGGGAGGAATATGGAGGTTGCCATATTTATTACCTTCTAAAACTATACCAGTTGCCTGGCATCCTGCTGATATTCCATGCATCAGTTGTGTCTGAATCACACACCTGAAAGAAAAATGCTGCAAATGTACGGTAGTCAAACTTGAAGTTGATCTAAACTCAGAACTTCCTCTCTGCTCTAAAAGATTAGGCACAAAAATTCTTCAATACAATTTACGGAGATCCTAAAAAAAAACCCGAAGATTTAACTGGATTAACTTTCTGGTAGCACAGAAAGGAGGTGCGCCATGTGCCTCTCGTGATCGCGCTTCCATTGCCGGGTGCGCGCTGTACTTGTGCAGTTAACAAAGATCTTCTGCCTGTGCAGGCGCAGAAGATCCTGACCCAGCCGCGAGTCACAATTTTACAGAGGGCGTAGAGGTGGTCTGGAGGAGAGCAGAACTGTGGTGTGGGCATTACTAGACTTCTAGGGGCTGAAAGACGTCCCAGATGACTGAAACTTGTATTTATTTTCTCGCCTCATATATGCTTCAAGTCTTCCCCTCTTTACAAATTATTTTCTGTCGCTGTTGTTATAGGATTGCTTGAACGCAAATCAGAAATATCAGCCTTCATATTCCTCTCATGATTCAGGCCAATCAGGGTTAGCTCTCAGATGGAGAGGACCAGTCCACTGATCTCTGTGTAGTCACACCTCCTTCTTTATAACCATTGTTGGACTTCTTTGCACTTCAGCAGCAGTTGCGGAACAAATTCTACCAAGTTTTAAAGAGTAGCTTAGATTGTATGGACCCACTAAGTCATTATGTGAGTGACACACTAAACGTGTACATTCCTGTTTATGTGCTCCATTCTGCATGGCATTTTGTTTCGCTGAGTGATGACAGGGGCCTGTTTTGTTTCCCAGTACACAGCTGCTTGGCCATGTATGTGAAAGAATAACACTAGAGGACATTGCTACAGTCCCAGGGCTGATAGGAGCGATAAGGTTTTCCTCTGAGTAGAGTTGGAATTGTGGTGATTATACATGTCTATTGAATTATTTATTAAAATAATATTTAAAGCTCGACTCTACAATTCCCGCTCATTTACACTTTGTGTCCCCATGTCGTGTATGCGTGTCAGGGCTCTATAGTTTGTCACAAAAACTGCAGGCAAACTATGAACATATGCAAATCTGTATTCCTCAGCGCTGAGACTTCAAACTCTTCTGTTGTTATAGCCTGTAGTCACCCAGTGCTTATAGTACACAGTGTCCACCACCAAGGGACAAATCACAAGCCAGGCTGACCATAGTTATGTCAAATGTTGCCATCTAGTGGAGAATCAAGTTTTTACATCACCTCCTTCAAATCCGGATCCAGATGTAGTAGATGCCAATGTCGTGCTACTATTTTCTTGATGTTGTTGTGTTGCTGATTAAAATATAACCATTCTCACGTTACCACCGTGTTTTAATCAGCAACACAACGACATCAAGAAAATAGTAGCACGACATTGGCATCTACTACATCTGGATCCGGATTTGAAGGAGGTGATGTAAAAACTTGATTCTCCACTAGATGGCAACATTTGACATAACTATGGTCAGCCTGGCTTGTGATTTGTCCCTTGGTGGTGGACACTGTGTACTATAAGCACTGGGTGACTACAGGCTATAACAACAGAAGAGTTTGAAGTCTCAGCGCTGAGGAATACAGATTTGCATTTCTTGTGGTTCCATTGTGGATGGGAGTTTACCTCTGGCAGCGAGTTCGTTTGGTGTGGAGCGCTTGATATTATTTACAACATAAACTATGAACATATGCCTTTTTTCACAACTATGACTTTACTCTGTATATAAAAGAGGTATATCTGAAGAAACATGTAGCGTGATCAGATAAACATGTTTGTGTAAAAATGAATCTTAGAACTTGCCTGTGTTCCTTTTATTTTTTAACATTTTCTCTGTAATTGCCTGTTGCCCCTGTGCACGGTATGCACCCTACAAGTCGCAATGCTGGCACAGCTGTGACGTGAGACGCATTTGATTCTCTCTAGCCGTGCCATGGACGGCTATAGTGATTCGCATGTGTTCTCCGTTTATTTTTTTGCTGCATGCTATCCGTTTTTTCCCTACATGTGGGATGGCAGCCTTCTGATTTCAATAGTTTGCATTTCCCAGTTCAAATTAGCATTCGTGGAAAAACAGAGAATCACTCCTAGTGTAAACTGGCCCTAAGGATTTACAACCTAGTGCTTTACATCACAGGGTTTCTGTGGTGGGGTGAAGTCAGACTGAACTGTTCTCCCTGCTAAGAGTCCATAAAACTTGTGTTTGGCTGTAATGCTAGGAATACACGGTTCGTTTCTGCCATACGTTTTTGCTCTCGATCGTTTTTGCCGCTCGATTTCAGCTCTCGATTCAGCTCTGGATTCTTATCTTCCTCTCGTTTTTCTTATCTTTTTCCATTCACTTCTATCAGAAATCGAGTGGCAAAACAATTGAAAGTAAGATCGGACATGTCGGAAATGATCTATCGAACCATCTAATCAGCTACAAAATGAACCGTGTATTCTCAGCATAAGGGTGGGTTCACGCTGCCATAAAGAAAAAGTTCCACTTATTAGAATGGAACAGATCTTCAGACATGCAAACGGATTTTATGCGAAGCAGTGGGATTTACTCACATCAGTCTGTCCAGGACAGTTCCGTTCATTCAGTGGATACTAACGGACTAATTGGAAGCCTATGATAATGGACAATGTTCATTGTTGGTCATCGCATACATTTCACCTGTCTTCTGTCACCTCCGCTGCTGGCACCTCCACTCGAGTCCACTGCAGCAGACCAATGGGATTTCTTTCTCCCCAGAGAAGATTTTCTGTGTTGGACCAATGAGAATCCTCCATGGTGGAGTGAGAATTTCCATTAATCTGTTTGTGGCCCCATGCTCCTGCTGGGGCTCTGATCTACATACCGGTGCTTTTCCCCTGCATTGGACTCAAGTGGCAGTAGCGGCAGTGGTGATGGATTCAAGGTGACAGAAGGCAGGTAAAACGTATGTGGCAACCAGTCTAGGGAGAATAGATACTGTCTGTTCTCATAGGCTTCCACTGAGTCCGTCCGCTTCCACGATCCATATCCGGAATTATTGTGCAGCCCCATATTGCTTCTGCCTTGGCTCCGATCGGTATACCAGCACGAGAGGCAGTGGCAACAGATGGGTGGCAGCAGCAGCGGACTGGATACACAACAGCAGGGGCGTAACTAGACATCACTGGCCCCCCCTGCGAAACTTTGGATGTTACCCCTCCACCCCCCTCGCTTTCTGCACAGGAAAGGACCAATGTGTTTTCCCCATGCAGATAAAAAAACTTAGACTTAAAGGAAACGTCAGGCAATCTATGCTACCCCTAGATCTACTTACCCGGGGCTTCCTCCAGCCCCTTGCAGCCGACAAGTTCCTCGTTGCAGCTCTGCTCCCAGTATATACATACACACACAGCCGTATTATTTTACTACATGAGAGCACATGCTGAATGGAGGAACAACAATGACCTGCTGAACATAAGATATAGTATTTACTGTAACTTTACTGTAACTTTGGCAAAACATTCAGAATGTCACTGATTGATACAAAAACTTGGTTTCAGTATGAGACAAAAAGCTCTCAATGAAGCAGCGACAGTTAGGCTGGCCATACACTAGGCCGATCCTCGCCAGATCGACAACAGATTCGATCACTGGGATCGAATCTGCTGTCACATCGTTCCCGCAACACGCCGAATTTCGATCCATTTCGTCCGATCCCGTCGATCGCTCCGTGCGGAAAATTACCGTCGATCTCCCGCGGTAGGGAGCGCGTAGCTAGCGGCGTTCAAGAACCCGACGACCGACGCAATATAGCCCGCATACATTACCTGCTCTGCCGGCACGACTGCCCCCGGTCACTGCTGCCCTGTCTCCGTGCTGGTCTGGTCTGGTCTCCGGGTCCGGCATGCTTCACTTCTTCTAGCCCGACAGGAAGTTTAAACAGTAGAGGGCGTAAGGTTTAAACTTCCTGCCGGGCAGGAAGGAGTAAAGCATGCCGGACCTGGAGACCAGAGCGGAGACGGAGCAGCGGTGACCGGGGGCAGTCGCGCCGGCGGAGCAGGTAATGTATGCGGCGGGGGGAGGGGAGTGGCGGCAGCAGCACCACCACCACCACCACAACAGATTGTGAACGGTTTCAGGCTGAAATCGGTTCACAATCTGTTTGCAGTAAAGGTAGCCATACGATCCCTCTCTGATCAGATTCGATCAGAGAGGGATCTATCTGTTGGTCGAATCTGATGGCAAATTGACCAGTGTATGGCTACCTTTAGACATCAATCTCCTCTCCACTGTGTTGTAAAAGTAATCAGCCAGCATAAGGTAATTAGCCTGTGTGTGATAAGAATCTAGGAATCCTTTCGGAGTGATTGCTGAAAAGGGAAACTCTACAACTTTTTTTTCAAAATGTGACTCCTTTGTTTGTAAGGTTGTACATGAAGTCATCAGAACTTTGCAGCAGTGAGAGACAGATGTTTTTTTACGAACCCTAGGGAGCAGGGACAGTGTGCAAATTCCAAAGTGTGTGTGAGTCCTTATCTGTGTAGTGGACACATGCAGTCAATATAACAATGGTGCGAGAGCAGAATACATTTTTTCTCTCCATGCCCTTAGCTGTCCGTCTCTCAAACTCTTCCCCCCACGAGCCCTCTGTGGCTTCTGGGCCCCCCTGCGGAGGCATCCCTTGCCGGTTCTATTGTTATGCCCCTGCACAACAGTGTTTATGTGAAAGGGGCGTAATGGACAACAGGGAAGAGGTAAGCCACTTAATAGGTTATCATTTTACTTGTATGATAGCTGAATAAGTATGCAGTAGCACAGCAATGTGTTATATGTGCGTACACATGCACAGCTGAATCCCTTGGGTGGCCGTTCGGGGGCTGAGTGGTGCAGAGACACCTGGCTGTGCTATAGCTTACTATAGAGAAGGGAGGAGGGGCAATGCGCAAAGCATGAGGGATTGGCTTCTGGCAGGATTGGAAAGGAGGAGAATACTGTCATTTACAGATCCAGCGCTCCGAATGTTTAAACAAGTTGGGTTGCTACTGTACACACACTGGAGTCTTGGCCGAGCCAGCCACAAACAAGTTCCATCTGGCATGTGTGTACACCTTTAAGCTTCAAACTTTGATTTTTAACCTTTAAAACCAAAACAAATAAATGAGGAATTCTAGGAAAGTTTTATTAAGGATTATTTATATATATATTATTATTATTATTGATTTATAAAGCGCCAACATATTCTGTGACGCTGTACAAAGTAAGAAACAAACATGGGGTACATAATAATACAGAGAATGGTGTACACCAATATACAAGATACATAATTAGTGACAAAATACAAAGAATGATACAAAATACAAATTATAGAATTGGTAATGACAGTGATAAAATTAACATGATGAATAAAATGTATAATGGTTACCAAGACATAAAATATATAGTTGTTTATGTCATCAGTTTATATTCACTGCAGAATTACTTTACAGCGTCTCATTTAATCTCAATATACTGCTTCTAAAGGTGCCCATACACTCGTCAGATTGGCAGCAGACAGATAAGAAATGCATCTGATGATCTATCTGATGCGTTTTTAGAACATTTTTTACCAGGATAGAATTCCAATAGATTTCAGTTTGAAATCTGTTGAAATTCGATCTGATGGCATTTTTTTGCCATCAGATTTCCATTAAGGCCAATGCAAACTGATAAGCAATCTCATCAGATCGACCTAAATTTTCCACCCTGCTAGTTCGATGGAAATCCATCGAAATCGATCGAAATCGGCCGTCGATCGGTCGATTGGCCAACCGATTTGCGATCGATCGATCGATCGATCGATCGCGATCGATCGGTCGGCCAGAAAATCGGCTGAGTGTATGGGCTGCTTTAGTTGACCGGAGATCTTCAGCTTTCGATGGCCTTTTCTTCAATAACTACACAAAGTACTATACTTTTAATTTGTAGTGAAGGAGGCTGCCTAAGGAAATGTTCAGCCATGTGTATCAGGCAGTGCTTGATGAGCTGTGCTCTCTGCTATGAAGATAAGCAATCTTTTAAGACCCCCTCCCACCATGCAGCTCCAGCCTTGCCTGCTCTGTGTGTTCCTTCCGCATCACTCCCTGCACTTGCCGAACAATGCAACCTTCTTTCAGTTAAAAGGCTGGCTGACCTGCACTTCAACTTTGCAAAAGTAAACAAGTCATAATTAAATGTATGCCTTCACCTTGTTTGTCTTTCTGAGGCCTAATTAGGAAGTTTCATAAAACAGGCATATTGTTTCCCCCACAGAAAACTTTGCACAAGTGCATTGACGTTACCATATGTAAAGTTTACAGGAAAAATACTGACTTAAAAATAAATACATAATTCGAGTTTTTCAACAGATTCAAATGGTAACCCAATTTGTTTAAGTATTATGATGTATTTTTAAAGTGCTGACATCTTTCGCAGTTCTTTACAGAGTACATAGTCATATCACTTCCTGACTGTCCCTCAAAGGGGATCACAATCTCATATATTTTATCCCTAAAACAGTGCAAACTTTGCAAATTATCTTAATTATGGTGACATTCAGGTGAATTACGGTACACTGGCAGATGGCTACCCGATTTGACCAACACATAGATCCCTCTTTGATAGGAATCAGATCAGAGAGGGATAGAGTAGTGCCAATTACTGCAAATAGATTTTTTTTTATAGATTTCAGCTTAAAATCTATTAAAAATTCCCCCCCCCCCCCCCCCCAGGTCTTCCACCTATCTAGTGCTGTTTAGGAGCTCCTGCAGAGTGTTGGTGGTGGAACACACTCACTTGCTAGGGCTCTCCCTCCTGCATCCTGTCACTCTGCTGGAGCCCGGGGTAATCACTTTAGATGGATTTTCGTTGTTCGGCCTCCACTACTGTTGCACCCCACTCTTTTCAAGCTTGATATTTCGGTCTGCAATGATCAATATTTTCACACCAATTCAGCCAGAAATCAATCAACATTACAATCACACTGCAGCATTGATCTTCTGCAGATTTGAACACAATCTGCCATGAAAATCGATAAGTCTATGGGCACCTTGAGTCACCATGGCCCTGGTGCAGTTCACTAAGCTTATCATTATGTAAGGTTATTAATGTAATACCTTCGCAGCATTTATAAACCAAATGAACACTAAACATTACTGTGGAACCAGTCATTTTAAGCGTTTGCTAATCAGAAGCAACTTTGAGAACTTATTTTTGGTTTGTTTGCTGGGTGCTGAAAAGTCATTGTTAAAGGTGAGGAATGGATCAGGTGAGGTAACTCATGAGGAAACCTTCAGTGCATTAGGGCCCTTGTTTCTACTTGCTTATACAGGCTTTTGAGGTCACCCTTACACATAACAAATTGTGTTTGCTATCAAAGCCTGTCTGTAGCTTTCTACAGAGCATTCAAATACAATAGTCAGCAAAATGTGAACACGGCTACTTCCAGAGTCTGAATAAAGCTACAATAGACAATAATCGCTTGAAACAAATGATGAACATCGTAAAAATATTTCATACTTTGTGTTGAACAAGCTCAAAAGATAACGATAAATAATGATACTTGTCATGTTGACTGATCCAGCTTGTTGGGTATTTCCAGGCAATAATTGTGCTTCTTCATAGATTGTGGTCATAGATGTCGTTAGATGCTGAACAATCTTCCCGCAAACACTGCCTGTGGAAGACCAGGAATTATGTAATACGGCAACCGGGCCATATGACATTTTCTTTATATGGCCTTTTAAACTTTGAAAGGTAACTAAACTGCTGCTTTTTACTACATTATTTTTTCTCAAATTGTTCTGAAAGAGTTCTCTAGATCAGTGATCCCCAACCCTGTCCTCAAGGCCCACCAACAGTGCACGTTTTGCAGAAAACCACAAACATTTACAGGTAATTAGTGTCTCAGCAGAGCTGATTAACTACCTGTGTGGATTTCCACAAAACATGCACTGTTGGTGGGCCTTGAGAACAGGGTTGTGGATCACTGCTCTAGATGGCCTCTACCTGAACTGGACTACCTCAGCTTGTGGATCGCTTCCGGAACAATCCCTAGAAGGAATACTCCCAACATGCCACTTCCTTTAATGCACCTGTGCGACGCTGTAATTTATGGCTGTCTAGAATGAGTGTGTTGGTAGACATTATTAAATATTGTTTGAAATCAGTAGAATTTGTTCAGGAAGGATTATTGGTAGAAGTCAGTCGTTAGCTTAAAGGGATACTGTAGGGCAGGGGTGCCCACACTTTTTCGGCTCGCGAGCTACTTTTACATTTGCCGAGGCCAGGAGATCTACCAACGTCTCAAATGCTAAGCACGCCCCCCCCGCGTAGGTTAGCCAGGTATATGTGCCTGCAGCATAGGTTGCGTGCCCTCAGTGTAGGTTAGCCAGGTATATGGGCCCTCAGTGTAGGTTAGCCAGGTATATGGGCCCTCAGTGTAGGTTTGCCAGGTATATGGGCCCTCAGTGTAGGTTTGCCAGGTATATGGGCCCTCAGTGTAGGTTTGCCAGGTATATGGGCCCTCAGTGTAGGTTTGCCAGGTATATGGGCCCTCAGTGTAGGTGTGCCAGGTATATGGGCCCTCAGTGTAGGTTAGCCAGGTATAGGGGCCCCCAGTGTAGGTTAGCCAGGTATAGGGGCCCCCAGTGTAGGTTAGCCAGGTATAGGGGCCCCCAGTGTAGATTAGCCAGGTATAGGGCCCCCCAGTGTAGGTTAGCCAGGTATAGGGCCCCCCAGTGTAGGTTAGCCAGGTATAGGGCCCCCCAGTGTAGGTTAGCCAGGTATAGGGCCCCCCAGTGTAGGTTAGCCAGGTATTGGTCCCCCCAGTGTAGGTTAGCCAGGTATAGGCCCCCCCAGTGTAGGTTAGAAAGGTATAGGCCCCCCCAGTGTAGGTTAGCCAGGTATAGGGCCCCCCAGTGTAGGTTAGCCAGGTATAGGGCCCCCCAGTGTAGGTTAGCCAGGTATAGGGCCCCCCAGTGTAGGTTAGCCAGGTATAGGGCCCCCCAGTGTAGGTTAGCCAGGTATAGGGCCCCCCAGTGTAGGTTAGCCAGGTATAGGGCCCCCCAGTGTAGGTTAGCCAGGTATAGGGCCCCCCAGTGTAGGTTAGCCAGGTATAGGGCCCCCCAGTGTAGGTTAGCCAGGTATAGGGCCCCCCAGTGTAGGTTAGCCAGGTATAGGGCCCCCCCAGTGTAGGTTAGCCAGGTATAGGGCCCCCAGTGTAGGTTAGCCAGGTATATGTACCTGCAGGCAGAGGAGAAGAGGCGGCGAGGAGAGACTCTGGCAGGCCAATGGGATGTAGGAGAGAAGCGGCGGCGAAGAGAGAGGCGGCGCGGCCGCTACGTCATGGCTGGGGGCGGCGCCGGGCACGTTACACACGCACATTACACAGGCTGCCCGCCGCCGCCCCCAGCCATGACGCAGCGGACGCGCCGCCTCTCTCCTCCCCTGCATGCATCCTTATTGGCCAGCGGCCAGCAGCTAAACACGAGCTGCTGGCCGCAACAAACATTAACGAGACGCGGCCAAGAGGCCGCGATCTACCAAGGAGGCGGTCACGATCTACCGGTAGATCGCGATCGACCTATTGGGCAGCCCTGCTGTAGGGGGTCGGGGGAAAATGAGTTGAACTTACCCGGGGCTTCTAACGATCCCCCGCAGACATCCAGTGCCTGCGCAGCCACTCACCAACGCCCCAGCCCCGCGTGTAACGATTGCGCTGCTACGGCGGAAATCCTCCACAAGCGTATATTTGCAGGCACCCAGCAAAAGGTGCTACGCACCCGTAGAGGGAAAATTCCTGTCGGCAGATGGCGCTGGGGAGTGCAGAGGAACCAATCCTCTGTACCTCCACAAATGCCAGACAGGAATTTGTACGAAGCGCAGAACGCAATCGCAAGAGAGGCGATTGCGAATGAGAACGAGCAAAGGGACAGATTGTATGTGTGTGCGCCAATCTAGTCGCCACCCCGCGACCGCGCATACACAACAGCAGATATGAAATAGGAACGCGATCGCGAGAGGTGCGATCGCCAGACGTGACACAAGGCAGATCAGAACAGAATACGAGGTTAGCAAAGGCACAGCAATAATACAATGAGAATAACAAGGAAAATAACAAACGCTAGCTAACCGCGGACACCGCACTCATTCGCAACAGTGCACGCGGTTATGCGCGGTCTCCACGTGATAAGCACAATAGAGACAAGCACGCCTAACTAACCATTGACAGACAAACATGAAACAGAGGACGCGTACGCTTGCTTAACGGTTACCTCACCGAGCCTCCAGCAAGCGTAGCAGACAAGACAGACACACGAAAACAGGGACAAGCGAGAGATAGGATCCCCAGCGCTAGCGAAAAGTGGCTGGCGCGATCCCAGGAGACAGAACAGAAGGATCCCCAGCGCTAGCGAAAAGTGGCTAGCACGATCCCAGGAGACAGAACAGAAGGATCCCCAGCGCTAGCGAAAAGTGGCTAGCGCGATCCCAGGAGACAGAGTTGCAGAACAGAAGGATCCCCAGCGCTAGCAAAAAGTAGCTAGCACGATCCCAGGAGACAGAACAGAAGAGATAGCTGGTAGCAACCGCTGCACCAGCTATACTCCAAGAACAGAGATCAGAACCATTTCCTCTCGACCACCGTTGGGACAGGACAATGGCAACAGAACATACAAACAGATAATACAATCCTAACTGCACTAGGGAAAACCTGCCTAGCGCAGATTCAGGAATTACTCTAAGCTGAACTTCAAACAAAGAGCATGGCTGACACTCCCGGCCGGAGTGTTACACAGGACAAAATCCTTATGAACAGCGAAGCATTGTGGGAAAGACATAGTACTTATAGTACACGCCTCCAATGAATGTGGCCAGGCAATTTGCATGACAACGTATGCAAATTCCTCTGCAAGCACAAGCTGCAAAACTGACAGAAGCTCTTCTTTCCAGAGTCCTGCAGCATCCAAACCTACACAATGGTCAAAAGGCTGGTTGCCTGCACAGGCAGCTGAGCAAATCATCACACCGCGCGTGTACGTAGCCCAAGTATTGCAGGTCGTATATACTGACTTTTCTTTGATAGAATCTGCCTGGGATCTATTGCTCCAATATATTGTACTGATGAACGATGTAAGATATATAGCAGTACAGTTTTGTATTGTATCAAGCAGGACAACCCAAGTAGTTTGATCAATGTTCACTTACATTTCTACTGAATACGAATTGCAATAGAGAATCAGTCACTGCTGTCTGGTTGATTGCTTGCCATATCAAGCTGTTTTCAATACATGTATGGCTTGAATGAGTGACAAGTTGAACGGGGAATTCTGTACCATTAAATAGGGATTTCACTCTGTTGGTGAAGTCATCAATACACTGGTATCATACTTGAAGGCTGCGTCACCTTGTGTCACGAAAATCATTGGAATATTTTTTTCCTTAGGCAGCACAATTATTCTGTGATGTGTACATAAGCTGATTTTAATCATAAATATTAAAATGTATGCCTTCAAGTATATATTTCTAACTTGGTAGCTCTTGAAAACATTGGCATATACTTGATATATCGTTCAACAAACTCCAGGAAAATATTTATGTACACAGTTGGAAAAACAGTAAATGTGAATGGTCTTACTTGTCAAACGATGTGTCATTCTGTCCAGACAGTCTTGGGTTTTATATTGTTCTTGACAGCACAGCCATATAACACAGCCAGCAACCTGATCAAATGGTTCCCCTGGCAGTTCTGATAGGTCAGATTATGCTGGTTGTACTGTGCAAGTCAGCAGCATGTTGATGAGTCATTACTGGGTTCAATCTGTAATGCTGGGAATACACAATGAGATTTTTCAGCAGATTTACTGTCCGATCATTTTTCTGATCGATTTCCATTCACTTCTATGAGAAATCGATAAGAAAAATGATCAAAAATCAGATCGGAGCTGTCGGAAATTATCTATCGAACCATCTTATCTGCCAACAAATCTCATGGTGTATGCCCAGCATTCCCAGCATTATGCTGGAAATACACCATGAGATTTGTTGGGAGATAGATGGTTCGATAGATAGTTTCTGACAGGCCGATCTGATTTTTGATCGTTTTTCCGATCGATTTCTCATAGAAGTGAATGAAAATCAATCAGAAAAACGATCGGAAAATCAATCGGACTATTGATCGGACAGTAAAAATGCTGAAAAATCTCATTGTGTATTCCCAGCAATAAAAAGAACCCGAGGTGGGTTTTAAGATTGCTATAAGGACACAGAGGCTGGTTTTGCATACTATCACCAGCCTCTGTGTCTGTGCTGTGTCCCCTGAGCCCTCCCCTGCGCTCTGTTGTTCCCCAGAAAAAATATGGCGTGCTAGCGACATGAGGCTTGTTGCTAGCAGGCTGTTTACCTTTGTGCTGCCTGTCACCGCCACTCCCCCGCCTCCTCTTTAGCGCCATTCTCCGCCTGCCTCCCTTTCCTCCAATCCGCTTACGGAGGCAGGGAGGTAAGGGACGCAGGCGGGGAGCCGCGATATAGAGGAGGCGGGGGAGCCGCAGTGACAGGCAGCACAAAGGTAAACAGCCTGCTAGCGACAAGGTGCATGTTGCTAGCACAGCGGGGGGTTTTCTGGGGGACAGCAGAGCGCAGGGAGGGGGGGGGGGGGTTGGGGGGGGTCACAGTACAGACACAGAGGCTGGTGATAGTATGCAGAACCGGCCTCTTTGTTCTAATAGCATTCTTAAAACCCACCTCGGGTTCTCTTTATGGCAACTGTAGCCTTGAAACTTTAGCCTGCCTTTTTTTAGCACCAAAGGCAGAACTACCATCTGCAGACTAGCCCATACCTGCAGGGCAATATCTGCTGAAACAAGACATTTTGGCCCTTATTCAATTTACTTTTTCCTCCGAGGTGATATTTTCACACATTATCAATAAAATGCCTTTCAGGCCCCTTTTACACTATGAGTCTAAAGTAACAACTGAGCATGGGGCGGCACTATCCATATGTCTCTATCGGTGCACTCTGCGGCAGGGTTATATGTTTGACATTTTTTGCGCTGTGGTGAAATCATTGCATCTCCACCGCAAAGAAAAACATAGGTGTAAAACCGGCTTTAAGCAAGCAAGAAAAGAGATATTTTTTCATCTTCTCTTTTAAAATATCCCTCTAGCATTCTGCAAATGAAAAAGTAGGTGAGAAAGTACTTTCAAAATTATTCTGAGTATTTCCTTACTCTTGCTTACTGATATCTTGAAAGGTCTTTATTTTTTATAAAGTGTAAAAATATCACCTAGGAGAAAACGTTCCATTAAGGGTATTTTTCAGACCATTTTTTCTATAAAAAAAAGATTTCTTTTTAGTTTTCAATATTTTTTTTCTTAATACAGTGAGTAACACATCATTTCAATATTTTTATTTTAAATTATGTAAGCAGTTGTCAGTAGCAGGGGATTAAAAAATAAATAAACATAATGACATGTCTATCATAGATTTGTTTAATTTATACTGTATCTTTTATTCCACAAATCCTGTCATCAATATCACATAACTAGGGATGATGAAAGTTAGCTAATGAGAGCATCTTAATTTAGGAGGGAGGGCAAAGCAGTAAATTTGGGTGCAATTTGCGGCCCATAACATTGTGAGCTGCTGTAGATACAGATTTACCAGCTACAGGCATTAGTAGCAGTAGGGAAGTTCTGTTACCCTGTAGTGGAACTCTGTAGCGATGGAGATAGAGCACAATAGCAGTGGTGGAGTTCTGCTACAAAGTGCATAGAAAGGAACAGCGATGGGAGTTTGGCCACTTGTGTAGCCGAAACACCGTAGCAGCAGGGAAAATGGCAGGGACGCTAATAGCGGCAGTGTTAGTGTTCAGTGTCTGTAGTAGGGGGAAGTTTAGTTGTTAAGCATAATTGGAGGGACGTTAGTGTTAGGCATAGGTGGGGGAAGGTACCCTGGCACATGCCCTCCACAACCCTTTAGTTTGCATTTAGTTGCTCTTGAGGCATCTATGGATGTGTGGCAGCATGCTGCCACAATGTAACAAGGGACTGAAGTAAGTGCATTCATTTGTGTCTTTATAATAAAAATCTACCACTACACCATTAAGTGATCCTTGTCTTGTTGCACTGCAGCCAGTACTGTACTCCCTGTCCCTGCCCATATGTATGTATAACACATATCTACAGACATTTAGCTTGCATCCTCTGCCAACAGACATATATTAAATACTGTTGACTGAACTGAACGGATATTGGTCACCTGCTTTGCCTGCATGTGATTCTGATATTCATACATCTGCAGTGACTGAACATGCTTTTTCTTTTAAAGGAATTTTTACATTAACTGCTGTTGTCAGAAAATAAGTACTTTTAAGTGTGTAACATGTTTCATTTTTACATGGATTTGACAGAAGCACAGCAACAGTGATTGAGCTTGCATTTTTTTTTTACCAATGGAACCTGCATGTTTATACAAGGCTTATGCATTCTATGTATTGCTAAAATTGAATTACTGTCTAGGATTTTTGAAAAAAAAAGATAAATGCTGCTTGTTCCAGGACTGTAGTGACATAGTAGAACCCCATTTGTAAATGCTATACTAATAATAGAGATATTTGGTAAGATGGTTTATGAAAGCATATTACATATGACTTTCACCAGTAAATACTGTATATCAATGAGTTTGTGCCATAGGAGGGCAGGAGGAAGCCCTTGGAAAAGCCTAACTGTTTCATGTGCCACTGAGCCAGCCAATCAGAGGAGTCGGAGGGGTGAAGAAAAAAGTAGTATCCTGTCAATTACAGTATTCACAGTGACAGACGCAGACTAAGTGGAGGAGTACAAGTCAAAACTACAAACAATAAATGAAGTATAAAATATAATTTTATTCAATCAATGCAAAAATTACAAACTGTAACATTTAACAATACAGGATGGCCATCCTGCCCACACACAGCGCTGCCACACTGATCAATATTTGCCAGCATACACACAGGGATAGGTTCAACAAGATTGTGCACATGAACTTCTTATTGGATATGATTGTATGATCTGAAAGCCAGTCTGTCAGTACAGTCAATAAAGCAAATAGCAGGGCAGCGTGAAAGCACATCAGCCTTGTGCAAGCCATGCAGTGATACACAGAAGCCAGCCTATTTTGGCACATGAATTGTATGCAGTCAATTGTAATAATGGTAATATCACTGGTAGTGCATACAATTCCCTCCATCTTAGATGATGCAGTTCACATTAACATCATCGTAAGAGAACAGAGGCACCAGCAGGATAAAAGGTAATACAATTTTTAAAATTTGCTGGGAGACAGTGGTGGACTTACCTCTGGAAAGCAGACTCAAAATACTGTCTGAATTAAACAAATAAATTTATTATTGGTACCCCAAAAGATGCAACGCGTTTCACAGGCACAGCCCGCTTCATCAGGCAATAATATAGGGGACAAACAGTAGCTCGTCAGTAGCATGAATGGCACCTCTGTATTCACATTAACGACTTACTGCACCTTGTGCAGTATATCTACGCTCTGGGAAACTTAATCTGAAGTCCCAGGGACGTAGATACTTGTCTATTGCGGTGGATGGCCGCCGCTCGCTCCCGCAAAGGAACTCATCGCCAACCTTTAGAGGGAAGATCTATGAATGGGAACGCATTTCCCATTCATTGATCTAAGCCCCTGTGTCAATGATAAGAAATTATGAATTGCGTTCCCATTCATTGATCTAAGTCCCCGTGTCAATGATGGGAAATGATGAATTGCGTTCCCATTCATTGATCTAAGTCCCCGTGTCAATAATCGCTGGCATCAATGAGATGCCTGCAGTCATTGTAACTAAGGAAGTAACATGTCCACGCATTACTTCCTTTTTGTGTATTAGTGTATAGTATGCACGGGAAAAGAATGCACAAGGACATATTGTGGCCAAATAGTAAAATTACACCTAAATAAAAAATAATAATAAAAAGAACCACACTTACAATTAAAAATTAACTCCTTCCCTCCCATACTGTCCCATAGTTCCCAAATAATAGATTTTTTTAAAGACAATAAAAAAAATACATAAATAGTTACCCTAGGGACTGAACTTTTTTACTGTGTATTTCAAGAGCGTATATTACTGTTATTTTTTTTTAAATTATGAGCTTGTAATTAGTGATGGATGCAAAACTTAAAAAATGCACCTTTATTTATAAATAAAATATTGATTCCATACATTGTACTAGTGAAATATTTTAAATGTTGCAATAACCGAGACAAATGGGCAAATAAAATGTGTGGCTTTTAACCACAGTAGAACATTTTATTTTAAACCTATAATGGTCGAAAACTGAAAAATAATTATTTTTCCCCATTTTTTTCTCATTCCCCCCCCCCCTCCCCCCCCAAGATATAGATCATTTTGTTGTGATTAGTAGCGATTTAGTTATTGGTGAAAGAAAGGGAGTAGCGCTGACAGGTAAAAATTGCTCTGGTCCTAAAGGAGAAAAAAACTCTCAGTGGTCAAGTGGTCACAGAAGCTCCAGTCCAAAGGTAGCCTGGAGTATCCACACAACTGTATGGTCAAACAATCAAACAATAGGTTACAGATCAAAAGAAGCTGTGTCACTGTTATCAGCTGTCAACGAAGCATTCATCCATAACCAGGCTAAAATCAGGCTACCACTCAGGCAACAAGTTCCAAACAGTTCCAAAAGAAGTTTATGAGTCACTTCTGTAGGTCTGACCAGCAGAGAGATGAGGGTGACTCACTACGTGTGCCGATGCAGTTGACGGTGCAGCCAATCCTGTATGTTAAAAATCCACACCAGGAGACCCAACATATTTCGTCAGAAGTACCTCCTGCTTAAAGAGGGGCTGTTAGCTTTAGGGTCTAAGAGAAAAAAAAACACATATATTAGTAGCTAAATAATGGCTGTACTTACATTACATATGCATTTCACTGTCCACGTTTGGATTTCACAGAATTTTTATATAGTATTTGCAGAGATAGATGCTCCTGACAGCTCATGGCAGGTTCCATGTTTGACTGTCTTGTATGAAGCCAATTGTGATGTAATATCCTCCCTTACCCTGCTTCCTGATGATTTGACTCACAAAAAAGATCAGGATCAAAGATCCTAATGGTTCATGATCCGGACAACACTACTGTGCAGTGAATATTAATTAGCCATGTGGCTAGGAACAGTAGCAGACTCATGCAGTATACTCTAACGGAACATGTGCCCTGTGAACAGCACATTGATTTTTCAGTGCTGTGAGTTAAGCTGCGTTACAAGCTGCTGTAACAAGAGCCTGTAACTTCCCACTGTGAAAGCAGCCTTAGGGCGGGATAGGGAAATGAAGGGGAGGACCAAGGGAGTGCAGTGGGGAGAAGAAGCAGCCCCCGCATGCTTTGCAGTATCTGTTATGCGGCCTGCCGGCCTCCTTAGGAGCTTGGTAATAAAGAGGCTTGCTGTTCAGCAAACATCAAAGTAAGAGAGATTTTTAACTTCAATATTGCCTTTTTGGCTTCCTTCTAAACTGTTTAACACAGGAGAATAGAGGTTTAAATTAGCGTTTGCAGCCTGACAGTTACTCTTTAATCTAGAAATCACGTGTTGCTGCAATGGGGAAAAAAAAAGAAGGGAGGGCAATCATAGTAACTGTCATTCTGGTACTTTTTTACTTTAGAATTTAAACTTTATGTCTTCTTTAAGTAAAAGCAAGAAGTTTTAAATCAGGATGATACCATTTATTGGCTAACTACAAATGAATAAGAATAAACAAGCTTTCGGCCTTGCAGCCTTCGTCAGGTTTATATCCTGTTAGTTTGCAAGCTGGTGGTACAGACAGCTTATATACATGCAACATCAAAAGGAAAAACAGATATTTTTTTCAAGCATAAATACATCATTAAGATGCCTTAATACAAACAGACCATCTAAATGGGGTAAGATAAGGATCCTTGTTTACTTTATTGCTCCCAGACCTGGTATTAGGATTGACCCAGAGGTATCGTAAATTCTTAGTTCACAAGTTCAGCTAGGGTGGCTGAGACAGTTCATATATCATCCATCTCATACCAATATAGAAAGTTGTTGTCCTTATTCAGACCCTTCTGCACAGCTTTGAAACAATTTATAAATTTTGTTTCTGCTATTAATCGGTCATTTGACGTTTTGAAGCCGCCCTTCAGGGCAGTGACACGAAGATCATCCATGCTGTGTCCGTTGGACCGAAAGTGTGTAGCAACTGGGAGTCCAGATTTGGTATCATTAATAGTGTGCCTGTGTCCATTCATACGTTTGCGCAGAGTTTGTCCAGTTTCTCCCACGTACATAACATTGGGGCATTTAGCACACATGATCAGATATACCAGATTGGTGGACCCACAAGAAAATTTACCTTGTATTCTGTACTCCTGTTGTGAACCTGGTATCGTTACCCTGTCAGTGGAGTAAATGTGTCTGCAGGTCCCACATATTTTTTGTCGGCAGGGTGATGTTCCGTTTTGTTGAGGCCTATTCAAAGAGCTCCTGACAATCATCTGTTTTAGATTGTGTGGTTGCCGATATGACAAGAGTGGAGGTTTAGGGAATATCGTTCTCAGTCTGTGATCCTTGTGTAAAATGGGATGAAGTTCCTTAGCAATCCTCCTTAAGATTTCCAGGTGTGGGTTGTAGGTGACAACCAAAGGGACACGTTCCTCTTTCTGGTTTTGCTTATATTTCAGGAGTTCAGTCCTGGGGATGTTGCTGGCTTTCCTGATTTGGGCCTCAGCCATGGGAGGACTGTAACCTTGTTTAATGAAAGTGTTCTTAAGGTGATCCAGGTGCTTGTCTCTGTCCATCCTGTCAGAACAAATCCGGTTGTACCTTATAGCTTGGCTGTAAATTATAGAGTTCTTAATGTGCTTGGGATGAAAACTGTCATATCTTAGGTATGTGGGACGGTCTGTAGGTTTGCGATACACAGAGGTTTGTATGTTGTTACCCCTGATGTATATGGTGGTGTCCAGAAAGTTAATCTCTGTGTGAGAGTAGGTAAGTTTCAATTTGATTGTAGGATGGAAGGCATTGAAGTTCCTGTGGAACTGGAGAAGATCATCCTCACTTGCGGACCAGATGATTAAAATATCATCAATGAAGCGGAAGTAGGCCAAGGGTTTTATGCCACATGCATTGAGGTATTCCTCTTCGATTTTGGCCATGAATAGATTTGCATACTGTGGAGCGAATCGCGAACCCATTGCCACGCCCATCTGCTGTAAATAGAGGTCCTGTCCAAAAGTGAAATAATTATGAGTGAGAATGAATTTGATCAGTCCAGTAATAGGCTTTACAGGTATGCCCTGACCCTGAAGATATTTACGGCAGGCCGCAATACCATCATCATGGGGAATGTTCGTGTACAGGGACTCCACGTCCATCGTGGCCAGTATGGTTCCCTCAGGTACTGGGCCGATGGCTGACAGTTTGTTCAGGAGGTGGGTGGTATCCTGTAAGTAGCTGGGTCTTTTACAGACAAGAGGTTTCAAAATGTTTTCCAGCCACCCTGAGATGTTCTCTGTAAGAGTTCCGCTCCCTGAGATTATGGGCCTGCCAGGGTTTCCCTCTTTGTGGATCTTGGGAAGCATGTAAAAGCAGGCTGTTCTAGGCTCTTCAGGGATAAGGGTCCTTACATGTAGTCTGATGTTTGCAGGCAATCTGTTAAACATCCTATTAAGTGCCATCCTGTAGCCTTTTGTGGGGTCCCCCTGTAATTTGGCATAGTGAGCGGTGTTGGATAATTGTCTTTGTGCCTCCTGGATGTAGTCACTGGTGTTCATTATGACTATGGCACCACCTTTATCCGCTGGTTTAATAATAATGTCCTTATTCTCCTTAAGGGATCTGATGGCCTGTCGCTCCTGTGGTGTTACGTTCTGGGCCAGTGTCTTTCTTTTACTCAGGATCCTGTCAGAGATTCTGCGTCTGAATTTGTTTATGTATTTATCCAGGGCCGGGTTTTTTCCTTCTTTGGGGGTCCATCTTTTTTTCTTTTTTTTCTTTTTAGATCTGGTGCGTTTTGGTCCATTATCCATTGTATCACAGGCTTCCTTATCATGGTAGTGTTCCTTGAGTCGCAGCTTTCTGAAAAATTCCTCCATATCTCCACAGAGTGCAATCCTGTCTATGGGTCTCGCAGGGCAGAATGACAGGCCTTTGGAGAGTACTGACATTTCAGCTTCAGTAGCCTGATAAGAGGAAAGATTCATTACACCAGTGGGTTGCTCTTTTTCTGCTGCTTGTGCATCCAGGCGTCCACTCTTAATTCTAAGTCTCTGAAGTTTTTTCTTTTTGTTGTTAATTAGGAATCTCTGTAGTTTCACATAGAAGGTCTGTAATTGATCCCATGTATATCCAGTGTGGTCATCATTCAGAGACAGTTTCAGGCTCTGTATCTCATCCTTTGTAATCCTCTTACGGTTATAGCAGACTCTTAAAAGGTTATTCCGTATTCTCTCCGAGCTCCTCCTGCAGATTTCTTCTGCAAACCTGCTATTGTATGTATGCAGGGTGGGATTCTGTATCCTTAGTCCTTGAGGTATAAGTTTTTCCTTTTTGCATGTAGTCAAGAAAAAGATGTCGCTGTCCAGTTGTGCAAGTTTCTTCAGGTCTTTCTTTAGTTCCAGGAAAGTGCGGTACATTGCGGTATCTTCAAGCATAGTAGTAGCAGTAGGGTATTGTACCGTGTTAGCCATCAGTAAAAGCAAGAAGTTTTAAATCAGGATGATACCATTTATTGGCTAACTACAAATGAATAAGAATAAACAAGCTTTCGGCCTTGCAGCCTTCGTCAGGTTTATATCCTGTTAGTTTGCAAGCTGGTGGTACAGACAGCTTATATACATGCAACATCAAAAGGAAAAACAGATATTTTTTTCAAGCATAAATACATCATTAAGATGCCTTAATACAAACAGACCATCTAAATGGGGTAAGATAAGGATCCTTGTTTACTTTATTGCTCCCAGACCTGGTATTAGGATTGACCCAGAGGTATCGTAAATTCTTAGTTCACAAGTTCAGCTAGGGTGGCTGAGACAGTTCATATATCATCCATCTCATACCAATATAGAAAGTTGTTGTCCTTATTCAGACCCTTCTGCACAGCTTTGAAACAATTTATAAATTTTGTTTCTGCTATTAATCGGTCATTTGACGTTTTGAAGCCGCCCTTCAGGGCAGTGACACGAAGATCATCCATGCTGTGTCCGTTGGACCGAAAGTGTGTAGCAACTGGGAGTCCAGATTTGGTATCATTAATAGTGTGCCTGTGTCCATTCATACGTTTGCGCAGAGTTTGTCCAGTTTCTCCCACGTACATAACATTGGGGCATTTAGCACACATGATCAGATATACCAGATTGGTGGACCCACAAGAAAATTTACCTTGTATTCTGTACTCCTGTTGTGAACCTGGTATCGTTACCCTGTCAGTGGAGTAAATGTGTCTGCAGGTCCCACATATTTTTTGTCGGCAGGGTGATGTTCCGTTTTGTTGAGGCCTATTCAAAGAGCTCCTGACAATCATCTGTTTTAGATTGTGTGGTTGCCGATATGACAAGAGTGGAGGTTTAGGGAATATCGTTCTCAGTCTGTGATCCTTGTGTAAAATGGGATGAAGTTCCTTAGCAATCCTCCTTAAGATTTCCAGGTGTGGGTTGTAGGTGACAACCAAAGGGACACGTTCCTCTTTCTGGTTTTGCTTATATTTCAGGAGTTCAGTCCTGGGGATGTTGCTGGCTTTCCTGATTTGGGCCTCAGCCATGGGAGGACTGTAACCTTGTTTAATGAAAGTGTTCTTAAGGTGATCCAGGTGCTTGTCTCTGTCCATCCTGTCAGAACAAATCCGGTTGTACCTTATAGCTTGGCTGTAAATTATAGAGTTCTTAATGTGCTTGGGATGAAAACTGTCATATCTTAGGTATGTGGGACGGTCTGTAGGTTTGCGATACACAGAGGTTTGTATGTTGTTACCCCTGATGTATATGGTGGTGTCCAGAAAGTTAATCTCTGTGTGAGAGTAGGTAAGTTTCAATTTGATTGTAGGATGGAAGGCATTGAAGTTCCTGTGGAACTGGAGAAGATCATCCTCACTTGCGGACCAGATGATTAAAATATCATCAATGAAGCGGAAGTAGGCCAAGGGTTTTATGCCACATGCATTGAGGTATTCCTCTTCGATTTTGGCCATGAATAGATTTGCATACTGTGGAGCGAATCGCGAACCCATTGCCACGCCCATCTGCTGTAAATAGAGGTCCTGTCCAAAAGTGAAATAATTATGAGTGAGAATGAATTTGATCAGTCCAGTAATAGGCTTTACAGGTATGCCCTGACCCTGAAGATATTTACGGCAGGCCGCAATACCATCATCATGGGGAATGTTCGTGTACAGGGACTCCACGTCCATCGTGGCCAGTATGGTTCCCTCAGGTACTGGGCCGATGGCTGACAGTTTGTTCAGGAGGTGGGTGGTATCCTGTAAGTAGCTGGGTCTTTTACAGACAAGAGGTTTCAAAATGTTTTCCAGCCACCCTGAGATGTTCTCTGTAAGAGTTCCGCTCCCTGAGATTATGGGCCTGCCAGGGTTTCCCTCTTTGTGGATCTTGGGAAGCATGTAAAAGCAGGCTGTTCTAGGCTCTTCAGGGATAAGGGTCCTTACATGTAGTCTGATGTTTGCAGGCAATCTGTTAAACATCCTATTAAGTGCCATCCTGTAGCCTTTTGTGGGGTCCCCCTGTAATTTGGCATAGTGAGCGGTGTTGGATAATTGTCTTTGTGCCTCCTGGATGTAGTCACTGGTGTTCATTATGACTATGGCACCACCTTTATCCGCTGGTTTAATAATAATGTCCTTATTCTCCTTAAGGGATCTGATGGCCTGTCGCTCCTGTGGTGTTACGTTCTGGGCCAGTGTCTTTCTTTTACTCAGGATCCTGTCAGAGATTCTGCGTCTGAATTTGTTTATGTATTTATCCAGGGCCGGGTTTTTTCCTTCTTTGGGGGTCCATCTTTTTTTCTTTTTTTTCTTTTTAGATCTGGTGCGTTTTGGTCCATTATCCATTGTATCACAGGCTTCCTTATCATGGTAGTGTTCCTTGAGTCGCAGCTTTCTGAAAAATTCCTCCATATCTCCACAGAGTGCAATCCTGTCTATGGGTCTCGCAGGGCAGAATGACAGGCCTTTGGAGAGTACTGACATTTCAGCTTCAGTAGCCTGATAAGAGGAAAGATTCATTACACCAGTGGGTTGCTCTTTTTCTGCTGCTTGTGCATCCAGGCGTCCACTCTTAATTCTAAGTCTCTGAAGTTTTTTCTTTTTGTTGTTAATTAGGAATCTCTGTAGTTTCACATAGAAGGTCTGTAATTGATCCCATGTATATCCAGTGTGGTCATCATTCAGAGACAGTTTCAGGCTCTGTATCTCATCCTTTGTAATCCTCTTACGGTTATAGCAGACTCTTAAAAGGTTATTCCGTATTCTCTCCGAGCTCCTCCTGCAGATTTCTTCTGCAAACCTGCTATTGTATGTATGCAGGGTGGGATTCTGTATCCTTAGTCCTTGAGGTATAAGTTTTTCCTTTTTGCATGTAGTCAAGAAAAAGATGTC